>NC_134467.1:30732500-31070000 GCF_047948215.1 Lycorma delicatula
CGAACTTAGAAGTAAAAGGAATGTATTACGTACCCAGAGCAAATAAAACGAGTTATATGAAGTTATTTCAAGTACTGCTCCTAGATTGTATTATATACTTCCTAATCATATAACGACCAGTATTAACCTAAACACTTTCTTAAACCTACTAAGACGATGGCTAATTAATATTGATGACGCTGAAAGTATGTTCCATGTAATTACATGATTTACGATTACATATATAATTAATTAAAATGCTTTATACTATTGGTCTTAACATAGTAATAGATTCTTTACATATATAACTTAACGGGTAGCACTGGATAAAGGTTTATTAGTAAACATAAATATTTGACGACGATTGATCTTTTCTATACTTAACTGCAGAAAGATAAGTTTCCACCAGAGTAAATCATGAATTGAACCAAAACTAATCCTCCTATATAAGATAAAACCGTTTACTTTTTCCCCTTACTCTTAACTAAAAAGATTGCAAGACACTTGTGGACACCTAATCTTTCATCTTTTACAAATAATATAAATTAAGTATGATTAAGTTAAGTAATATTATAATTAGTATTAGGATTACTCCATTAATTATTAATTCTATAAAAGTAAAAGAAATAAAGAAATAAGAAATAACATACACATTTACATAGATACGTAAAGACGTAACGCCGAAACTAGTCAAAATCAATTCAGGGTAAGTCAAAATTGATATTTCCGTTGAAATTTGAAATGTTTCGCGATCATAATACTTCCTTTACTTCGTACAAGGAAGTAAAAAAAATTAATATTTAAATATTAAAGAGAGTTAAAATTAAAAAACCTTTTAAATTTTTTATTTAATTTTAAAAGGTACTGTTATGGTATTATTTTTTTCATTAATTTTAAACGGAAGAGATGATCGATTGTGTTTTAAACTTTGCTTTTTAAACGTATGAAATCGACCTTTCACACTCCTTTTTTTTCTTATCTTCACGTACCCACCCATCATGTTTTATTTTTAATAAAACTTTTATTTTAATAAATTAAAATTTTTAAAGACAGAATTTTTATTGATAAAATAATTAAATTTGTTTTTAAAATATAATCAATCTAATGGTTATTAGATTTTTTTTAAATAATAATTTTATAATATATATGTAATAATTTATGTTAACGAGATGAAATTATTATTATTACATATTTTTTATAATGCAGTAAAAATAAATTGAATTATTTATACTAGCGATTGAGAGATTATACAAACTGGTGTGTAATATTTATGAAAAAGCGGAATTTCGGTCAACTTCAAAAAATGTGTAATAGTCATAATACCAAAGAAAGCAGGGGCAGATAAATGTGAAGAATACAGAACAATTAGTTTAACTAGTCATGCATCAAAAATCTTAACTAGAATTCTATACAGAAGAATTGAGAGGAGAATGGAAGAAGTGTTAGGAGAAGAGCAATTTGGTTTCAGGAAAAGTATAGGGACAAGTGAAGCAATTTTAGGCCTCAGATTAATAGTAGAAAGAAGACTAAAGAAAAACAAACCGACATACTTGGCGTTTATAGACCTAGAAAAGGTCAGTCTACATTCGATAACGTAGACTGGAATAAAATGTTCAGCATTTTTTAAAAAATTAGGGTTCAAATACAGAGATAGAAGACCAATTGCTAACATGTACAGGAACCAAACAGCAACAGTAATAATTGAAGAACATAAGAAAAAAGCCGTAATAAGAAAGGGAGTCCGACAAGGATGTTCCCTATCTCCGGTACTTTTTAGTCTTTACATAGAACTAGCAGTTAATGATGTTAAAGACCAATTTAGATTCGGAGTAACAGTACAAGGTGAAAAGATAAAGATGCTACGATTTGCTGATGATATAGTAATTCTAGCCGAGAGTAAAAAGGATTTAGAAGAAACAATGAACGGCATAGATGAAGTCCTACGCAAGAACTATCACATGAAAATAAACAAGAAGAAAACAAAAGTAATGAAATGTAGTAGAAATAACAAAGAGGGACCACTGAATGTGAAAATAGGAGAAGAAAAGATTATGGAGGTAGAAGAATTTTGTTATTTGGGAAGTAGAATTACTAAATATGGACGAAGCAGGAGCGATATAAAATGCGGTATAGCACAAGTTAAACGAGCCTTCAGTAACACATATAATTTGTTTACATAAAAAATTAATTTAAACGTCAGGAAAAGATTTTTGAAACTGTATGTTTGGAGTGTCGCTTTATATGGAAGAGAAACTTGGACGATCGGAGTATCTGAGGAGAAAAGATTAGAAGCTTTTGAAATGCGGTGCTATAGGAGAATGTTAAAAATCAGACGGATGGATAAAGTGACAAATGAAGAGGTATTGCGGCAAATAGATGAAGAAAGAAGCATTTGGAAAAATATAGTTAAAAGAAGAGACAGACTTATGGGCCACTTACTAAGGCATCCTGGATTAGTCGCTTTAATTTTGGATGGACAGGTAGAAGGAATAAATTGTATAGGCAGGCCACGTTTGGAATATATAAAACAAATTGTTTTAAAACTGCATGAAACCAACCAGTCAAATGACTGAAGACAAACACAATAAACACAAAAATAAGACATTATAATTCAGTTATCCAACCAGAAATACTTTACGGATGCGAATCCGTATTTGGACCGTACCAGACAAGGTTTACCGACAAACCTAAAGACAGATTCTACGACGATGCATCGGGAAAAACATTAAAAAAGACGGGATTTGGAGAATTATTCCAAACGAAGAGATTTACAAAACGATCATTCCGATAACTAATAAATTTAGAAAGAAGACAATTTCCTTTCTAGGACATATTTTCAGAACGGAAGAGACCAGCCTTATCAGACGGATAATCGAACTTTTCTCCAACAAGAAAAGCAGACCGAACTGGTTATACGAAGTACAGAAAGACGTGGAGGAATTAGTCGTAACCCGTAAAAACCTAAAAACGAAAACCGGAAACTATGAGAAATTAAAAAATAAAGAAACAAGATTCCTATCAAATCCCAAGAAAATAATAAGCCGGGTGTACTCTGAACAAGAAAGGGCAAGAAGATCTGAAACCCTTAGAAATTACTGGCAAAAAAGAAAAGCTGAAAAACAACAAATCAGTAAGAAAAGAAAGAACTTGCCAAAAAAATGAACTAAACTGATCCATTATGGTCTTAAAAAGTAAAAAAAAAAAAAAAAAAAAATTTTTACAAGTATTTTTTTAAAAAAAAAGTTGTTTTTGTTCCAATGAATCGAGTAGATAAATAAAAATATTTTCACTTAATCGTATTAACTGCTGACCATTGATGGTTTCTTACCATTGTTGAAAAACTTTAGCTTATTTCATTCATGTTTAATATTCCATTTAGATCGTTTCATTACTTACTGTTAGTTTCTTATATGAATTTATTGGGTTTATTGGGAACTGGTTTTGTCTCTCTCTCTCTCTCTCTCTTTTCCTGTTTAGCCTCCGGTAACTACCGTTTAGATAATTCTTCAGAGGATGAATGAGGATGATATGTATGAGTGTAAATGAAGTGTAGTTTTTGACAGTCTCAGTTCGACCATTCCTGAGATGTGTGGTTAATTGAAAACCCAACCACCACCAAAGAACACCTGTATCCACGATCTAGTATTCAAATCCGTGTAAAAGTATCTGGCTTTACTAGGAGTTGAACGCTGGAACTCTCGACTTCCAAATCAGCTGATTTGGGAAGACGCGTTCACCACTAGACCAACTCGGTGGGTTAAAAACTGGTTTTGTCTATCGCCATTTTTAAGCCACTTCTGCTTAAAATCATTTTTTCAATTGTGTTTTATTGAATTATTTTTTTTTAAATTAATTTTTATTGAATTAATTAATTTTTTTAACATTACTAACAACATGTCATTTAGGTTTCCATAATTTTTGATTCACTTGTTATTAATACAAATTGTTCTTTTATACAGAGAAATATTAAATTTAGTAAAAGTTCTAGGTTATTTATTTTTTTGTTTGTTTTTTTTTTAATGATTTATATATTAGAAAATTGGTTAGGTTTAAATTGCAGTAAACAATCCGTAGGTGATACAAAAGCTAGAGTTAGAATTTCGTAATAAGGTTCGGTTTAATATTTCCAGCGGTGAAATTGGAAAAAAACTGTCTATTTATTTCTGAGTAAGATTAAAAAAAAAAAAATGAAGCTATAACGAGACATAATAATGAAAAAAGGTTTGGTAAAGGAAGAAAAAACAATTTTTTTTTTTTTAATTCTATATTTAACATAATATTTCATTTTTGTCATTTTAATTGAATAATTTGGAATATACCAGTCAATATTTCATTAATTTGTTTTTTTTTTTTTTTTACTTTTCATTTTATGCTAATTCTTCCTTTTTAAAGAAAAGAAAGAAATGGCTCATTACCTGGTTTTTTTATTATTTATTTTTATTTTATATCTTCTATTTCATTCCCTGTCTCTTTTCTTCATTTCAGTAGAATTGATTATTCCACAAGTTAATTAACTTAAGGATAGTCCTGATTTTCCTTATTTGTCTTGTTTCCAATGATTAAAAAGAAAAAAAAAATCTATTTGTGATGGAATTGAAGATCCATTAAGTAAAAAGGATAACTCTAATTTACTTTTCATTTTTCTTTTTCCCCTTCATTAGCTTTTCTCATTATTTTCACTTTTTCTTTATTAACATTTTCTCGTTATCTTTTGTTTTAAAGCTATATTATATAATAAAAATATATAATATATATATATGATTTACGAAAAGTATAACAAGTTTTCAGGACTTTTCTACCAATGATAAAAAAAAAGAAAATTTATAATAAACATAGTCTAAGAAACGCTCCTTAGCGAGTATCAGATTACGAAATATTTTGCCTCACTTCTGCCCATTGTGTTTAAGCTAAGCAAGATTAAAACTTACGGGACTTAAATTAAGAGGTAAATGTAGTAATTAATCTGAAATCTGACCTGAAATTTTTTAAAAAAAATAGGTTCTAGAACTATATTTTTAGTAATGATAAATTTTTTATAATAAGAAATATGAACTAACAATTGAAATACACATATTATAAAAAAAAGAGTTAACGTGCGTATACGGATAAGCCGTGTATAAGAATGAGAAAGAGAGAAATTGAAAACGCTTACCGAACACGCGTGTTAGTATTTATACGTAGCATCCGGTAAGCTTAGTGGAGGAATCAACTAGTGCGTGACTCTTTCGTGAAGCTCGGTTTTTCTCTTTACTTCCTTCCTTCCTGGGTTAAGAATCTTCGTTTGAAATATAAAAATACAAACACAACAAAATCTACCATATTATCATTTATTTTATTTTTAATAATTTGGTAAAAATAACCTAATTTTTACGTTAACATTTAGTTTTTGTGGTTTTAATCCATTACATTTTACTCAGAATCAAATTCTCAAGCAGTTTTGTTTAAAACTTTTATGTTTTTTTTTTATTCTTTCATTATGCTGTGTTCTATCCCACATATGCGCCCATTTTTCTTTTTTTCATTCAAGAAATCTCTCTATCCTCCGGATTTTTACACAACTGTCCGAAAGGAGTGTAATGTACGAGAAGTTATTTCTAAAGTAAAGACCGTTTCATTGTAAAAAAATTTATTCTTAAACCTTTATTTAAATATTTTTTATTTCTCTTAAGCTACATACATACCTTATACATTCACGGTAACCGGATGTTTTTGAAGTGGGTTGTACTCGGGCGTTCGTGGTGGAAAGGGCACGTGGCTGGTGTCTGACGTTTCCTTTGTTCATAGCATTTACATTTTAATCGTTGAGATGGAGCCGTGGACGCTAAACCAACGCCTGTACGCGTATGACAGTTTTGTGCGAAACGACGAATCCGTAACTGCTGTTCAGCGAGATTTCCGCCGTCAGTTTAATATCCATCGTAATGCAAGCGTCCCTTTTTGTAACACAATATTGCGACGGGTAAACGAACTTCGAACAAGCGGTTCGATATTGAAGAAAAAACCACAGGGTCCCCGACGAACTGCTAGCACTCCGGAGAACATCGAACGAGTAAGGGAAGCCATTGTCAGAAGCCCACGCCGCTTTATTCAGAGGAATACAGCAGCGCTTCAAATGAGCACAAGTACGGTAAGACGAATTCTGCATACAGATCTGCATTTCCATCCTTACAAGATAGCCGTCGTGCAGCAGTTAAACGAGCAAGATTTCACGCAGCGATTACAATTTTGTCGACAAATGCTTACCGTTTTTGAAGAAAATGAAAATTTGTTATCGTTAACGAGTGACGAAGCCCATTTTCATCTGAATGGCTTCGTCAACAAACAGAATTGCCTTATCGGGCAGAAAGAAAGCCACATCGGCTTCACGAGATACCACTTCATAGCCCAAAGGTGACTGTCTGTGTCCAATAGAAAAGGTCGGTGTTATTGGACCGTATTTTTTTTAACAAAATGACGCTGCCGTAACTGTAACAGCTGATCGTTATATTGCGATGTTGGATACGTTTTCATCCTGAGTTTCGAAACCGGGGAATCGATTTTCAAAACGTGTTATTCCAGCAGGATGGAGCTACAGCGCACACAGCAAGGGCAACGATGGCTGTTCTCCGTAACTTGTTTCCGGGACGGATCGTTTCCAGAATCGGTGACATTCCTTGGCCCCCTCGGTCCCCCGACTAGACTAGTTGTGATTTTTTTCTGTGGGGGTTTCTGAAATCGCGTGTGTATGGCGATAAATCGCGTACATTGGAGGACCTAAAGATCGCAATTCGTCATCACGTCACCCAGATTGATGTAGACATGTTGCAAAGAATTGAGGCCAGTTACCGTGAAAGGCTACAGCAATGTATTGCCCAAAATGGACATCACTTGCTGGACATAATTTTTTCGTTCATGAGTAACTAACAAATGTTTTGATTTAACAAGTATTTCAGTACCAATAAAACTTTTTTAAAGTAAATATTCAATTTTTTATGATTATTTTAAAAACATCCGGTTCCTGTGAATGACCCTGTACTACTTCTCTATATAATCGCCACATTAACTAAGACATTTATCGTAGCAATACACCAACTTCATTATATCCTTGTCGTTTTTCTCTGCTGCCAGTCCATTTAACCAGTGATTAACAGCATTTTTAAGTTCATCGTCAACCATGAATTGCTTACCGCTCAAAAATTCTTTCAATTTCCCATACAAATGGTAATCAGAAGGGCTAAGTTTGGAATATATGGCGGGTGATCGTAAATTTCCCATCTAAATATTCTCAATAAATCACGTGTCGGACCCGAAACATGTGGACGTGCATTATCGTGCAGCAAGGCGATGCCGTCCATCACCCGTCCATGTCGGCGGATTTTGAATGGCGCGCCGTAACTTACGCAGAGTTTCCCAGTAGGCTTCTGCATTTATAGTCGTTCTACGTTGGATGAAATTGATCTGCAGTATTCCAGACCGAATCCAGAAGACTGTGGCTATCACTTTGCGTCCAAATGACTGTGGCTTGGTCTGGTTGGTGATTGAGGATGACACCATTACTTGACTGCCGTTTTCTCTCTGGCGTGTAATACAAAATCCACGTTTCATCGCCGGTAACAATCGAATAAAGAAATTCATCACCTTTTTCTGTGTAACGCATCAAAAATTCCTAAGCAGATCCCATTCGGATTTTTTTGTGATGTTCCGTTAAGACGCGCAGCACCTAATGTGTACAAACCTTTCTGAAGCCTAAATGGGCATGCACAATGCGAATAATATTAGCTCTTAAACCATCAGGAAAAAGGAGGGCCAGATCGAAAATCGTTGAGCGGCAATCTTTTTCCGATTTCAACATCGACGCGTTTCAACAAGTCCTCGGTGATTATCGAGGGCCTCCCCGAACGTTCTTCATCTTGCACATTAATTGTATTATTTTTAAATCGTTCACACCATTTTCGGACGTTTCTTTCATTCATTACATTATCCCCGTTCACAGCAACCAACTAACTACGAATTTCAGCCGGCTTAACGTTTTAACGGTTTAAAAAAACGTATAACTACGTATTTCACACGTAATCAAAGATACTTCAACGCGAAAACTTAACAGACAACAATACAGTATGTACATTACTAGGTTGGACATGAACGATGCAGGTTGGCCAACCTTGAGAGAAATTTCCCAGCGATTTTTACTTAGAGATATCCGCGATGTCACCCGCACGCTCTTTAATTATCTTATATTAGCAATTACCCTATGTTGAAGAACAGTATTTGTCACCAATGATTTTTCTACAGTCGTTGCCGATGATATAGTAATTCTAGCCGAGAGTAAAAAGGATTTAGAAGAAACAATGAACGACATAGATGAAGTCCTACGCAAGAACTATCGCATGAAAATAAACAAGAACAAAACAACAGTAATGAAATGTAGTAGAAATAACAAATGAATGTGAAAATAGGAGGAGAAAAGATTATGGAGGTAGAAGAATTTTGTTATTTGGGAAGTAGAATTACTAAAGATGGACGAAGCAGGAGCGATATAAAATGCCGAATAGCACAAGCTAAACGAGCCTTCAGTAAGAAATATAAGTTGTTTACATCAAAAATTAATTTAAATGTCAGGAAAAGATTTTTGAAAGTATATGTTTGGAGTGTCGCTTTATATGGAAGTGAAGCTTGGACTATCGGAGTATCTGAGAAGAAAAGATTAGAAGCTTTTGAAATGCAATGTTATAGGAGAATGTTAAAAATCAGATGGGTGGATAAAGTGACAAATGAAGAGGTATTGCTGCAAATAGATGAAGAAAGAAGCATTTGTAAAATTATAGTTAAAAGAAGAGACAGACTTATAGGCCACATACTAAGGCATCCTGTAATAGTCCCTTTAATATTGGAAGGACAGGGAGAAGGAAAAAATTATGTAGGCAGGCCACGTTTGGAATATGTAAAACAAATTGTTAGGGATGTAGAATGTAGGGGGTATACTGAAATGAAACGACTAGCACTAGATAGGGAATCTTGGAGAGCTGCATCAAACCAGTCAAATTACTTGTCTTGTTTTTGACAATCTTTAACCTCTATATTTGCTTTACGTAAATCTTCCTTTATTTGTTTTCTATTTCCAGTACATGGAGCGGAGCTTTATATTTCCAAAATTTATCAGAAAGTATTTTGTTCAATCTATCAGAATTTATATTTCTCACAAAATGTATTCTTCTTTTACGGATTGTGGTTTCTAAATCTTCAATAGTTATAATTTTATTTCATTTTGTATTTTTCTTTCGTTTTTCTTTGACCATAAATATTTCTTCTTAAAATTTTCTTTTCAGTTTTAAAAAGAAAAACGATTTCAGATTTGTTATAAGAAAATCTATTTTATGTACTTAACATGCTATATTATTTACTGGTTTAATTTATTCGTTCGCATTCATTTAACGACAAAATATTATGAATTGAGTTTGATTAAAGTAAATTAGTAATCTAAAATTAGACTAGCATGACAATGTAATAATAATAATAAAAATGCGTAATTAACTAAATTAATTTTAACGGTATCGTTAATCAATATTTTTCTCTTTTTATTTAATTCCTTCATTTTATCCACTAATCCCTTACTTCTATGTTATTACTTTATCTATTTTTCTTTACCACTACTATACTTATACGTATTGTCTTCATCTATAGTCAAACTGTGTGTGTTACGTAAAAGAGCCGGCAGATTGCTAAAGAAGAAGAGAATTCGTGGAAAGATGAAAACGAAGTGACATTCTGAATACAAATAAGGTTCTTACTACAGCGGGTTAAAATGGGAACTTTGAATCTTAAGGGAAGGATGTGGTTGAACACTTCTAGTATTGCGCCTGTTTCCAGTTTCTCGTTGCAGGTTTATGTACGAGTTAAATCGTCGTGTATCATAATCACTGAACGAGGAATATTTCTCTCTCTCTCTTTTCATACTCTCTTTCTCTCTCCTCCTACACTGTCCTATATATATATAAATAGTGAAGGAATAAAAATATAAATTTAATTGTTCCCGTTTCGATTGTTAAATAATCATCATCAGTAGAATAAACGTTTAAAATAAATACAAAATTAAAAATAACAAAATATTAATTATAAAGAAACAAAATTATTTTTCCTCCCTAATAGTACCAATAAAATTAGAGAGCAAGAATAAATCTACTGAAATAAAATTTCTTAGCATTTGTAAACAATTTTGCCCATACTTTCCGAAAAACTAACAGATGTAGCACAACACAAATTAATTCTTTAGAACAAATAATTAGTAAACTATGTTTAGGAATTTATGAGAAAAAATTCATATTCACATCCAACATTAAGAGTGAACGAAAATTTTTATCAAAAAATATCAGTTAAAAAATTTAAATATCTAGGAAAGACAATCCAAGAAAATGGAATGGAAAAATCAGTTGTACATGATAGGATTAATAGAATGCAAAGAGCGTTTGGTCTGATTAAGAATATCTATAAAAAAATCAAAAAAATAACATATAATTAAAAGAGAGTATTTGTGAGCTTGTGAACTCCAATCACTTAATTTTATATTAAAATTGTTAAAAAGAATTATTCCGTAAAATATAGCTGTATGATTTTCAAAAAAATTCCAAGGTCAACATATATGTGACCACATATTCCAGTGTCAAATTTTCCCTTGTTTTCATTGTTGGGAGTGAAAAATAGGTCATTCCACTTTAAAAAATTGAATTACCTTTCAAATAACGGTCAAGGTCAAATCTAAGGTCACCATGAGGTGTCTCCCCCCCTTCAATCCAACTAACTTTTATTTAGATCATTTTTTTTTTATTATGCGTAATTTCCGAGAAAATCGCCTGACGTGATAAAAATGAAACATCCTATATAAAGAGTGATCGTTAAGTCACGCAACCTAAATTTTTCTGCCGGCCTCCGGCCTTTGGGGGTCCCGGGTTCGAATCCCGGTCAAGCATGGTATTTTCACACACGCTAAAAATCATTCATCTTATTCTCTGAAGAATGCCTAACGATGAATCCGTAGGTAAAAATAAAAAAACTAAATTTTTTACTTTGTAGGAATGACAATTAAATTTGTAAAAGATGTTTTAATTAGGGTAATTTTTTATGTAACAGAATAATGTATGGTAACACTGCTAGATCACACTTTTGGGTAACAGTAAACGTGGCACCAATCTGTTTGGTTAGTCCGAACAGCAATATCTTTTACGCAAGATCAATGCGTCTTTATTATTGTTAGTTCCTGCGAATCGAAATCGTACGCGAATTGTCAAGAAGATTCTTTAAATGCTTTTCTAGATGCTAATGTACCAAAAAAATCCAGTATATGTCGTTTAATTAATTTTTTCGCAATGCAGGTAGTGTAGATGAACCTAAGCGTACCGCCTGTCGAAGTGTTTTAACTGACGACAGTCTGCAGATGATAAATGAAACTTCTTCGTTCTCCAAAAAAGTCTCTTCGTAAACTTTCTTATCAGATTGGGCTATTTTACGGAAGTTTTCATAAAGTTATTAAAGTTCTAAAATTACATCCATACCGGCTTAACTTAAGTAATCGCCTCCAAGAACCAGATAAGGAGAAACGAATGCAGTATTGTCGGTGATTTAAAATTTTCATTTCAGATGACATATTTATTCTAGGCAAGGTTTTTTTCAGCAGTGAAGCTTGGAGTTTCATCTTAGCGGTTTGTTAACAGTAAAAATTACAGAATATTATATTCAGAGTACCCACATGAATTCCATGAACAGTGTGTATGGTGTAATATGCCGGAGAATTGTCGGGCCTATCGTTTTTCGGAGACCATCACAGCTGAACAGTATCAAGAAATAATCATACAGTTTATAGCTTTGCTACGTTGCGATGAACGTGATTTCCAGCTACAGCAAGACAGAGCAACTGCACACACGGTGAATAGTATAGTATGCAATTTCTTCGACGACCGGTATTTCTCCTCATTCAGGCCGGACCTGAGTCCTCCCGATTTTTATTTCTGGAGCTTTTTAAAAGATAATGTATACTCAAACAACCTGCATGCACTTGAACAAAATATTGAAGACTATATCGTTGTTCCTACACTGCAAAAGGTGACATACAATGTAAAAAAACGGGTTGATGCATGCATTTAAAATCATGGAGGGTATTTCCAGCACTTATTATAAACTTGTAAGTAATATTTTTGTAAATGTTATTTTGTAGATTAATAAAAAGGCTTTTTAAAAAAACCATTTGTTGTCATTTGGGTTACGCGACTTTACGATCACCCGTATATATTTCATTGTTATTCTCTCTCTCGCTCTCTCTCGCTCTCTCTCTCTCTGAATATTCGTGTGCGTGTGTGTAAGGTGTCCCGGGAGCCATTACCAAAACCTAAGCGACTGATTCAAAACAGAAAAATAACAAAACAAGTTCATCGGGAAATTGCCCTACCACGCTTCATTTTCCTTCTGACCACTATTTTGTGGTTTTTAATTAAAATTGTTAACAACTAATCGAGGAACAACGTTCACCTGAGAAATTGACCTACAAATGACGGAGGCCACCGCACGATCTCCAGCCGCAGAATCGATTACAAGGCCGTAATCAGTTCGTCAACGTTCAATCTTGCTTCTAGTGTCATCCTCAGACAGAACATGGGCAGATGATTGCTCAAAAATCGACTTTGGCCTCCCCTTCAATTTATGCACACGGGCCAGGTCTCGAATCCAAGGTGCCTATCTGAACATCGGCGTGTGGTTTAGATGTTCAACCCCAGCCTTCAAGTCGATGACCCAAGAAAATGCAATACAACGGTATCCTCCACTAGGAGACAAGACCGAAAAACATCCTCAGACCAGTCTCTCACATCCAGCCGCTCAAGATTTTCTTCGGTAACACAATCATCGATTGCCCGCCAAAAATCATCACCTGACCAAGTCGCAGTTTGTTAAAGACCCTGTCTGGAATCTGTGAATTCATGTCAATAATAAAATACGTCTGTGTTACCTCTTCCACCATGCCCGGCCGAGCAGATTGACTCCCCTGAGGCTCCATATTTATCTCGTCCAAAATATCTTGGAATATCACTAACATACGAACACTATGCGCCTCCTTAATTTCGATTTTTGTTTTCACACGCTGTCAAACAAGCGAGCTCAACTCTTTGACAGAACTGAGTAAAACTGCCATGCTATGAACATAACACCTCTTTATGATTTTAAGGCCCATACCTTTACTATCAGGGCCCTTCTCCCCTTCTAGCGACCCCTCGTATACTCGGGAAAAATCCTAAAACGACCTACACCTCTCCACATCGAAGGCCTTCTATGGTGAGTACAATGAACTCCTTCACCAGCTTTAGAATTCTTCGTTTCCTCAGCGGCCGGTGTGGAACGGTGTAATCTACGTTTCCCGATGGCTTTAAAACTGTCTACGCATCATCCATGTCATCGTCCGATCTCACGAGGAGAGGTGATAATCCTTCTCAAGGGTTCTACTACCCACGGTACCCGCTGTGGCTGGAACTGGCAAATCGACAATCCTCCGCTGTCGCCGAGTCGACGCTTCTACCCTCTTTTTTTCCCTGCGTCTATTCATCAATCGGTCTGCACGCCGAAATTCCTCAATCACCATTTCTGTTATACTGTCACTCCCGTTACTAGCCGAGAGTAACTCCTGCAACAGGACCCGAGAAGCTCCACATATACTGGTCCATCGTCACACAACAGGAGAAAAACCCTCTTCTTTATGTGTGGACACGTAAAGATTTGGATTTCTGCTAGACCATAAGTCCAACAACAGAATAAAAATAAAAAACAATAACTTAAATCAACAGAAATTAAATAAGAATATTGAATAATTAATAAAACACCATTAATTAATTAATTAATTAACCACCAGCAACACTTTAATAAACTAATACTCTAAGGAAAACATCTGAAAGTTGAAATGTAATAAAGTAACACTGTAGGAGAAAAACTTTTAGAAAAAATTTCCCTGTGTTAAACAGCTGATTTAAAAAAAAAATTTGCAAGTCAAAATTTAATATTAAAATTCGACTTTACGTCGATGTAAACAACGGGAAGAATAAAACATCTGGGTAACTAAGTAAATAAGCCGTAGTTACCGTAGGCAAGACTAATAAAATAGACTAAATAAATATATTTTAAAATGTTAAATACCTTTGAATAAAACAGCAAAACGGAAATTAACTCCAAAAAAACCGTTAATTAATATAGATTATCGAAACAAACTACAAACTCGCGACTAAAATTAAATTTAAAAAAATGAAATAATTTCGAAATTAAATAAAAAATAAAATATCAAGAAAATGTTACCGTTTTTGCAAAAAAAAACCGTTTTCTTTTATAGTGAAAACTCCTTTCTATCTTTTTCTGTTTAGATGTCGGAACCACCGTAAGATATTACTTCAGAGGATGATATGTATGAGTATTAATGAAGTTGTAGTCATGTACAGTCTCAGATCGACCATTGCTGAGATGTGTGGTTAATTGAAACCCAACGACTACAAAATAACACCGATGACCACGATCTAATATGGAAATCCGAATAAAAGTGCCTTTAGTATGATTTGAACCTTAGAATTCTCGACTTGAAAATCAGCTGATTTTTTTGTTGACGTTACTATTAGACCAACTTTGTTGATTGACATACAAAAAACACTGGTAACGAAAGACTGTCTCTACTCGTCACAAAACAAAACTTTTTGGTTATTTTGGTTAAAAAAGTTTCTGTGATTAATTATACATGAGATAAAAAGCGTTTCTCATAAATGATGATTATTTACTCCGGCAATTGTCAGGCATTGCAAATCCCTGTTAGACATGGTGATGAATGAATCCCATGTCTGACTGGGATTCGAACCCGGGACCACCGGATGAAAGTCCGAGACACTCGTGCCACGGAGGCCGGTTAAATTACCTACTTAAAAATAAAATACCCCATCTTTTTTCTTTTACCTTAGATTTTTCTAAAATATTTAAAATACATTTCAACTTATCTTTTACGTAAATAAAAATTTAATGAAAAACTTCTCTTAGTGAAATATATTAATTAATAGTACAAAAACCAAAATTTATATGCTTTTACTATTTTAGAACGGAATTCTTTAATTATTTTTAAAAGTATAATAAATTTCTTGAAGATCAGTGTTGGGTTATTAACTGTTAACCAATGTGTACGGTATTACCAACCTGTATTAAGAGAAAAAAAATTATCGTATCTGATTAACGAAGAGGTTTAAATACTTTCTAAACATTTTCTATTAGATAGAAGTTTGTATTAAAAATTAATTAGATTCTTCCTGTAAAGGAATGTATAATGTAATTAAATGATAACGATTTAGGTGTTAATTGATTTCTGTAATGTAATAGTATAAAGGTAATTTATTATTTAAAAAACCAGAATTATTATGTTTTAATATTTAAATATCTTATATTTAACAACAATTTTATTTATCATTGATATTATATACAGAGTGATTCATAAATACTGTAACAAACTTTTACGATATTGGTTAAAATAAAGAAGGAAGTTCATATAAACATAGATTCGGGAACGCTCATGAAAGATTTCGGCTTGTTTTATGCTTGAATTTTCTGTTAGGTTTTTACAGTTTGAGTAAAGTCCTTGTCAGTTCTAAGTTTGTAGTTATCAGTTTTGCGTTCACGGATTCGGTTTTCACGTTTTATTCATCATTCCAGGCACAGTTGTGTATATAATCAATCATTAATGGAGATGCATTTTTTATTGTAGATACGAGAGTTCCACTTTGTATACTCGTTTGTTCATTGGTTCTTTTTCAGAAATTTTGGATATGATGATTTCTGCGATGTATTGGATTTTCTAACTTTAGAAATATAATTTTTGTTTATTCGAAAAGGTTTGAAAATCTTTAATATTTTTTAAGGAATTGTTTTTTTTTTTTTTAAATGGAAAACCAGATTTAGTTGTAATATTTTAAAAGAGTCAAATATTGCGGTTTCTATTTTTTCAGAAAGGAAAATGATGTCTTCGGCAAAAATCTATGTTGAAATTTAGTGGCGGTTAGTAGCTAAAATTAGTAGGGGTGATTGCTGCTCCAGAAATTTTTTCTGTACCTATTCAAGGCCATGATTAAAATTTTCTGTAAAATAAAAGAAATGTAAAAAAATGAATAACTGTTTGTCTCTTCTTTTAACTATATTTTTCCAAATGCTTCTTTCTTCATCTATTTGCCGCAATACCTCTTCATTTGTCACTTTATCCACCCATCTGATTTTTAACATTCTCCTATAGCACCGCATTTCAAAAGCTTCTAATCTTTTCTTCTCAGATACTCCGATTGTCCAAGTTTCACTTCCATATAAAGCGACACTCCAAACATACACTTTCAAAAATCTTTTCCTGAGATTTAAATTAATTTTTGATGTAAACAAATTATATTTCTTACTGAAGGCTCGTTTAGCTTGTGCTATTCGCCATTTTATATCGCTCCTGCTTCGTCCATCTTAATTAATTCTACTTCTCAAATAACAAAATTCTTCTACCTCCATAATCTTTTCTCCTCCTATTTTCACATTCAGTGGTCCATCTTTGTTATTTCTACTACATTTCATTACTTTTGTTTTGTATATAATATATATATATATATATATATATATATATTATTATTATTATTATATATAGCTTTTACGACCAACATGGGACCATTTAAGTCAATTTTAGTTAGTTAGTTAGTTCTTTTGTGAGAAAAGCTTGTTATTTTAGTCTTCCGAGCTGCCCAGTATTTCTTCATCCGTTCAGATCATGCTTTCTTTTCTTCATCTGTAAACACCCTCTTCGTTGTATTTTGTCGTTTGTCTGTCTTTTGTTTAAATCTAATGTTTTTGTCTTTTAGCTTTGTAATTTTTCCAGTTTTATTCTGTAGGTCGGTCAGGGAAATTCCCAATTCTTTCATATCTTCTCTAATTTCTTTGATCCATCCTACTTCTAGTTTTTGGAAACATAACTTTTCAATGATATTTATTGACAGTCTTGTAACTCGGGGAATTTATTCCCACCCAAGGCTGACTTCCCTTTGAAAGTCAAATATGGTGAGGTCTTTTAAGAAATATATGTATATATATATATATATAAATTTAAAGAAGAACTTTTGTACGTCCATTTGTCTTTTATTCATAACTACAATTTTATCCCGATCATAATGAGATTATGCACACTAACATTTCCAAACAACAAAGTTGAACGGTGGTTCACAGGTTTTTTTATTTTTAACCTGTAATAAGGGTTATGGAATGCAAAGTTGGCGGGAGTTTATTACTCCCTACTTTATCGCAGAACCTGGACAGAGTCCCTTGCTGCTGGATGATTCTAATCGGGCTTGGTTTTTAAAAGGGTTATTTTATATCTCGGATCTAATTTTTTCAAGTTTTGTGTATTATTATTTTAGTGAATTTAAGACGGATTTAATTGCACAATAAGTGTTAGTCACCATTTCATCTGCTATCCCTTTCACCCCGTTTTCCATCTCACTCGCTTAGTGTTAGGGACATCTTTCCATCTTATGATGAAAGAAAGTCATTGTACATACAGAGTGTGCTGTAAAGGGGAGACCAAACTGTAGAAAATGATTCAATTTAAAATACTGAAGAAAAAAAAGTCCTGTGAATATACGTCCGAAAACCATATTTTTCAGTCTGTCCATCATTTTGTGTTTTTTAAGAAAAAAAATTATTTTTCAAGACCAGTTGGAGATAACGCAATAAAATTTTTTACTTTCTTTAAACTAATATTTTTACTACATTGTACGAAGTAAAGGAAGTATTGTGATCGCGAAAAATGTCGGTTTCGTATTTCAACGGAAATTCATTTTGACCATCCCTGAATCCATTTTTAACTATTTTCGGCGTGACCTCTGTACGTACAAATATGTTTTGCATAACTCAAAAATGAGTAGCCGTAGAATGTTGAAATTTTTTATTTCGGACCGTCACATCTATTCGTTCCCCTCCCATTTTATTTGCAATTGACTGGACCAAAACTATCTAAAAAATCCTAAAACGAATTTTTCTTAACTACAGGAATAATTCCTCATTGACAGCCTTTCAAGAATAAGCGGTACTTATTTTTATTTGTTCCTGTGTTATAACCAAATAAAATTTTTATTAACGAAATATTAGGATCTTATAAGGGGAAAGCAAATCGGTTCGAATCAGATTTCATCTCCCTTTTTTTTTGTAACTTTTTTTTAAATTTAAATATATTGATTTATTAATAATTATTAATCTCACATTGTAAAAATATTTTTACGTTGAATAATAACAAAAAAAAAAAAAAATATTAAAAATATCAGACGTTTTTAAGGAAATAAAATGTTATTTACTTTTTAATTAAAAAAATAAAAGAAGTGTGTATATAATTTAATAGGCTTACAAGGAAGTCATGTGGTGTTCACATCAGATTTTTATTAAGAAAAAGTAACAATACTCTTTTTTGATAAATTAAAAATGGCGGTCGTTTCAATTTTTTAATCTTAAATATCTTACGAATTATTTTTGACTGGTTTGATGCAGCTCTCTAAGATTCCCTATCTAGTGCTCGTCGTTTCATTTCGGTATATCCCCTACATCCTAAATCCCTAACAATTTGTTTTACACATTCCAAACGTGGCCTGCCTACTAAATTTTTTCCTTCTACCTGTCCCTCTAATATTAAAATATAGTTATACAAAGAGATCGAATCTCTTCGTTTAGCTATATTCTTCCAAATGTTTCTTTCTTCATCTATTTGCCGCAACACCTCTTCATTTGTCACTTTATCCACCCGTCTGATTTTTAACATTTTCCTATAGCACCATATTTTTTAAGCTTGTAATCTTTTCTTCTCAGATACTCCGATTGTCCAAGTTTCACTTCCATATAAAGCGACGCTCCAAACGTATACTTACAAAAATCTTTTCCTGACAGTAAAGTTAATTTCTGACGTAAACAAATTATATTTCTGATTGAAGGCTCGTTTCGCCTGTGCTTTTCGGCATTTTATATCGCTCCTGCTTCGTCCATCTTTAGTAATTCTACTTCTCAAATAACAAAATTCCTCTACCTCCATTATCTTTTCACATTCAGTGGTCCATCTTTGTTATTTCTACTACATTTCATTACTTTCGTTTTGTTCTTGTTTATTTTCATGTGACAGTTCGACTTTAGACTACATCTATGCCATTCATTGTTTCTTCTAAATCCTTTTTACTCTCGGCTAGAATTACTATATCATCAGCAAATCGTAGCATCTTTATCTTTTCACCTTGTACTGTTACTCCGAATCTTAATTATTCTTCAACATCATTAACTGCCAGTTCCATGTAAAGATTAAAAAGTAACGGAGATAGTGAACATCATTGTTGGACTCCCTTTCTTATTACGGCTTCTTTCTTATGTTCTTCAATTTATTACTGTTGCTGTTTGGTTCCTGTAAATACTAGCAATTGTTCTTCTACCTCTGTATATGAACCCTAATTTTTTTAAAGTGCTGAACATTTTATTCCAGTCTACGTTTGTTTTACACGTTTCAAACGTTTCTAATCTTTTCTTCTCAGATACTCGGATCGCCCAAGTTTCACTTCCATATAAAGCGACACTCCAAACATATACTTTCAAAAATCTTTTCCTGACATTTAAATTAATTTTTGATGTAAACAAATTATATTTCTGATTGAAGGCTCGTTTCGTCTGTGCTGTGCGAAATTTTATATCGCTCCTGCTTCGTCCATCTTAATTAATTCTACTTCTCAAATAACAAAATTCTTCTACCTCCATAATCTTTTCTCTTCCTATTTTCACATTCAGTGGTCCATCTTTGTTATTTCTACTGCATTTCATTACTTAGTTTTATTCTTCTTTAATTCCATGTGGTTGTTCTTGCGTAGGACTTCATCCATGCCGTTCATTGTTTCTTCTAAATCCTTTTTTATCAGCAAATCGTAGCATCTTTATCTTTTCACCTTGTACTGTTACTCCGAATCTAAATTGTTCTTTAAAATCATTAACCGCAAGTTCTATGTAAAGATTAAAAAGTAACGGGTATACGGAACATCCTTGTTGGACTCCCTTTCTTATTACGGTTCTTTCGAATTATAAGATTTATCAAATCGTGATGTATTATAAAAATTATGAAGCATTGTTTTTTTTAACAAAACACCTTATTCCTAAAAATCCGAGTTAAACAGAGTTATAGAAAAAAAAAACCTAAACCGATGTGGCAGCCATTTATTTTTTTTTATTGTCGTGGTTTCGAAAATTTGATTTAGTTATCAAGTGAGTCATGATAATAAAAAATACAAGATGGCCGCCATATCGGTTTAGGCCTATTTTTGCAATAATTCTATTGTCCATTGTTGGATTTTTACTACTGAGGTGTAGTTGTATTAAAAAAAAAAAAAATGTTTCATAATTTTTGTAATACAAAACAAGTAGATAAATCTTATTTTTAAGATATTTACGTTTGAAAAATTGTAACGACCGCCTTTTTGAAATGTGTCAACGAAAAGTATCGTTATTTTTTTCATATTAAAAAATTTTAGATTAACATGAAGTACAAAATTTCATTGCGTTATCTCCAACCATTCTTAAAAAAATAATCTTTTTCCTAAAAAAACGCAAAATTGCTGACAGACAAAAATATTAGTTTTCGGATCTATGTTAACTTGCCATGTTTTCTTTAGTATGTTAAGAATCACTTCCTAGAGTTTTGCCTCACCTTTATAGGACACTCTGTATATATATATATATATATATATATATATATATAACAGGGTGTCCCATATAAAACCCAACCCAACCTTATATTGATAGGTATTGAAATAATAAAAAGGTATGTGTAAATGTAAATGTAATTTTTATTATTACCATCCATTACCTTACATTTAGAGTAAATGTTGCAAGTGGCCGCCGTCTTCTTGAATACAAGCTTCAATTCTTTTTACAGCGTTTCTTGCAACTTTTTTCAAAGTTTGTGGCTGGATATTTAATACAGCTTGTTCAAAATTGATTTTCAATCGTTCAAGTATTTGTGGTTTGTTGCTGCAAGCTTTTTCTTTGAGGTAACCCCGTAGAAAAAAATCCGCCGAAGTCAAATCTGGAGATCTTGGTGGCCACAAGCCTCGACCGATAACACGATTACCGAAGAATTCCTCGAAAAGAAATAAGAAGTTGAACCTGCGTAGTGCGATGTCGCACCGTCATGTTGTAGCCGGCAGTATCTGTTTTCCTCTTCCAAGAGTGCGATGAACCGAAATAAAATATTCTGATATCGTTCTGCTTTAATGGTGTACTCGAAAAAAATAGGACCGATTATTTTCTTCCGCGATATCGCGCACCACACGCCCGACTTCTGCGGGTGTAATTGTTTTTCGTGATAAACGTGAGGATTTTCAGGGTTCCAAATTCTACTGTTTTGGCTGTTTACGTAGCCGTTCAAATGAAACCGTGCTTCATCTATGAAAAAAACGAATCCATAACGTTAATTCCCTCTCGCAGAAATCGACGGAACCGTTGACAATATTGTAGTCTTTTTTTTGTCGGGCTCAAGAAGTCGATGAACCGTTTGAATGCGATAAGGTCGTAATTGTAATCGTTTGGTCGCCCAGATGAACAGTCGATTTAAACAAATTATTTTCAGCAGACAAACGTCTGATCGATTTATTTGGCGAGGCGAGTAATCGGTCTTTGATTTCAGCGACTGTATCTGTATTCATCACTGACGCAGATCTTTTGTGTTACTTGTTATTAACAGATCCGCTCCCTCTAAATTTTGCGACTGACCTTAGTACTGATGTTTTGTTAGGAGCCGGTTGATCTGCGTACTTATGGCGAAACAAATCTTGCACTGCAACCGCTGATTTTGTACTGAAGTACGACTCGACAATGAAAACACGTTCATCTTGCGAAAACACAATCTTTTCTCTAACAATAAACTGAACGTTATGATTGCATTGTTGTTACTATCGGGTAGTGTTCTACTGCGTCACCGCGATGTTCAGATGTTGGATGCGTCCATTTCAATAACGAGTAGGGGAGTAAGCTTGACTTTTGAAATTTTATGGATAAGTGATTGATGGGTTGCATTTTATATGGGGTCTCTGTATTTACGATTGAAAAATTGAAATGACCGCCTTTTTTAAATTTTTCAACGAAGAGTATCGTGATTTTTTTATATTAAAAAATTTTAGATTAAAATAAAGTACAAAATTTCATTGCGTTATCTCAAACCGTTCTTAAAAAAATAATTTTTTTCTTAAAAAAACAAGATGGCAGACAGACAAAAATATTAGTTTTCGTATCTATGTTAACTGACCATGTTTTCTTTAGTTTGTTAAGTAGAATCACTTCCTAGAGTTTGGCTTCACCTTTATAGGACGCTCTGTGTTTATACATATATATAGTTATGTATGTGGATGTGTGTTTGTATGTACCATATTTCTACCTAAACCTTTTTGCCTGTTTCTTTTTTTTTGTATAGAAAAGGTTTTTAGTAAATTTTCAAAAACGTTATTGTTAAATATTTTTAAACCTGCATAGATTATATTTATGATTAATAAATTAAAGAAAATGTAATAAATTTTCCGCATAAAATAAATTTTATTACCTTTGTATTATATAAATTACTTTTATATTATTTATTACAATAAACGAGATTCATGAGATTACTTCTTTTTTAAATATTCACAGAAGAGATAAAGTTTCATCTCTCAGAGAAGGTATGATGTAACGTTATAACTAATGCACGACTTCCACCGTATCCACTTCATGACGTCACGATGTATAGGCACCCTTCTTATTACTTTCCGTTACTCGCATATGTCTAATACTTAAATAAAGGAAACGCGTTTATACCAAGTACTACTTAAAGAAGGAAATGTTTGATGAAATATTACATATATTATTAAAGGTGTATATTGTTGAAGTATTGATACTCTGGATGGGTGAGGGATTTATAAATATTAAATCAACCAAAATGGATCATCTCCGTTAATATTTTACACATTTATGGAAATATATTCGTGTAAATATTTATGAAATTTTTCGTATAAAAAAAAAAATATTTAAAAATGTAATAAAAGTATATTAACTATTGTATAATTTTTCAACATTTAAACGTCGAAAAAAAAAATTAGCAAATTTTACTACTTGAAGCAATAAAGCCTATTTCTTAGTATAATTAATACATTTGAGGCCCTCCCTTCTATGGAGGAGCAATTCAAAAACTTTAGTATATATGATTGTGGCAGATCTTTTTAAACGGTATTAAAAAACAAAGATTTTGACATAAAAGGTAATCGCGAGCTATCTTAACAAAAATGGTGGCTATTTAATATTTTTAAAAGTAATTTTCAGAATTTTTTAAAACTACCCAAAAATGAAATATTACAAAAAAAAAATTATAAAACATTTCAGCTTAAAACTATCTATTTTTACGTATGAGACCACTTTTAAGTACAATTTTTGAAACTAGACATGAAAATAATAAATTGTCTCACTGTTATTAGTCCGGTAGAAATTGGTAATATATGAAAAGATGCCATGCCTGACCGGGATTCGAACCCGGGAGCTCTGCACCAAATGTCGAGACGTTACCTACTCAGCCGTAGAGGTTGGCTGTCACGCTGTTAGTTAGGGCAGTCGTAAAAAGATTTATCTTTTGTATTGCCCTTTACAAATGGTGTTTAATTCTGTTCTTTTAATTTTTGATTTTATTCTCTGGGTACTTGGAATATTCTCTTAGAGCTCATAACAAAAAAAAAAAAAAAAAACAGATAATTTCAAAACTAGATGTTTAGAAATATTAAATACCATTTTAGTTAAGATTTTAATATTATTTTATATTTCTGGAAGGATTATCATAATTTATTTCAATATTATATTTCCTGGACGTCCTAGTTTAAATATTTTAGAAAATATGAAAACATTCAAGTCAAAATTAAAAAGGACAGGACATAATATTTTAATGAATAAATAAATAAACACTTAATCCGATGAAATATTAAAAAATCACAAGGATTATTTCAAGAAACTGTCTAACCGTTGTAGTGGGCGGGGCGTAGCAGAAGAGAGGCCAATGATAATAGCGATGATGAGTGGGAGGAGTTTAACATCGCTATTTATTCGACAATCTCAATACTAGAAAATTCAATCTTACATTATTGTCACCACCAGCAAATGCGACTTCTATCGGCAAAGTTCAATACCTGTTATAACTAGAGCCCCCAAAAGATGTATTCCTGCTGGGCCGGAAGGCTTTAGCACCGAAAGGAATTCAGATAAATGATTGAAGGAGAGTCTCGTCGGCAGAACGAAGCACACACGCGGTTTATCTTCAAAGGTCAGCACCAGTGAATACCCAACCGGTCTAAAGGATCAGAACGCAATACAAAATTTCGTTTCTTTAAGAAAACAAACTATTAAATAACCCTAACCACCATTAAATAATTACCCGCTAGCTAAAAAGAAAGACAGCAGCTGGACTATTTTCCAGGTTCTACGATGAGTATAAGAATATATGTAATTCTCCTGCTCTCCTTGTGTTCTGTTCCAGGAAATACCATGCTAAAAGTAGTTTTAAGAGAACAGGCTCTTTGAAAATCGCCAACTACAATTGTTATAGTGACAGTACTTTCTTTTTCCTGTTTAGCCTCCGGTAACTACCGTTTAGATAATTCTTCAGAGGATGAATGAGGATGATATGTATGAGTGTAAATGAAGTGTAGTCTTGTACATTCTCAGTTCAACCGTTCCTGAGATGTGTGGTTAATTGAAACCCAACCACGTTTCGGCCTTTCACCCGGAGGTCCTGGGTTCGAATCCCGGTCAGGCATAGCATTTTTCACACACGCTATAAAACATTCATCTCATCCTCTGCGGAATAAATTGTTTGAATACGGACCCGGAGGTAAAAAAAAAAAAAAAACCACCAAAGAACACCGGTATCCATGATCTAGTATTCAAATCCGTGTAAAAATAACTGGCTTTACTAGGACTTGAACGCTGTAACTCTCGACTTCCAAATCAGCTGATTTGGGAAGACGCGTTCACCACTAAATCAACCCGGTGGGTTATAGTGACAGTACTAGGAGGGCAGAAAATAACACTCAAATTAATTTTGATAGAAGTTGTAAGTAGTAGCCTTTGGATGGTTTTGAAATTAAATCTTTTTAATTTTTAAATGTTAGTTATAATCAAGCGTTACAAAATTATAGTCGAAATATTTAAGTTTTTTTTTTTTTTAATTTCCCTCCATGGGGTTCCTGATATGTAGTTTTATTTTTTATTTGTAAAAAGATTTTTGAAAATAGATATTTTACAAAAAATAACTGCCCTTCAACATATATGAAATGGATGAATTTAAAATAAATATTTAAAATTATTATTTTTCTAATCCAGAAATATCATTAAAGAAGGTTTCAAATCTAATCATTCCATTATCAGTTCCGTAGGCAACCACTCTTTACAAGCCTTCTCTACATCATAGCACGATTTTTGTGCTTTTGTAAAATTCGCTAGAGCAATTAGTTTTACTCATAGAAAAAAGTAATCAAGATATTTTTTTTTGTAACATTTCCTCAGCTATCTATTGGTACTTTGTATTTTTACATTAAATAAAAATAAAGCCACTATTAGCGAAAAACTAAAACCTTTTCCTTAATTTGTTAATTAAAAATTAAATTGTTAATCTCTATTGTCCGCTACAGCACACTTTTATTCTACATATTTTTCCGAACCTTCGAATAATTTATTTGCTCTAGTAAATTTTTACAAGGTTAAAATTTCTATTAAATCACCTATAATTAAAGTTTTAACATTTTATCAGATTCCTCCTTCCATCATTTAAATACCATTTTCTTTCTCTCTATTACTCTCTCTATCTACTTATCGCTCTTCAAAAATTAGTTTTCTTTTAATCTTTCTTATAAAAATTATTTTGCTTCAAATCTTATTAATTAAAAAATTCTTACTTTTATATTGTTTATTAAACGTTTAAAAAGTGAAAGGGACTAATTTTAAATATACCTGACGATACAGTGGCGATTTATCTCATTAATCTACTTGCTTTTTTACGTAGTAAAAACAATATCTTTGTGATTGGTTAGTAAAACTTCCAATGGGGTAATCCTTGTTTTATTATTGGTCAATGTTACACTTGAAAGGATAGTAAGAGGATGGTTTGTTGCTAAGATACCAATAGTTATTCAGCAAATGACTGATTAGCCTGTTTATTAATAATTTTATTTTTGTGAATTAATTAAAAAAAGAAGCTTAAAGAGAAACTTGTGTATATAGAAATTATTTAAAAAAATGTTTTTAAATGTTATGTCTGAATGGGATTCAAACCCAGAACCCGCAGATGAAAGGTCGAGACGATACCACTCCACCACGAAGATCGAAAATTTTACTTTTAAACTTTAAATGATTTAATGTTTTTTCATATGTACAATTTTTTTGTATTTAACTTAAGAAATAATTTTTTTTTAATATTTAATAATTTTACTTTTTCAGGTATGTTTCCAATCAAAACATTTCCTTTTATTCGTTGAACAGTAAGTATTTTACATACACAATATCTTCTTATATTAAATTAATTTTTCTATTGTTTACGTTATAATATCAAATAATCTGTTTCTATTTATTTATTTTATTTAATAATATTTTTTAATCTAGACTTGTTAGAAATAAATGGTTATTTTAGTATATACAGGTTATTTACGAAAAATGGAACAAAATTTCAGGCTGTGTTTTACCGGTGAAAATAAAGAAGAAAGTTCAAATTAACATATGGTCAGAAATTCTTCGTCGATGAGTGTCGGCTGGTGAAATATTTCAGCCTGATACCTGCGACTTCGGTAAAATTAATCTAGACTGTAACGCTTGGGAGCCAAATTAAGAGCTAAATTAATAAGGTATTTTATCACCTGAAAAACTAAAAAAAAAAAAAAAAATTCCCAGAAATGTATTTTAAATAGTATTTGCAAGCTTAGGATGAATTACGGCGAAGGATACAGTAGCCTACATACTACGAGCTGCTGAGCAAGGAAGGCGGTAGCAAGAATGGTTGCCGGGTCCTGCGGATGAAGGAGTCAGAGTATAGCGTAAGGGGTGCAGGCTGACTATGGTGTAGTCTAGTGGGGAGAGGATCTATTGCTTTCATGAGGGGAACTACTAAAATGATGAAGTATGGAACGAAACGTGGTGACGTCTAGGACTAGTGTGGTAGACTCATGCCTAGGGTGTTCTGGTCCGCGTACAAGCTTGAGTGGAGGGTCGGAGCTACCCAATGATGGCATGGGGGATCCTCAAGGTGTGAAAGGACGGGTCGAGTGGGGTAAACACCAGATGTTGGAAACGCACACCTGATGCTTCGTAGGTTAGGGACAGGAAGGTCAGCTATCCAGCCGAGTGATAGGCTGGGTATCCAGAAGAGGAAATCGGCGTATCCTGATGATACTAGGAAGACCCCGGTGGGATGCCTCTACAGGAGGTTAGACAGGGAGAGCAGGCAGCTGCCACGACCCCCTGAGCTGACCGAGTGATTTTAATTGTCGGACTGGTTGCCTTAGGGGTGTGCAAATCAGAAAAAAGTAGTATTTGACAAAAAATTGGGGTAAAAAATCATAATATTTTATGTTTGGCAAAAATAATTTTATTTAATGGATAATGAACATATAAAAATTTTAAAAAAAAAGGTGACAACTGAGGGTTGTTTTTGCAGCACGGCTTACACACACAACTTAATTTAAAATATTCATTATTTTTCTTAAAAATAACAATTTTTTTATTTATTTAATTCAATTATTCTAAATAAAACGCGCGCGCATACCGTATTTAATTCGAGCGAGTGTGGTGATTCTAGCGGCAGCGATCGTCACTAACTAAATTAATATAATTTCACAACTTACATAGAACAGATTTCGCTTGTACGTTCGGCAGACTGGTATAGCCGCGAGGCTTAACGTACCAGGTACTGAATCAACCGGGCGATCGAGTTCATCCTTTTTTTTCCTTTTTTACACTTTGAATATTATTAATTTATTTACTTTTTTCGCTCACCTGCAACATTACAACATAACAGTAGTTTAGAAAATATTTTTGGGTGGGGGTTAGATTTTTCAAAACTTTTTGTTTGTATTGTTACTTTTGTAATTTTTTTCAAATGTACCTAAGAAAAATACCACCTTAATCAGTCAAAATCTTGAGATACTGAGGATGACCTTGCTTTACAGCCTCAGCTCCTTGAAGTTGGAAATTTAATGGTATCAATGCCTCATATATAAAATTAATCTGGACAGAATTGGATCCAGCTGTTCTGGAGATATAAAGTGATTTATAAAACACACACACACGTACATATGAAAATTAATATCCAAAAAAATTTCCATCCAGTTTTTTGGGTTCTTCAGGTGTCAAAATGTCAAGATCCGGTCAAAACCGTATATTTTTCCAGATTGGCTCGAAAATTGATTGGCTATCGAAAATATTTTCAATTTTAGTTATAGCTCTACAGTAGCACTATCTAGACGGGAAAGTAAAATTTTTGAGATTTTCTTCTGGATAAAATGGTTAGAATAAAGTCCACAAAAATGAAATACGTTAAAAAATCGAAGTTTATTAAAAACAAAACTTATCAAAAGGCTTAATTTTACCGAAAGCGAATTCTTTCGCCAGCCGGCACTCGCTAAGGAAGCGTTACCTTATCTATGAAATTTTTCCTTTATTTTCATTAATAGAATGTCCTGAAAGTTTGTTACATTTGTCATGAATTTCTCTGTATATATCCATATTTACTTATTTATCTCGATAAAAGATAAATAATTAATAATCTGATATAATTAATAAGATATAGGAAAGGAACTGACCACACCATCACATTATTAAACATAAAAAGATTAATATATAACGCTATACCCTATCAAATTAAAATAATATTAATACTGTTGTTCATATATTTATTATCACTGATAAGTATTGTTAATATTGATTTAAAATATTTCTGTTAAAATATTTGAACTTATAAAGATTTTAGGAAGGAATATATTCGGAAACTTCATTATTAATTTAGGGGTAAGTTTAACATAACTTCTTAATTTAGATAGGTTCATTATTAAATTTAGTCGTAAGGGTTAAGGATGGGAGTACTTGATTAAATAACCTTCCGTTAAATTCAGCAGTATGGTTTTAGTAAAAGAATTTACTAACTAAAATCAAATCTGAAGAAATAATCAATAAATGTAAATTTTATAGAAAATTTGTTTTTTTCATATTTTTTAACTAACATAAGATAAAAATCACAGTGTTTATATTTTAATAAAAGTAGTATTTTTCGAAAAAAAATTATTCTTAAAATAACATTTTAGTGAGAAAGTTTAGAAATTAATTTTTAAATAAAATGTTGATATTAGTTATTTTGGATCAATAACACACACACACACACACACACGCACACACACACACACGCACACACACACACACGCGCACACACACACGCACACACACACACACACACACACACACACACACACACATTTTGTGTATGTGTATGTGTGTGTGTGTATGTGTGTGCGTGTGTGTGTGTGTGTGTGTGTGTGTGTGTGTGTGTGTGTGTGTGTGTGCGTGTGTGCGTGTGCGTGCGTGCGCTCGCGCGGGCGCGCATGTGTGTAAATTTATACTTTTTTTTCTTTTTGATTGATGGAATTAATTCACAACAAAAGATTAGAACGAAATTTGTACGTTGGAATATGAAAATGGAAATTTTTAAAGAATGAAAATTTCCATCCCTGACCAACGTTCGAACCCGGAACCCCCGGTTGAACCGCCGAGATAGTACACTCCGCCACGAAGATCTGCAATTAATAAATTAATATCAGAGATAATAACACTATGTTTTGTTGATATATCATGTCAACACATGTATTGACATGTAATTTTGATTTACTTAAAAATCAAGACATAGGATTCACAAATTTAATAACCGCTAATGAAAACCTAGTATTACTAAAGATACAGTTCAGAGACCAATTTTTTAAAAATGTTTTATGTCAGAAACCATATGAAGCCAATACCCCTTAATTATGTAAGTTCTAAAAATTTCAACATCGCTATATTTTACCCATTGGAACAAAAATCTGATTAAAATTATACCAAGCTATAAATGAAAATTTAACAATTTCCGTATCAGTGTTTATATGAATTTTTTCCCTTTTTTCACTCTTAGAATAAATTCTGAAATTCTTTATGAGTCTGCATATACTCGTGAAGAAAATTATATTTTTTGAAAAAACAAAATATTAGTTAAGAACTCAATATTACGTTTTCGTTAGATCCAATTAAAAATTATACAATCAGTTGGTGTCACCATTTAAAAAGAATGTTATAAAAACGTTTACCAATCGAAGATTTTAAATATAATTCTTATGAAAGGAGAGATCGAGGAAGACCTCGGCAAAGAAGAAGAAGAAAAATCCTTTTCATTGAAAATTTATTAGTTAGCGTACAAGGTATCAAAGACTTTTTAAGAATAAAATACAATAATAGTTTGTTTGAGGTGTTAGAAAACGGACAAGTCCGTTCTCATAATTTACAATAAATAAATAGATAAAAACTTATTGATCAGTTCTGGGCAAGAAGAAAGAATTTTAGTTATTTTATTTTATATTTTATTTTTTGTATAAAAAAATATATAAATTGAAAAAAGTTAAAAGACGTATAATTTTTTTTTTTTGTTTTACTTTTAAGACCGTAATGGATCACTTTAGTTCATTTTTTTTGTCAAGTTCTTTCTTTTCTTGCTGATTTGTTGTTTTTCAGCTTTTCTTTATTGCCAGTAATTTCTAAGGGTTTCAGATTTTCTTGCCCTTTCTTGTTCAGAGTACACCCGGCTTATTGGTTTCTTGAGTTTTGATAGGAATCTTATTTCTTTATTTTTTAATTTTTCACAGTTTCCGGTTTTCGTTTTTAGGTTTTCACGGGTTACGTCTAATTTCTCCATGTCTTTCTGTACTTCGTATAACCAGTTCGGTCTGCTTTTCTTGTTCCAGAAAAGTTCGATTATCCGTCCGATAAGTCTGGTCTCTTCCGTTCTGATCTGAAAATATGTCCTAGAAAGGAAATTCTCTTCTTTCTAAATTTATTAGTTATCGGAATGATCGTTTTGTAAATCTCTTCGTTTGGAACAATTCTCCAAATCTCGTCTTTTTTAATGTTTTTCCCGATGCATCGTCGTAGAATCTGTCTTTCAATCTTTTCCAGTTTGTCGGTAAACCTTATCTGGTACGGTCCAAATACGGTTTCGCATCCGTAAAGTATTTCCGGTCGGATAACCGAGTTATAATGTCTTATTTTTGTGTTTATGGACGCTTTTTTGTTATAGATGTTTTGTGTTTTTATTGTGGCTTTGATGAGTTTATTTATTCTTTCGTTCCAGTTTGGATTTTCTTGGAGCTTGTGTGTAATGTTTTCCTCCAAATATTTAAAGTTTTCTACTAGTTCTATGTCATTATTGTTTATTTTTACTTTGCTTATGCATAGCAGGTCTCTCACCATAATTTTGGTTTATTCGTATGAAATTTTTAGACCGATTTTTCCTGCAATCTCTTCCAGTGTTGACAGTTGGTATCTGGCCTCTCCCATATTTTGAGCTAGTAGGGCTAAATCGTCCGCAAAGCCTAGGCAATTTACTGACATACCTTTTCCTATTTTAACGTTATCTTTATTTAATTTTTTCCAATCTCGTATTATAAATTCAAGGGCACAGTTTAATTAAAGCGGTGTCAGTCCATCTCCTTGTCTCAGTCCTGTTTTGATGTCGAATGGATCAGATATCTCCCCTTAAATTTTCAACTTAAAAGGTCAAGTGGGTGAGGTTGTAGAGAGGTCACCCTCAGTATCTCGACATTTCACCCAATTAAGGTCATACATTTTTTTAGGCACGTTTGTAAACAATTATAAAAAAACAATATTTTTAATTTCGCACCCCCTCCCCCAAAAAAAACTGCTGTTGCATTCGTCTGTTATGGTGTGATTTTACAGCTCAGCGGTAGAATTAAATAAATTAGTAATATTTAACGTTTAAAAACGTAACTGGTTGGGCTTGGTCTTGAACTAGTTAATTCTGTTATCTCGGTACCTAGTGCATGAAGCCTTGCGGTTACACCAGTCCGCCGACCGCAGAAGTTGAAATTATTTCTGTGTAAGTTGGAAAATTCCATGTGAGTTGTAAATTAATTCAGGGATTCCTGAACTGTGCGCCGCGGCTCTCCGGGGCGCTGCGATAAATTATAAAAGCTTCGTAATTAATTGAACATTTATAATTATTAATTTAATGTTAATAAAATAAAAAAATAATATAGATAAACGAATTTTATTTATTCTTATTTAATTTACTAAGTATTTGACATCACTGGTATTAATACAATTGTAAAAATTAAATTTCCACTTACCAACAATTTAGAAAGTGTAAATTCTAGTCATTTCGGAGTTGTTACTCCATCTTCAGGGATGTTAATTTAAATTCAAATAAATAATCGTTTTTAAATTAAACTGTTGTTTGTAATAGTCTGTAGTAAAAAAAAAAATTAATTCCTACATCATTAAGATAATAACGTCATGTTTGTAAGATGTTTGCAACTATTATCTATCCATTTATTTATTTTTATCTCTTACTTACGAGTAGTCATACGTTTTTACTTAGGTTAAAGAGCTATTGAAAAATTTTAATTGAAAAAGGGTGCCGCGACTTGGAAAAGTTTGGGAACAACCGAATTAATTAATTGCTGTGCAAATTATAAAATTCGCCCCACACCGGTGCGAACTAAATACAGTATGCGTAAACGCTTTATTTAGAATCATTGAATTAAATAAACGAAAATATTTTATTATATTTAAATAAAATTTTAAATAATATAAATTAAGTTGAATGTGTAAGTTCTAGATCAGAAACAATCCAGAGTTGTAGGACCCGGGAAGCGGCTTTCGTCGAGTAACGGGAAAGACCTTTTACTTTTTTCTGTTTAGCCTCCGGAACCACCGTTAAGTTATTACTTTAGAGGATGATATGTATGAATGTAAATGAAGTGTAATGTTGCATAATCTCAGGTGGACCATTCCCGAGATGTGTGGTTAATTGGAATCCAAGCATCAAAGAACACTGGTATCCACGATCTACTGTTCAAATCTGTATAAAACTAACACCATTACTAGGATATGAATCTTAAAACTCTCGACTTCGAAATTGGCTGATTTGCGATGACAAGTTTAACAACTACACCAACCCGATGGGTTTACGGAAAAGACTTACAACTGTGTTTTCAGTTTATTTTTTCTAGTTAATAGATTTCAACGTATTTCATTAAAATATAGATTAAAAGAAATTAAACTAATTTATAATTTTATTTGTAAAATATATTTTCCTCATTGTTAACAACACAACAAAGAATGAACAGAAAATAATTAATATTAAAAAAAAAATTTATTGTATAAATATACAAAAGAGAAATGGAGAAACAATAAAAATACCAGAAAAGGTATATAAAAAGGATTCTATATCATGTGATACTGAACAACACATAGTAAAGGAATTTTTAATAAGTAAATTTCACCTGTAAAAATAACACGAGAATCTTTCTATTTTTTTTTAATTTACATATTCCATTATCAATATAGCGCACGCCTGAAAATATATATATATATATATACACCATGAGAAAAATACCCCCATCTATTCCTAGTTTTTCTTTTACATTCTCAAACCCAATTCTATCCAGCCAAAATATATATAATTCTATTTTTTTTTACTTAACATTTTCGCAATTGTATTTTGTTTCCTCTTATTTTCACTGAAAATAAAATTGTTATTTTTTCAATTTTTACGTTTATATTCTAGGAAATTAAAAAAAAACACCTTGAATTTTTCATTTTGTTTCATAAATAATATTTTTCTTCTCAGAAACGTATTTACATATTTAAAATTAAAAAAAAAAAAAAAATTATTAACATATACTTTAAATAACAAAAATTTAATTAAAATATAATATTTATTAATTAAAGATTAAAATTAAGAAAAACAAATAGATACAGAGAGATTCGTGAAAAATGTAACAAGATTTCAGTACACGATCTGGTGAATATATAAACATTTTGAAAATGCTTCGTTGGCGAGCTTAGTTTGGCGTAAAACTCATTTCTCCCCGTACAGTACAATGAAGGTAAAATTATAATTTTTGATACCAAATTAAGGGATAAATATAATGGTTTTACATGATATATCTGATCTGAAAAATTGGGGAAAAAAGGAATTACAACTGTATTTATGGTAGTTTTAAAGAATCTTTATATTACTGTGGTGTATATGAAAGTTTTAAATACGTAATACAAGCAGATCCGGGTATGCTTTGCCATTGGTAGATTATATTGGTCTAGTGGCGAACGCGTCTTCTCAAATCAGCTGATTTGGAAGTCGAGAGTTCCAGCGTTCAAGTCCAAGTAAAGGCAACTATTTCTATTTTTCCACGGATTTTAATACTAGATCGTGGATACCGGTGTTCTTTGGTGGTTGGGTTTCAATTAACCACTTGGAAGTCGAGAGTTCCAGCGTTCAAATCCAAGTAAAGGCAGCTATTTCTATTTTTGCACGGATTTTAATACTAGATCGTGGATACCGGTGTTCTTTGGTGGTTGGGTTTCAATTAACCACTTGGAATTCGAGAGTTCCAGCGTTCAAATCCAAGTAAAGGCAACTATTTCCATTTTTCCGCGGATTTTAATACTAGATCGTGGATACCGGTGTTCTTTGGTGGTTGGGTTTCAATTAACCACTTGGAAGTCGAGAGTTCCAGCGTTCAAATCCAAGTAAAGGCAGCTATTTCTATTTTTGCACGGATTTTAATACTAGATCGTGGATACCGGTGTTCTTTGGTGGTTGGGTTTCAATTAACCACTTGGAAGTCGAGAGTTCCAGCGTTCAAATACAAGTAAAGGCAGCTATTTCTATTTTTGCACGGATTTTAATACTAGATCGTGGATACCGGTGTTCTTTGGTGGTTGGGTTTCAATTAACCACTTGGAAGTCGAGAGTTCCAGCGTTCAAGTCCAAGTAAAGGCAACTATTTCTATTTTTCCACGGATTTTAATACTAGATCGTGGATACCGGTGTTCTTTGGTGGTTGGATTTCAATTAACCACACATCTCAGGAATGGTCGTGGTCGACCTGGGACTGTACAAGACTATCATTTACACTCATACATACTATCCTCTGAAGTATTATCTGAACGGTAATTACTGAAGGCTAAACAGGAAAAAGAAATGAGTATATATAATCTATAGTGTTCACTATTGAAACTTCGATAAAACATTAAAAACTGAACATTACAAAACTTCTCAAAATTTAATCTTTCAAGCACAAAATGTAAATAAAATTTAATCTTTCCAATTAGCCAAACAACAGCTCAACCTATCGGATTTAATTCAAACCACTCATGAACACAGTAGTCGGTGGAATATATCTTTTTAACGAAAAGAAATATTGCTGTAAAATCATCACAATTAATACTGAACATTAAGAAACTTACAAAACATTACGGAATTTCACAAATTTTAACCTTTCATTTTGTAAAAGTCTGAATGTAAATAAATCCAATTGTTTAAGCAGCACTACCTGTCGGATTTAATTCAAACTATTCTCTAAACATAGTAGTTACTTCAAAAACCCAACTTTCTTTCTACTGGTCAAATCTACGATTTCAATAGCTTTAAACATTCTCCGGACAACGCGGTCCATTTTGAAAAAACCCGCGCTTAAATCGGTACAGTGGTTTTATAGCCTATAGCGGACACACATACGAAAAATTCTCTTTTTTTTATATATATATATATATATAAAAGAAGAAAGTCTGTTTGTATATTTGTTGGTTTGTTTCGTAAATATCTCTTCACCGGCTCCACCTAACGGGTATAGTTTTTGCAAAAACGTTTCTTTTAACGTAACTAATATATATTCTAAATATGAAGCAAATCGGACCATAAATTCAATTTTTCACAATATCTCGACCACGGCGCCACTTAGCAGGTCCATTTTCTGCAAAAATATTTCTTTTCACGTAACTAATATATATTCTGAATATGAATAAAATCAGACTATAAGTAAAATTTTGAGAAATATTTCGACTCCAGCGCTACCTAGCGGGTTCAAACTAATTTAGTAAAGTTCGCGGGCGTGCGCACAACTCACCAAAGTTTCATTACAGTTGGATAAATGGTATAGGAACGCATACGGGACAAACATTCATTCTTTTATATATATAGAAGATATCTAGGATTTTAAAATGTTAATTATAACTTTTTTAATCCTGCCGCGGTAGTCTAACGATTAAATTTGTTTCACAAAATCAGTTGATTTTCAAAGATGAGAGTTCTAAAACTCAAATAATTGTAAAAATATTCACTTTTATAAGGATTTGTATGCCAGACTACGTATACCGGTGTTTCTTGGTGGTTGGTTTCAATTAATTACATGTCTCAGGAGTGGTCTACCTTAGTTTGTTCCAGATTACATTTACTGGAACATTTACACTTATACAGCAGCTACGTTGGGATTGGCAAGCCAGTAGCAGAATTACATTTGCCTATACACACACACACACACACACACACACACACACACACACACACATCCAAACCCGGCAGTGACTGAAAAACTAGTTGCAGAAAACAACCAATTATATGTTGTTTTTTTTTTTAATTGTATTTTTAACTTTATTTTTTTTCTTATGAGTATTTTATAAAAATTAATCTGCTGATGACGAAGTTAAAGCTCTGAAAGCACTAAAGATATATACGCCATTTTTCTTACCTTTTATTGAAGTGTATCTGTAGGATTTAAATATTTATTTGTTAATAATAAATATAGATAGACATATATATTTGAATTTTTAAACAATTACTTTGTTATTTAACTTATCTTAAACCATTTTGTTCAGAATTAAGCTCTCTATAAGTTTTATTTAAACGTTTTATGTATTTATTACCGATTCAATAAAGTTATAGTACGTAAAATATAAAAAACAAGATTTTTTACCTCAATATATTGGTTTTTACCCAAGATTTCTTAAAAATACTATTGCAAATACGGTTCTGTGATTTACTTTATTCGATTTAAGATCAAAAATCATAAAAAATCACTAATTCTGTCTATTAATTAACGTCCTACAAGTTTCACTATGACCTCATTTGAGTGTTGTAACTGAAATCCGAGCGAAATCTTTCGCTAAACGTAACTCGTAAACCAAGCATTTTAGGATATATGTTTATAATACTTTTTCCATTATTTTTTCGAGTAGAGTACATTATTATGAAAATCTCATGAGAATTTTGTGATACACTCTATATAAATAATAAAAAAATAAATAAATAAATAGCATATTTAAATATATGGTGGTTTTTTATTCTTTTGCTTCATCTCCCTTCGGTTGAAATATTTTTCAAAAAATTTATACTTCATATATAAAGTTATATAAATAATTATGAATTTTTTTTATAATTATAGAACTCGGACCCTAAAATGCAGTAATGTTTTTTAGAAATTTTCTTTTATAATCCACGATGGAACGGAGACGGTATATGCGTTTGGGGTAAGAGTGTGTATGTGCACGCGCCCGTGTATATGTCTGTTAACATTTTCCTCAAAAACTAGAGGACCGATTTCGATGAGGTTTATTCCATTAGTAAGTATCACTTCAGAGAAGGTTCTTACTGATATTTTACGGTTATAGGCCACCATGGGGCGCTGCAGTAGATGTATTTTTCCAAACCGGTTGGACCGATTTTGATGCGGTTTTTTTCATTATACAGGTATCACTTTCAAGCAGGTTGTTAGATTAGTTTTACGGTTATAATCCGCCAGGGAGCGCAGCAGTAGATATGTATCTTCAAAACGGCTTCGTAGATTTAAATTTTTTTTATCACTTTCTTATCTTTATTGAAGGAGTTATTAGATTTAAATATAATTTTACTTAAATTTATTAACCTTAATAAACTAAATAAAATTATTATAAAATAAAATTATTATTAAAATAAATTTATTAACCTTAATGGGTGTTTGAGGAAGAGGAGGTAAAGAGGAATTTTGTGGAGGACATCGCAAGAGGTCTGAGTAAAAAAGATAAGGTAGAAAATGTAGAAGAAGAATGGGAGAATGTTAAAAAGGAAATTCTTAAATCAGCAGAAGCAAACTTAGGCGGAATAAAGAGAACCGGTAGAAAACCTTGGGTTTCAGACGATATATTGCAGCTGATGGATGAACGTAGAAAATATAAGAATGCTAGTGATGAAGAAAGTAAAAGGAACTATCGGCAATTAAGAAATGCTATAAACAGGAAGTGCAAACTGGCGAAAGAAGAGTGGATTAAAGAAAAGTGTTCAGAAGTGGAAAGAGAAATGAACATTGGTAAAATAGACGGAGCATACAGGAAAGTTAAGGAAAATTTTGGGGTACATAAATTAAAATCTAATAATGTGTTAAACAAAGATGGTACACCTATATATAATACGAAAGGTAAAGTCGATAGATGGGTGGAATATATTGAAGAGTTATACGGAGGAAATGAATTAGAAAATGGTTTTATAGAGGAAGAAGAGGAAGTTGAGGAGGATGAAATGGGAGAAACAATACTGAGATCTGAATTTAAGAGAGCATTAAAAGATTTAAATGGCAGAAAGGCTCCTGGAATAGACGGAATACCTGTAGAATTACTGCGCAGTGCAGGGGAGGAGGCGATTGATAGATTATACAAACTGGTGTGTAATATTTATGAAAAAGGCGAAGTCCCGTCAGACTTCAAAAAAAGTGTTATAGTAATGATACCAAAGAAAGCAGGGGCAGATAAATGTGAAGAATACAGAACAATTAGTTTAACTAGTCATGCATCAAAAAACTTAACTAGAATTCTATACAGAAGAATTGAGAGGAGAGTGGAGGAAGTGTTAGGAGAAGACCAATTTGGTTTCAGGAAAAGCATAGGGACAAGGGAAGCAATTTTAGGTCTCAGATTAATAGTAGAAGGAAGATTAAAGAAAAACAAACCAACATACTTGGCGTTTATAGACCTAGAAAAGGCATTCGATAACGTAGACTGGAATAAAATGTTCAGCATTTTAAAAAAATTAGGGTTCAAATACAGAGATAGAAGAACAATTGCTAACATGTACAGGAACCAAACAGCAACAGTAACAATTGAAGAACATAAGAAAGAAGCCGTAATAAGAAAGGGAGTCCGACAAGGATGTTCCCTATCTCCGTTACTTTTTAATCTTTACATGGAACTAGCAGTTAATCATGTTAAAGAACAATTTAGATTCGGAGTAACAGTACAAGGTGAAAAGATAAAGATGTTACGATTTGCTGATGATATAGTAATTCTAGCCGAGAGTAAAAAGGATTTAGAAGAAACAATGAACGGCATAGATGAAGTCCTACGCAAGAACTATCGCATGAAAATAAACAAGAACAAAACAAAAGTAATGAAATGTAGTAGAAATAACAAAGATGGACCACTGAATGTGAAAATAGGAGGAGAAAAGATTATGGAGGTAGAAGAATTTTGTTATTTGGGAAGTAGAATTACTAAAGATGGACGAAGCAGGAGCGATATAAAATGCCGAATAGCACAAGCTAAACGAGCCTTCAGTAAGAAATATAAGTTGTTTACATCAAAAATTAATTTAAATGTCAGGAAAAGATTTTTGAAAGTGTATGTTTGGAGTGTCGCTTTATATGGAAGTGAAACTTGGACAATCGGAGTATCTGAGAAGAAAAGGTTAGAAGCTTTGGAAATGTGGTGCTATAGGAGAATGTTAAAAATCAGATGGGTGGATAAAGTGACAAATGAGGAAGTATTGCGGCAAATAGATGAAGAAAGAAGCATTTGGAAAAATATAGTTAAAAGAAGAGACAGACTTATAGGCCACATACTAAGGCATCCTGGAATAGTCGCTTTAATTTTGGAAGGACAGGTAGAAGGGAAAAATTGTGTAGGCAGGCCACGTTTGGAATATGTAAAAGAAATTGTTAGGGATGTAGGATGTAGAGGGTATACTGAAATGAAACGACTAGCACTAGACAGGGAATCTTGGAGAGCTGCATCAAACCAGTCAAATGACTGAAGACAAAAAAAAAAATGGGTATTTTTAGTAACCTTTTTCTTAAAATTTTTTCCCAACTTCTATATATATATATTTTTATACGTGGTCCTGAAAAATCTACTCACTGTTAGTAATTAAATAATATGTAAACAAAAAGACTTACAGTCACTTATGTAATTTGTAGTGTAGTGTAGAGTAAGGTATTAAATAATATATGGTAGGCGGAGCTGGCAATTTATGCGGCGCATGTGCGGGTGGTTGGTGGTGGAACGAGCCAGTCATATTATCCAGAGCAGCAGAAGATACTCAAGTAGTAATAATGACTGAGATTCGCTTATCGTTTGTTGAACGCAAGGCTATACTGAATTGGCACTGGAAGTAGGAGAATATTCACGAGGTACAACGGCAGTGGCAGAGAGAGTCTGGAACATGGAAATATCTGGCCGACTACGAAAGCAAGTCCAATGTTGCGGCGTTGCAATATTTCACCCGATCATCACAAAAATAAAGGAACCAGGGAACGCGCGAAAGTGGAGTGAGCCGGTCAAGTGTAAGACGCATTCTGAAGAGTGTAAAGTAGAAAGTACACATTCCATGACTCTTATATGCGATGATTTAGGACGAAGGATGGAGTACTGTGAACGATTTCAGCACATGATTGGCGAGGATGAGGAATTTGCAGGGAAGTTTGTGTGGACTGACGAGGCGCAATTGAAACTTAACGGTACTGTGAACCACCACATTTGTGTCTACTGGGCTCCTGAAAATCCTCACGCTCATGTGGACAGGGCAGTGAATCGACTGGGGGTTGCTGTGTGGTATGGTCTATCCATGCGTCGTTTGATTTTTCTTCAAGGGTACCGTAACTGGTAAGGCGTATCTTGATATGCTTCAGACAAGGATTTCATCTGCTAACCAAAACCTGTAATGTGATGAACTTTTTTACGTACAACAAGATGGAGCCCCGCCTCACTACCATCGAGATGTCAGGTTGTCTCTCGATAAAACTCTGTCCGGACGGTTAGTGGGTCGAAGAGGTACTATTGTGTACCCACCTCGGTCCTATGGTTTGATACCTCTGGGGCACGGTTAAGAATGACGTGTATCGAAAAAACCAGCAACAATCGATGAACTACGTGTGAAAAAATCGTAGTCATGTGCTACCATTACGCCAAATACTCTTACAGCTGTAGTTCAGCGTCATGGGCTTTGTATTGAAGCTGCTGGTGGTCATTTCAAACACATACCATAACCCTCTCTCAGTGTCAAAAATTGTCACGTCAAGTCAAATTCGTCACCAGATATGGACTAGCAAACAATGAGTACATTCTTTTGTACCCCTCTGTATTGAGGGGTATATATATAGAGTATTGAGGGGGGACTCTGTATTGAGGGGGTATATACATAAATATATATATATATATATATATATATATATATATATATATATGTAGGTTTTTGCCTGCAACTCTTTTAATTTCTACTATTAATAACTGGGAAAGTTATTCAATACTTTATCAGCTTTTTTTTTTTTTATTATTAGAATATACAAGGCTATCGAATTCTTATGTAGAAGATTTAGTTTTAGATTTAAAAAAGTATTCGTAGCTTTTTCTTTATTTTTCAAACATATTTTGTATGTATATATATATATATATATATATATATATATATATATATATTTTCCATAAAAGAAAAATGAAACGTATTTTTTCGATATTAAAATATTTCTATTCATTTGAATTCTATAAGGAAATGAAAAAAGTATTTCAAATATTTAGAAAATTTAACACATGTATATATATATATATATATTGATTGATCTGTATAATTTTTTCATTAATTAACAGATAATAATAATAATAATTTATTTATTTGTTTGTGCAATAGGACAGCTAACTATAGCCTTTCTGTATTACACAATAGTACATAAAAAAAAATCTATATACATTAAATATAAATTAAAAATACAACATTTAATCATTAGTTCCTAATAATTATTAGTCATTGGTTCATAATCATAGCTCATATAATTATTAGTTCATAAAAATAAGAGTAATACTGGTGTTTTAATTATGTTACACAATTATATTATTATATGTCTTTGCATAAATACAAGATTACAGATAAACATGTACACATAATTCAGGAAACAAAATTAAATAATATAGTTTAATAACAATAATAACATTAGTTATAAATTCAAAAATTTACATCATATCTCCTTCATCCAATTACATTTAATTAGAATTTCAGTTATTTATACTGCACTGTCAATATATATATATATATATATATATATACACACACACATATATATATATGTCCAGGTAAAATAGACACAAAAGAAATTTACGTCATTGTTATACAATATAATTGATTTTAATTATTAAAATATTTATTTATTTATTAATAGAAAATTGTTTTAATTTATATAACTTAACTACGGTCAAGCAGAAGAGGGTTAGTGAAGTTCTGTAGTAATCCAGTATTATGTGTTTTTATACTTTTAATATCTATATTATATCGGAGTAAAACCTAGTCAGATCAAGAACAAAATTCTTCCGCGGTTGAAAAAAGTCTATTTTATCATATATTTTTACAGCAGTTAAAGCGCATCTCTCTGTGGGTGAGATAAGTTGTGTAGAGTATGCAAGAGGACAAAAGTTTCGAATATTGCGTCCGGGTGTACGTAACTGTATTTCGTTTTCCTTAGGATTACATCCTTGTAATGCTTTATGAAAAAAACAGTAAATCAAAGTATTCTCTTCGACATACAAGAAATGGTAAATTATGTAGTAATTGAAGCTGTTGTTTTCCAAGATGGTGAAGTTTAAATTTGTGAATCAGCCAAGATAGAAAGTTGTTCTGAATGGATTCAATGTTAATCGATGTATAGTCTCTTCGAAAATTCCAGGTTGAGGTGGATTATTCAAGCTGGCTTCGAACAAGTGACTTGAAGAGTAAGACACAAGTTCGAGGTCTCGCAATCTATTTCAACAGACCAAGATTTCTCTTCGCTCGGCTCACAATCATGTCTGCGTGTTTAGAAAGGTATAACTTGGAGTCAAGGAGTATGCCTAGATCGGTGACGGAGTTCACAGTATTAATGGGAAGAGAGTTTATTGTATAATTATACCAAGCAATGTTAGTTTTTCGGGAGAAAGGAATATGTTTAATTTTTGAGAAATATAGCGGCATGTGATTTCTCATTGCCCACTGGTAAATATGGTTAATATTGTGTTGTAACATTAGGTGATCGTGTAAGCTTTTAATCTGAAGAAATATTTTAAGGTCATCGGCATACTTACTCGTACCAACAGAGACGGATTCAATAATATCATTTATAAAAAGTAGAAACAGCAACGGGCTAAGGTTGGATCCCTGTGGAACTCCAGATATTGCAGAGTATTCTCTTTGGGAAGTGCATCCACCATACCTAACAGCAAAAGTTCTGTTATTAAAGTATGAAGAGATCCACTTGACAAGACGCTCACTGAACCCGAATTCAGCCAACTTCTTTTGGAGCAGGTAATGGGCCATTTTGTCAAATGCTTTTTGAAAATCAAAATAGATAGCATCCACCTGACCTTGAGATTCAACAACAGGACTAATTTTATCAAGGAAACAATTGAGGTTTGTGGTTGTGGAACGGGATTGCATGAAGCCGTGTTCGGAAGCGGAGATTTTATGTTGGATGTTTTGAGATATATGAGATGTTAGGATCGATTCAAAAATTTTAGAAAAGGAGGATAGGATAATAGTAATAATAATAATAATAAAAATAAATGAATAAAAAATTAATAATGTCTTTATTCAAAAAATAATAATTAATAAAACATAAATATTAATTTAATTTTCAGAATGTTAATTTGATTATTTTATAACCTTATATATACTGTATTTATCAAAGTTAATTAAAACATTAAAAAAAGAAATATAAGTTAAAATAAATCTGAGAAGATTTAATTAATATATTTTGAATAAAACTTGCAGAATTACGAACAGTTATTTAAATGCATACTTCTTCCTGGTTAATTGCATTATTAATATTCATGTGTCTTTGTTCTTAGCGTCACGTTTACTATCTCTTTACTTTTTGTAATAATCTTATCTTAATAAAAAAAACAGGTTCTTTAAAGGTAAATAATACAGTAAAACGATTTAAGATAATTTAAGGTTTAATTAACGTTTTTACTTTAATTAATTTTACCTGTAACTGAATGAGAACAGGAATACATTTATACTTTTACTTAATATAAGACTGTGTATGGGTGGGTGTGCCTACGCACGCGTATGTGTGTATGTTAATTTAATGGTTTATATATCCCTACTATTCTAATCTTTCTTACTATCGTCGTATTAACTCTGTCTTTCATCGATTTATCATTTTATTTAATTCTTGATTAGATTCACCTACTTTGTTTTATTATTCCAAGAGAAACAGTGTTATTTAATACAGAAACGGGGAATTTAAAAAAATAAATAACGTCAATGAAACATTTTTTAGAAAATGAATTTTATTTCATTTAATTGTATAAATGTTGCCATTTTAGGATACATACATTTTAGTTTATTTTTTAAAGATGACATCTTCCAGGTGACCTCCACTTCTACGTAAACACTCATGAAGTCTCTTCGTTAAATTGTTCGTGGTTTGACGTAACATCTCGACTGGAATTTCCGCAATTGCTTCTCGTATCTTTGTCTTCAGTTCTTCCGTTGTAGCAGGTCTACTGTGGAACACTTGGCTTTTAAGGTGACCCCGCAAAAAGTAATCGCAAGCTGAGAGATCATGTGATCTGGGAGGCCATCTAATGTCACCGTTTCGTGAAATGACACGTTGTCCGAACAATCGGCGTACAGCTCCCATCGATATTCGTGCAGTATGTGACGTTGTTCCGTCTTGTTGAAACCAGGCTGTGTTAAAAATCGGTGGAAATCTCTTTTGTTGTTCTACAACAAAGGTTTCAAGCACATCTACGTAACGAGCCGACGTCACTGTAGTCGCAAGACCGTTGTCATCCTCAAAAAAATAAGGGCCTAAAACACCGTAAGATGACATAGCACACCACACGGTCGCTTTCTGGCTGTGCAACGGACGCTGGTGTAGCTGCGTACGATTTTCTTGTGCCCGGTATCTGAAATTTTGCTTGTTAACAAATCCACTGAGGTGGAAATGCGCTTCGTCTGACATCCACAGTTCGTGAAAAAACTCTTTGTTATCGTTTATATTCTGAAGCATTACATTACAGAATTGTGCTCGCACAATTGCATCGTTCGGTTGCAGTTCCTGGACGATCTGCAACTTGTACGGATGGTATTGCAAGTCCTTCGCTAACGTTCTTCGAAAGCTTGAACTACGCGATTGTAAAGATGCTGAGACGCGACGGATTGATCGATGTGGACTTCGTGTGACAGCATCTTGTAAAGCTTGAACATTCTGTGGTGTACGGACGGTTCGCTCGCGGCTTGGAGGTTTCTTTTTCATCGCCGAACCGGTTTCCTCAAAATGAGATATCCGTGTTTTAATTGCACGTGCTGATGTAACACGGTCGTGCCGTCCCGTATTAAAATGACGGCGAAAATCTCTACGCGCTCCCACCACACTGTCATTGTTTTTGTAAAACGCTTTGATAGCAAATGCACGTTGCGAACCACTTCAATGATCCATGACAACTAAAAAGCAGGTTACATTAGAGAGGCTGGCGCCACTTATCAAGTTGTAACAATCGCCCACGGCTACCAACACAACTTTCAAAATTTCCCGTTTATTTTAATCACACTGTATATTATAATAATGTTATATATTTACTTCATTTTACCAGAAGGCAAGCTAAAAAAAAGATATATTTTTAAAATAGCTTGATTTATGAAGATTTAAAAGATATTTATATACAGATATTTAAAAGATAACTATATACAGAGTGAGTCCAAATATTCAACAAAACCAGGTCTACTACACACTTATGGGCCTTTCTCGTCACGTGATTAAAGCCGCGTTCCGGGAATGCCCTATAATTATGGGTTGTTTCTGATGTACGGCTTACATTCACACACACACGCGCACACACACAACTTAATTTAAAATATTTATCATTTTATTTAAATATAATATCTTTTCGTTTACTTAATTAAATTATTCTAACTAAAGCACGCGCTCATATCGTATTTAATTCACGCGGGTATGGCGGTACTAGCGGCAATGGTCGGCACTAACCAAAGTAATGTAATTTCTCAAATATACATAGAACAAATATCGCTTGTAGTGTCAGCAGACTAGTGTATACGCGAGGCTTAACGCAATAAGTACCAACCCAACCGGGCGATCAAAATCGAAACCCAATTAAACCGAGTTAATTTTTTACGCTTTAAATATTATTCATTTACTTAATTCTACAACTCATCTGTGAGTCACAACTTAGCAGATACAAGAGAAGTTTTTTGGGTGGGGGTGCGAGTTTTCAAAAATATTGTTTTTTTTTTTTTAATTGCAAATAAATGTACTTAGAAAAATATAATTTTAATTAGGAAAAATTTCGAGATACCGAGGATGACCTTGCTCTACTTGATCTTGATCTTTTAAGTTGAAAATTTATTGTCATCATTGCCTTATATAAAGAACTAATCTGACCATGTTTAGTCAAAATCGGTTCAGTAGTTCTGAAAATATAAGCTGATTTAGAGACCAACACCAAGCAGGTACATACGAATATTAACTAAAAAATTTTCACCCTTTTTTTTATTTTTTTTTTTAGGTTACTAAAGTTGTCAAAACATCAAGATTCAGCCAATACCTCATATCCCCCAAATTGGGCCGATTACAATACTTTTTGTTCTAGAACTATAGCTCTACTACGCGCTATCTAGATGGGAAAATAAAAATTATTATAAAAAGATCTTACCTCATGATTTATTTTATTTTTTTTATTTTTTTTGTTAAACTCTGAGTCCACAGTTAAGTATTGTTTCAGAGGATGAGATGAATGATTTGTAGCATGTGAAATTAACATGCCTGACTGCGATTCGAACCCAAGACCTCCGGGTGAAAGACCAAACCCTTACTTACTATTCGTGCCAAAAAGGCCGGCCTACGATAAGGACCTAAAACTTATTTTAGTAATTTTTTTTTTTTATATCACCAACCATTGACCCTGGGAGTTGAAAAAAATGGGGTTTCGAAGAAAAAAAGAATCATACTTCCATTAATGGGCACAGTATCGAATCGGTTTAAAGTGGTCATTAGTCCTTTAAACATTACCTAAAACTTTTATCAGACACAATTTTTGATACGACAAACCCTTACGGCAAGCCATGACTAAAATATTGTTAGAATTGAAAGTATATGGAGCTTTTTTGCGTGCAATATTGGGTAAATTTGAAATTTTCTTAACTTAAAAGATGGAAATCTTTTATATCCTTTACTCAGCACCGGTAAAATCTAACTCCGCCTTCCGAAAAGGAATTGTCGAAAGGGAACTTTTTTTTGTAATTAATATATTTAAAAATTCATCAACAGAGTAATATCGTTTCCGTAAAAGAAAACTTTTAATTGTATTTTAAAGAAATTGGTGAGAAAAATCTTCAACTGGTTCGGGAAAATTTCTTAAAAATTGCAATGGAAACGTGATAAGTTCCTTTCTTATAAACTGTTTTTTTTTTTTTTTTAATATGATGTAAATATTCCTTTTAGCAAATATTTTATATATATATATATATATATATATATATATATATATATATATATATATATATATACAGGATGTCCCATATAAAACGCAACCCATCCCATCGCAACTCATCCATGAAATTTCAAAAGTCAAGTTTACTCCTCTACTCGTTACTGAAATGGACTCGTCCAACATCTGAATATCGCGGCGACGCAGTAGAACACTACCGATAGTAACAACAATGCAATCATAACGTTCAGTGTATCGCTAGAGACAAGATGGTGTTTTCGCTAGATGAACGTGTTTTCATTGTCGAGTCGTACTTCAGTACGAAATCAGCGGTCGCAGTGCAAGATTTGTTTCGCCATAAGTACCCACATAAACCGGCTCCTAACAAAACATCAGTATTAAGGTTAATCGCAAAATCTAGAGAGACCGGTTCTGTTAATAACAAGGAACACTAAAGATCTGCGTCAGTGTTGAATACAGATACAGCCGCTGAAATCAAAGACCGATTACTCGCCTTGCCAAATAAATCGATCAGACGGTTGTCTGCTGAAATTAATTTGTCTAAATCAACTGTTTATCGGGCGACCAAACGATTACAATTACGACCTTATCGCATTCAAACGGTTCATCGACTTCTTGAGCCCGACAAAGAAAAACGGCTACAATATTGTCAACGGTTCCGTCGATTTCTGCCTGGGGGAATTAATGTTATTGATCCGTTATTTTTCACCGATGAAGCACGGTTTCATTCGGATGGCTACATAAACAGCCAAAACAGTAGAATTTGGAGCGCTGAAAATCCCCAAGTTTATCACGAAAAACAATTACACCCGTAGAAGTCGAGCGTGCGGTGCGCGATATCGCGGAAGGAAATAATCGGTCAAATTTTTTTCGAGTACACCGTTAATGCAGAACGATATCAGGATATTTTATTTCCGTTCATCGCACTCTTGAAGAGGAAGACAGACACTCCCGGCTACAACATGACGGTGCGACATCGCACTACGCAGGTTCAACTTCTTATTTCGTCGAGGAAATCTTTGGTAATCGTGTTATCGGTCGAGGCTTGTGGCCACCAAGATCTCCAGATTTGACAGCGGCGGTTTTTTTTTCTACGGGGTTACCTCAAAGAAAAAGCCAAAGCGACAAACCACGAACCCTTGAACGATTGAAAGTCAATATTGAACAAGCTGTATAAATATCCGGCCACAAACTTTGAAAAAAGTCGCGAGAAACGCTGTAAAAAGAATTGAAGCTTGTATTCAAGAAGATGGCGGCCACTTCCAACATTTACTCTAAATGTAAGGTAATGGATGGTAATAATAAAAATTACATTTACATTTACACATACCTTTTTATTATTTCAATACCAATATAAGGTTGGGTTGCGTTTTATATGCGACACCCGGTACATATATATATATATATATATATATATATATGTACAGAAGAATAGGTTAAAATATTTAATTTTCTGAATATGCATCTACATGATTCATACTTATCAGTATAAGATAATGAACTGTGAACCTATTTTTTGTTAAAAACTCGATTTGAAACAGTGTAACAGAAAATGATATGTTTATTTGTGCCATTACGCTCTAAGTCCTATATTTTCACATAAAAAATATATTAAATATGTTTTCATTTAAAAAAACATCAATTAAAAAATACTTTCTTTGAAAGTAATGATGGTTCACAGTTTATTTATTTACTCATTCCGTATAATAAACTGTGTGAAAGAATCAACTATTGGACTATACGTATAATACAGGAATTTCCGTGGTTTTTTGTACTACACTAGTATATCTGGCTCAACGATAAGGAAAATTGAAACTACTTTACTCCTCATTTTCCTTAAAAGAGTGCTCGTTATTTTTAATGTCATATTTATACCAGTTTTTTTAGTGGTTTTTTCGCGCGCGCAAAAATTTTATTAAATAATTTCTGCTTAATTAACTCTTATCATACTTCTTATAACACAAATCTGAAACACGCTGAGAATTTTCGCTCACACAAATCTGAGAATTTTCGCTGTTCTTACTTCATTTTGGGTAAAATAGTTTTTTTTTTTTTTTTTAATTCTCTGTCTACAAGTATTCATCTTACATCATATAGTATGAAACGCATGAAGAGTTATTTGTATATTTCATTGCTTCTTGCAAACCACAGAACATTAGCAATTCATCTCTCAGGACTTAGTTCTGAAACTGTCGTAAAATTTCTTGTTGCTTGTGAGTTTACCATAACTGAATCGTATAACTCCTGGAGACTAATTTCAAAATTATTTTTGTAACTGTTCTTAGAAACCAAAGTTTTAAAGTTTATATATTCAGAATTTTTTTATAACAATGCACTTTTTAAATAGGTTTATAAAATTTATAATATATAAAAATTATTTATTTAATTTTTTTTTTTTTTAAACACCTGGCTGTTTAAAAATTGAAATGATAAGCTTGATGAAGATTCTAACGTAATACTTTATAGATGTTCGTCGGTACCAATTCACCTCTTTATAAAAATGAAATTTTAATACATTTTATTTGCAATTGTACAAAAATTACGTGTATTTTCATAATTGGATTTCGTTAATAAAACCACATAAAAACAATTTTCCGTTATGTACGTTAGGAAAAAAATTATTTTCTTGATTAATTGATTAATTAACTTTCCCAGCCAATATAGCTAGAAATGCTATATTAAAGGAGAAAGTATCATGATCATGTCAAAAGTGTTAATGGGCTATCTAAAATCATTACGTTTTATGGTCCAACTAATTCATCAAAATCAAAAAAAACGTATACACATGTAAGTATATGAGTATATATGTCGCACAGCTTTTGATATTATATCAAAGGATTGGCTGAACCGATTTTTTTCAAATTTGGCTCAAATATTTTTATATATATATATATATATACATTGGCGATACTGGAAGGTATCAGATAGATTATATCATGGTTAAGCAAAGATTTAGAAATCAACTCGTTGACTGCAAAACTTACCCTGGAGCAGACATTGATAGCGACCATAATTTGGTGATAATGAAATGTAGATTGGGGTTTAAAAACCTGAAGAAAAGGTGTCAGATGAATCGGTGGAATTTAGAGAAGCTTGAGGAAGAAGAGGTAAAGAAGATTTTTGAGGAGGACATCGCAAGAGGTCTGAGTAAAAAAGATAAGGTAGAAAATGTAGAAGAAGAATGGGAGAATGTTAAAAAGGAAATTCTTAAATCAGCAGAAGCAAACTTAGGCGGAATAAAGAGAACTGGTAGAAAACCTTGGGTTTCAGACGATATATTGCAGCTGATGGATGAACGTAGAAAATATAAGAATGCTAGTGATGAAGAAAGTAAAAGGAACTATCGGCAATTAAGAAATGCTATAAACAGGAAGTGCAAACTGGCGAAAGAAGAGTGGATTAAAGAAAAGTGTTCAGAAGTGGAAAGAGAAATGAACATTGGTAAAATAGACGGAGCATACAGGAAAGTTAAGGAAAATTTTGGGGTACATAAATTAAAATCTAATAATGTGTTAAACAAAGATGGTACACCTATATATAATACGAAAGGTAAAGTCGATAGATGGGTGGAATATATTGAAGAGTTATACGGAGGAAATGAATTAGAAAATGGTGTTATAGAGGAAGAAGAGGAAGTTGAGGAGGATGAAATGGGAGAAACAATACTAAGATCTGAATTTAAGAGAGCATTAAAAGATTTAAATTGCAGAAAGGCTCCTGGAATAGACGGAATACCTGTAGAATTACTGCGCAGTGCAGGTGAGGAAGCGATTGATAGATTATACAAACTGGTGTGTAATATTTATGAAAATGGGGAATTTCCATCAGACTTCAAAAAAAGTGTTATAGTTATGATACCAAAGAAAGCAGGGGCAGATAAATGTGAAGAATACAGAACAATTAGTTTAACTAGTCATGCATCAAAAATCTTAACTAGAATTTTATACAGAAGAATTGAGAGGAGAGTGGAAGAAGTGTTAGGAGAAGACCAATTTGGTTTCAGGAAAAGTATAGGGACAAGGGAAGCAATTTTAGGCCTCAGATTAATAGTAGAAGGAAATTAAAGAAAAACAAACCAACATACTTGGCGTTTATAGACCTAGAAAAGGCTTTCGATAACGTAGACTGGAATAAAATGTTCAGCATTTTAAAAAAATTAGGGTTCAAATACAGAGATAGAAGAACAATTGCTAACATGTACAGGAACCAAACAGCAACAATAACAATGGAAGAACATAAGAAAGAAGCCCTAATAAGAAAGGGAGTCCGACAAGGATGTTCCCTATCTCCGTTACTTTTTAATCTTTACATGGAACTAGCAGTTAATGATGTTAAAGAACAATTTAGATTCGGAGTAACAGTACAAGGTGAAAAGATAAAGATGCTACGATTTGCTGATGATATAGTAATTCTAGCCGAGAGTAAAAAGGATTTAGAAGAAACAATGAACGGCATAGATGAAGTCCTACGCAAGAACTATCGCGTGAAAATAAACAAGAACAAAACAAAAGTAATGAAATGTAGTAGAAATAACAAAGATGGACCGCTGAATGTGAAAATAGGAGGAGAAAAGATTATGGAGGTAGAAAAATTTTGTTATTTGGGAAGTAAAATTACTAAAGATGGACGAAGCAGGAGCGATATAAAATGACGAATAGCACAAGCTAAACGAGCCTTCAGTAAGAAATATAATTTGTTTACATCAAAAATTAATTTAAATGTCAGGAAAAGATTTTTGAAAGTGTATGTTTGGAGTGTCGCTTTATATGGAAGTGAAACTTGGACAATCGGAGTATCTGAGAAGAAAAGATTAGAAGCTTTTGAAATGTGGTGCTATAAGAGAATGTTAAAAATCAGACGGGTGGATAAAGTGACAAATGAAGTGGTATTGCGGCAAATAGATGAAGAAAGAAGCATTTGGAAAAATATAGTTAAAAGAAGAGACAGACTTATAGGCCACATACTAAGGCATCCTGGAATAGTCGCTTTAATATTGGAAGGACAGGTGGAAGGAAACAATTGTGTAGGCAGGCCACGTTTGGAGTATGTAAAACAAATTGTTGGGGATGTAGGATGTAGAGGGTATACTGAAATGAAACGACTAGCACTAGATAGGGAATCTTGGAGAGCTGCATCAAACCAGTCAAATGACTGAAGACAAAAAAAAAAAAAAAAAAAAAAATATACATTGATAATATTTTTATCAAAATTCGTTTAGGAGATAGGGAATATCGGAGTAAAACAAAATTCGATTTTCTTCAGAGGCATTTTAGAGAATAGTTATCAAAGGAAATTTCTTACCTACAATGCATATACAGTTCTCCTGGGACTTTCATAACCTATTCTACTGGTGAAAATATACACATAAGCATGTGTTCTATAATGTTTACTTTGCGAGTTACAGCTAGTGAAAGATTTTGCTCGGATTTCCGCGGTGAATGAGGTCGTACTGAAATTTTTAGAATATTATTTAAAGAAGAATTAGTTATTTCTAATAGTTTTGATCAGAAAAATCAAATAAAGTAGGTTTCAAAACCGATTCAAATTCCTTTAGAGCAACAATTCTTCATTCTTTTGAAACAGAAAATTGTATATGAAAGTATGGTGTAATATATATAAATAAACACAGAAAATTTTATAAAAGGGTTGTTTTACGAGTAAAATAAAATAAAAAATACATATTTTATTTGAAAAAAAAAAAGAAGTATTATACGTCCACCCACGTATGTACGATTAAGCAAAGTGAGTAGAAAAAATAGTATATGAAAGATCCAATAAAATGTATGGTATAAAATTATATATTTATATAATAATATTTCGGGCTGAATATACATTCCTTTGTTCTTCTATTCAATCTTCATTCGTTATTAAACAAATACGAATACTTAAACAACCCACTCGCGCAGATATATCTAAATATATAGAAGTTTTTTACAATGTTGAAAGTCCGATGTAAATATTATAAAAACATGAATGCTTTAGTTAAATTTTTATCGATATTCATGATTTACATCAGTTCAATATACGTTCAAGTTAAATAATTAGTAGATTTCTATGACTGATAATTTTACTATATTTATATCACACTGTCAAATAATTATAAAAAAAAATATTTTATTTTAACGTAAATTAACAGGCTAAAAATTAAAAAAAAAATTTGGGTTGCAATACTGGGTGATTCAATACAGTCAAGAATTAAAAAACATCTAAAAATTTATTTAAATAACTTACAGATTCCGTTGAGATCTCACTTCATAGAAAATCACATCACAATATTCACTTTGATTCGATATGGCTCCCATTTATAATACGACAAACATCCCACCTGAAGTCGATTTTATTCCAGATTGTAACCAGGAAGTCGGATATTACGTACCTATCTAGCTGGGACGTTAAATGCCGTTTCCGCGGTCTCGAGTAGTTACTTTGAGGGAATCATATTAGTTTAAATGTGAAGATGTTCGTTTGAGTCCTTGATTTGTATTTTACTGACGCAAATGTCTGCCGAGGTATTTATATCGGTGGCATCCCGACCGAGACCTTTTTTTTTCTTTTTCCTGATTAGCCTCCGGTAAATACCGTTTCGATAATTCTTCAGAGGATGAAATGTATGAGTGTAAATAAAGTGTAGTCTTGTACATTCTCAGTTCGACCATTCCTGAGATGTTTGGTTAATTGAAACCCAACCACCAAAGTACACCGGTATCCACGATCTAGTATTTAAATCCTTGTAAAAATAACTGGCCTTACTAGGACATAAACGCTGGAACTCTCGACTTCCAAATCAGCTGATTTGGGAAGACGCGTTCACCACTAGACCAACCCGGTGGGTTGACACCTATCAACTGGCCTTTACCAAAGTCACGTGACATAATACGAGTATCTCTAGACTGCAAGGGCCACAAAATAATGAGTTTTTCCCAATCTTTAGTTTTTTTTTTACAGTAAATTAGTAAATATACTAAACACAATGTTCTGGGAAATATTTTTTTTTTCAATATTTTCGACAATTTTATATAAAAAACACTATATTTATCTCTCTTAATTTGGGTCTTATGAATGGCATTATTTTAATGATTGCACAGAATCATGATAAAAACTTTATCTAACCGACACTCCTAAACGAAGCATTTTCGGACCAACATTTATACTAAACTCTTGTATTATTTTCAACAGCAGAATACATCCTGAAAAATTTCAGGGAAGACGCGTTAACCACTAGACCAACCCGGTGGGTTCCCGACCGAGACCTGGCTGAGATGTAATCAGTTGGAGAGGGTCTAAATACGACCTCCGGTAAAGCCCTTCAGGGCTCGGAACGGAGGGGTGGTGTGGTGACCGGTAACGCCACAATATGGGTGTTTTTCTCTACGGGTTTGGGATGGGGCGTTAATTGTGTTAATTTTTTTATTTTCTTGTAAATTCATGTTTTATGTTTCGTGTTGTGTACTGAAATCACTTTTGCCTATTTCGGGGTTTTTTCAGTTTCTTCTTTTACAGTGTATTTCATTCAGTCTTATTTAACACTTGGTACAATCTGTTTTGTGTATGAGTTCATGATAAGTTAATAGATGAAAATGTCACTTGTAGCGTTTGCATCGATGGAATCTTGGCTTAGGCTAGACTGAAATATGTCAGTCAGTTATATGACATATAAGATGTCGAGGTATTGAGGATGACGTCTAGAAAAGCCCATATGAGCTAGATACGAAGAAAGGTGGCGTGGCCACCAAAACCGTCAAATGTAGGGTGACTTCCTCAACGGGGGTCAGGATGCGGCGTTAATTCGAAGTCTTTTTCGAATCCACACCACAGCTCAAAACAAGATCAGCAGACAAAGATGGTTCAAAAACCCGATTATTAATGATATTTCACAAGAAAAAATATCGGGTGGAGCTGTGTCGGGGCGCACAGCCGTTGGTTTTACGTGAAACATTACAGACCTTGGATGAAGTTCCTCCGAGCTCAGACCGACCAATGGGAGGGCCACTATCGTATTTTTTGAACAACCCTGAAAGTCTCCGAAGGAAAATTTGAATTCCTTCATTCGACCAACTCTACAGATAAATTGGTCGAACTGTATGTCAGCGAGTCACTTTTAGTATATTGAATTGAAATAAAAACGATACATTGACAGCGTACCAAATTTAATTTTAACATAAAACAGACACTAAATGGTACATGATATTTATTTCGCTTAATATTCGACGATAATTTTGTTCAACATCGGTCTGTGATACAAGAAGTAAAAGACACAAAGCATAATAAGCAGCGGTAGAGGTGCTCACTGCGTCGGCATCGTTGACTTGCACGCGCCGTGCCAGCTTTGCGACGCTCCCGAAACAGTCTCGCTCGCTTGGCACTGAACATTGGGGTACGGGTTCGTAGCCCATCATCTTCTCTTCCCAAAGATATGCGTAATTTATATATCCGGCTGGTTTTTACGCCGGTTGAAGCTGTCATTTTGAATTTTTATACTTTTTTACGTGTTTACTTTAATTTTTCATATAACTTTTGCCCAAAATACACTTATTATTACTTAAATCGATCTAAATAAAGAAAAACACACGAATCACCCCGCTATCACGTCGTGAGCTACACTGAATGGAAATGAGTGAAAGCGCCAGTTTTGGCCGATCAGTGCTGTTTCCTCTCCCCGCCAACTGTATCTACCAATTGTATCTATGATCTGACCATGTAACTTATAAAATGACACCGCAATTACGTCTCTGAGACTAATAGTTACGGAGTTATTATGGAAGGGCGATATAGACGTTTTCGTTACGCTATATATTTCTGTACTAGTACCCGTATGTTTCGGTGTGATTGATAAGATGTTTCACTTCAAAAATATAGCGGGGTAACATCTGTAGAGCGACGTAGTCATGCAATTGGATGGATCTTTATGACCGATTCATCAAACTAAGAATCTAGTATCAAGAAATTCTCGAACTTCTAGATGGTAGAGAGGTGGTGTCTCCTCTTGCTAATATTAATGACTTCCTTTTGGGTCATCATCATTTAACTGAGGAATTAGAGAATTCCAAAGTATATCCAGATAAAAGGAATCGTTTACGGTTGCAAGAAGAACTATCCGTACAGTGTTTGTTCCTTTAGGGCACAAAAACATTGATTTTAGGGCTATCATGAATGTGTGTAATGTTTCATTATTGTTTTTCACTCCCCAATATTCTGCAGTTATGTGTGTTCTCCTTACCACTAATAAAAAACATTCCCTTATCACTAAAAATTTCATTGTCTATAAATATATCATATGCAATTCTATCGTATCTACACAACGTTACAGCCGAGCAACCTTCTGTTAATCTGTAATGTGTTGAACTACGGTTAGTTTGTATGGCTTCATTAAGAGGATTAAGAGGAAGATTAAGAGGATTAAGGGATTAAGAGGATTATTTCAAAACCACGGCACACCTAAAATGGTTATTCGAAGATTGATAACCGCGGCTATCACTTCGACGGTACTGTATGCGGCTCCCATATGGGGGGGCGGCAATGAACATACAGCGAAATAAGAAGAAGTTGAGAAGTGTCCATAGACTGTCATTGCTGCGTGTAGCTGCTAGTTACTGTACGGTATCGTATTACGCGCTGTGCGTACTGACCGGGGTCCTACCCATAGACCTTCAGATAAAAGCCAGAACCCTCAGACACAGCGGTATGTCGAAAGAAGAGATGGAAGGGATTATAGAACAAGAATGGCAAGAAGAGTGGACAGGGTCCAGAGTGGGAGAATGGACCAGACGCCTAATCCCTAATATTAAAACCTGGAATAACAATAGACTCGGAGATGTCAATTTTTACATGACACAATTACTGACGGGGCACGGCTCTTTCGGTCAGTATCTGTATAGGATCGGGAAGAGAGCCACCCCGCAGTGCATCTATTGTCCAGAGAACGACGATGCCGAACATACGTTGTTTATATGTCCAAGATGGGCCGTTAACAGAGGTCAAATAGTAATTAATGGTCTTACACCAGAAAATCTCATAAACCGGTTGGGGTAAAACAATGAGAACTGGGAATGGTTCCGCAGGTTCGCCGGGGAGGTCCTGCGGGCCAAAGAGGATGAAGACAGAAGAATGGGAGTATAAACAGTAGGGTAGGGCGGACAGTCCCTCCATGGAGGGCCTGCACGCCTTGGTGTGCGGGTACCTGGGAAGGGGGTGAACTCCAGGGGAGTTTGAGTTTGGGTTAAAATAAAAGACCAAGTCCCGGTCGGCGGGGTCGTCCCTGCGGGAGCCTAGGCTCTTTGTGGGGTCGGCGCTTTCGATTAGAGGCCAAAGGCGTAAAGACCGAGTCCCGGTTCCCTGCTGAGGCGCTGGGGGACGGCATAGCCGGACCTTGGCTCTAAAGCGGGGGATTAGAGGCAGGCAATTTAAAACAAAAGATCCGAGACCGGGGAGGCCAACCTGCCGTGCCGGACGTATAGCCGGCGGGTGGGGGACGCCTCCTTTGAGAGTAAAAGGACACTCTCCCCGACTGAGTATACTTAATTGGATATCCGGTCGGGGAGAGTAGGGAAAAAAAAGTACAATCGTTTACGTAACATACGCCAAACATTATTTTATAGAATGGCAGTCTCACATAACACCCGTGGAGTTGATTTTTTCGGACTGACTACGTGCACAGCTTTCTCTGGGTGAGTTATTCAACAGCAGATTCAGGGATGTGTAAGCGTCCTGGTTATTTTGTATGTTTAACAGAACAACCTGTCGCAATTAAGGTTTTGTGCCAACAGTAAATTGAATGCCTACGCGGAAGCCCCTACCGTACTCTCTACAAAAATTAGTTGAAATGCAGCTGCTGACTGCAAATATTATACACAGCGAGCACGATCCGCACCAGTAAATGTATCCATTTTTAACAATACTAGTGAGAGCACTGGTGGCCAAATTCGGTACTAATTAACTACGTGAGTCAAAACTTGATGTGTTTTATTATGAAATTAGACCTCAGTCAAATCAGTAAATTATCTAAATAAATCTGTATATGTTTTTTTTAATTTTTAAGTCCTTTTTCAACCATTCGATTACACACACACACACACACTTACACTAGCCGGTCCGCCTATCCAGGACTTGAACCCTCAGAGTCCAAGTTAGCCCAGGCAAACCCCGAAGTCGATTTAGAGGTTCCCAAGGGCTAAGAGTCCTACCCCAGGACCGAAGAGTTTCGGTCATCATTCCCGTCTAGCTAGAGGGATCCGGCTCCTGAATCCCTACGCTGTTCATTACTGTAAAGAATATAATTGTAACAGTGTTAAATAACAATTAAAGTATTTTCACGCTTTATAGAAACCTGAAAAAGACACAAAAGGCAGGATAGTATTAACTATGGAAAGTAAATTAAGTAGACCTTTGACGATGAAAAATTCATAACTTATTTATGTTGCCATGGTGACAGAAATATAATTATGAAGTAGAAGGAGTAACATTTTTTTCATTAATGAATATATTTAATTCACAATTTCACCTCCAACGGGGCTAGGGCTTCGGTCTATGTTTTAAAATATTACCTTGGATAACATAATTGTATCCTGGAAATTTAAAAGCAATCGATTGGTTGATTCTCGCGTGATGCTAGAACAAACAAACAGACGAACTTCATAAATATATGAGTATATATATATATATTCATAAATATATGAGTATATATATATATATATTATTATTATTATTATTATTATTATTATTATTATTATTATTATGCTTTTACGGCCAACATGGGACCACTTAAGTCAATTTTAGTTGGATCTTTTCTGAGAAAAGCGTGTTATTTTACTCTTTCGAGCTGCCCAGTATTTCTTCATCCGTTCAGATCTTGCTTTTTTTTCTTCATCCGTAAACACCCTCTTCGTTGTATTTTGTCGTTTGTCTGTCTTTTGTTTAAATCTAATGCTTTTATCTTTTAGCTTTGTAATTTTTCCAGTTTTATTCTGTAGGTCAGTCAGGGAAATTCCCAATTCTTTCATATCTTCTCTAATTTCTTTGATCCATCCTACTTCTAGCTTTTGGAACCAGAGCTTTTCAATGATATTTCTTTACAGTCTTGTTTCCGGTGTCCTTATGAGATGACCAAAGAAAGAGATTCTTTTTTTCCGCATAGTATCAGTAACAGGCTCTATTTCTCGATATACCACCTCATTTGGCACAATCCACCATTGGCCTTCTTTTTGGTGTTTTTTATTGATACACGTTCTGACAATTCTCCTCTCTATTTTCAGAATTTTTTCAATTCGGTTTTTCTGAGTGATTTTGAAAAGGGTCTCGCTTCCGTAGGTGACTTCTGGCTGTACTACAGTTTTATAATGTTTAAGTTTTGTTTTAGCAGAAAGGCATTTTTTGTTATATGTTGACTGAGTTAATTTTTGGGATTTAATCATTTTATTTGTCCTGTTTTGCCATGTCACTTTTTCATTTAAATTATAAGTTATTATTTCCCCTAGATATTTAAATTGTTTTACTATTTTAATTTTCTGATTGTTTACCGTAATGTGCTCTATTACCAGAGGATCTATGGCCATTAGTTCAGTTTTTTCGAAATTTATCATATATATATATATATATGATGTAGCCAATTATAAATTTATCGTTCATTCAAAAATTGAGGAAAAAATTGCATAATATATTTAGTTTAGATAACAATCTTATTCGTTAAAACTTTTTGAAAAGTTTATAAATATTTAATGGAATAAATATAATCGTTTCTTTACAATATTCGTACACTTTATTATATATTTAAATAATGTGTGCTGATTCGACCACATACACGTGTATTATTAGTACTATTATTATTATTTTGTTAACTCAAGGTGAAATTTTATTTAGTACATCTGATAATAGAAATAAAAACGAACGTGATATAATAAACAGGTATTTACTATGATTAAAGACTGCTAGCAACAATTGTTCTTTTAAGTTTATAGCCCCTGTAAAATTAATGGGTAGACTATAAGTGTAACATTAGAAGTTACGAAATCAGGAGATTCTGTTATATAGAAATGTATGAACGTAAGTAACCCTTTTAAGTTCAAATTACATTCTCAATAGCTTTTAATAAAATAGTAAACTAATTGTTTGTTTTTTGGAATACTGTAATTTCTATTATTTTTATTATTATTAAGTTTTGAAAAAGTTTGATTGTAAATGGATAACTCAATCATTCGGTTATTTTATATAGCAAGTCATGCATGAAATATTTGCCAAATTTGGAGGTTTTCATAGTTCGTTGTTCTATCACTTTATGTGCGATTGTCAAAAAAAAAAGGATAAAATAAAACACACACACACACACACATATATATATATATATATATATATATATATATATATATATATATATATATATATATATATAAATGGTTAGTTGTTTATTTAAATGAGTAATTTCAAAACCTAATGATATATAATACAGAATTCATTTTAGGTAGATTTCATAAGAAACCTACGTATTGTAACGGATACCATGATTCAACTTCCCGGAAAATTTCGACATAACTTCACGTTTCACATTCCCCAGCCCCAACACCACTGTCAGCTCAAAAGTTTATATATATATATATATATATATATATATATATATTTCACTTTCTTTTGGACATGATAACTGCCGTAATTTTGCGAAAATTTCTAAATTTTGTCCCAAAATCTCGGTCGACTTCGTTAACGGCCAAAATTGGTCCATCAAAGTAGAAATGGGGGGAAAAAAAATATCGCTATAATTTTCTTATTAAGTAAAATATAGAATTGGTTTAATTTTCCTACTATTCTTCTGATAAAAGCCTAAAACTTATATAAGTAATTTTTTTTTATACCACCGACCATTGGCCCAGCAGGTTGAAAAAATGGGGATTCGAAGACAAAAAATCATACTTCCCTTAATAGGCACAGTATTGAATCGGTTTATAATGGACATTAGTCCTTTAAACATTACCTAAAACGTTTGTCTGAAACAATTTTAGATATAACCAACTTTTACGGCAAGGGATGACCAAAATATTGCTGGAAATGTAAAAAGATGGAGCTTATCGTATGCTAAACATGTGACAAATCTTTCACATGCAATTTCGTATTGAGTAAATTTGAAGTTTTGCTTAACTTTAAGGTGGAAATCTTTTTTATAACCTCCATAGCATCGGTGAACTATACCTCCGCCTTCCGGTTTGCCGAAATGGATTTTTTTTATTTCTTTAATTATATAACGAAATTTTATATCGATAGGTTTAAACCTTATCATTTAAAACAACGTCTATATCGATTGTATTTGTCTTTCTTTTCCTGTTTAGCCTCCAGAACCATCGTAAGGTATTACTTCTGAGAATGAATGAGGGTAATGTAAATTAAGTGTAGTTTTGTACAATCTCAGGTCGACAGTTCCTGAGATGTGTGGTTAATTGAAACTCAACCACCAAAGAACTCTGGTATCCTGGATGTAGTATTCAAATCTGTATAAAAGTAACTGTCTTTACTAGGATTTGAACCGTAGAACTCTGGACTTCGGAATCAGCTCATTTGCGAAGACGAATTCACCACTAGGCCAACCTAGTGGGTTGTTTGGCGTTGTTCCGGAAGTTGCTCCGGAACCTCCGATACATTCAGACATGCTGTTCGTCTGTAAGGTGTGAGGCGGGATCTGGTTTCCAGATCCGGACAAGTATCCAGTACGCGATCATGCGGCGGTGGGGAGGGACGAGCTGTGTGCGGTATAGCAATCTATTTAGCTAGCTATGGTACAGTAATATTAATACACACACATAGCCACCGTTTCTATATCATCGTTGCAGTCTACGATACACGATTGCCTACCCTGCCCCTTCCCTCTTCATATTCTCTCTTCTCTCTCTCGGACCGTTTTTGTATATAAATAGCGAGCGCGGTACGCCGCTTATATCACATATATGAAACAACTACACATTGCAGTACGTCTTAGCGACAACAAATTGATTTTAACCAAATCTAATATTTTAAATATGCAATCAGTCGACGACCTATTAAAAGCTAGAAAGAACAAACGCTTCAGAGCACCACGACTTGGGGATCCGGCAACCACTTTTAGAGACGAAGATAACTATATTACAACACCAGAAGAACGGGCACACATTTTATCAAGTTCAGAAGAAGAACAAGAAACTCAATTGCCGGACAACGAGCTGGGAGTAGGTGTGCTGCAGGAAGGAGGGTACAAATGCAGCGACGAGGTGGAGGTGGCATCTCTAGCTCCGTTAAAACCGCCGATAGAGATGCTGAAAAGGATCGTACAACAAACGGAGGACTCGCTGACCATTACGATACCGGCAGCAACAGAGACGACGGATACGGCGACAACGGAGGCGACTACCAAGCGGGGCAAGAAACGTGTGAGAATCAGCGGCCAGATCGAGAGCTCGACCGGATCTTCGAGGAGGTGTACGGAAGACGACCAGACAACGACGACGGCGAAGGCTACAAAACGACAAAAGAAAGTTCCAACGACAGAAAGCGTAGACGATACACTGACGTTAATGTCGATTATATCCCTGCTCCCCAGCATATTGGTGAGCCAGCTTCCCCAAATCCGAAACGTTTACGTTGCTCGGATGAAGTCGATCCCCTACGAGATCGGCAGGATAATACACCAAATACTTAGAACCTGTCAGTCGCTCAGACCTGTGCCCCCTGGCACAATGTTATTGAGCGACTTGCCGGCGGAGTTCCCCGACCATTTCTTATCTCAGAAGTCGTACCCATACAAGGAGATGTTGCTTGTGAACGAGTTCTTTCTGGAATTCGAGAACAGCTCCTCCGTGTTAGGAAATACAGGCCCCGCGACGACGCCTTCGTGCTCGTCTGTCGGCATGCAACCGACAACCCGAAGTGGGAGCACTTGCACATTCTCCACACGTGCAGTTTCCAGCGCTCAGCCTGCAGGTGTAGCGTACGGAAACATTACGGAGAGGCAGTTAAGCATAGACACATTGTTCGCTGCTGCCAGCTCGAGAAGGAAGACTGGATCCGTATCGTCCAATATCTATATGCAGAAGAGCGGACAGTCTTACTCTTGGTCGTCGGAGATGATCAGTGGGTCTCACCTCCTCAAATTCGAATTGTATCCGATGGACAAGATACAGTCAATACCACCGCGAGAATGGTGGCGCAGTGCCACGGTTCGGGGGAAATACTGCTGGAGGAGGGCAGCCGGATGATGTCTCTATTTCTGAACACGGTAATGGAAGGCATCGACCGGCTGGAAGACGAAACCCAAAACGGGTAGCTTTACCCGATCTGGTACAATTCATTGTAAATTATAATATGTCCCCGCCCGAGCGTCTATTGTCCACCTCCTTTTGGTTGGATTCAACCGGTACCGAGGAGTTAGACGACTCGGACAGAGTGGTAAGGCTGGCTTTTAGAAAGGTAAAGCACATATATAACATTGCCTACATTGATCATTGCCTACATCAGTATCGATTTCTTCAGTAATTATGTGATTTACTGAATTCAATATAATTTTCTATAAAAGATAATTTTGAACTGTCATCATAATATACGTAAACATAAATTAGTTTGATAACAAACTATTTATATATTTAACAAAATTTTAATTGTTTGAGGAATATTCACTATCGATATCGATATCATCCAATTCTTCAAAAAGTTATTATGTGTTAGTTATTATGTGTAAGAAATCATACTCGTACATTTGGCGGCTCGCGAGAACTCATCTTCATCCTGCGAGTAAAGTAGCACTTTAAATTTTATACCCAGAATTAAGAATTTTTAACAGGAAACCCCTCTTACAAATCATGGAAATTTTATTTTTATTTTCAATTCGGTATCAATATTTTTATAACCCTTACATAGGTCATCAGTAAGATCTGCAGATTTACGAACATAGACAACTTGAATTTACGTGAAAACGTTCAAAAAACTAAAATAGCAACCTATATAATCGACTCAAAATTGATTTTAACTTTCACGAAGGTTTTAAATCACATTTTGTTTATCACCCTATGAAATTGGCAATCTGAATTTGAAATAAATTATGTTTTTTTTTTGTCTTCAGTCAATTGACTGGTTTGATGCAGCTCTCCAAGATTCCCTATCTAGTGCTAGTCGTTTCATTTCAGTATACCCTCTACATCCTACATCCCTAACAATTTGTTTTACATATTCCAAACGTGGCCTGCCTACACAATTTTTTCCTTCTACCTGTCCTTCCAATATTAAAGCGACTATTCCAGGATGCCTTAGTACGTGGCCTATAAGTCTGTCTCTTCTTTTAACTATATTTTTCCAAATGCTTCTTTGTTCATCTATTTGCCTCAATACATCTTCATTTGTCACTTTATCCACCCATTTGGTTTTTAACATTCTCCTATAGCACCACATTTCAAAAGCTTCTAATCTTTCTTCTCAGATACTCCGATCGTCCAAGCTTCACTTCCATATAAAGCGACACTCCAAACATATACTTTCAAAAATCCTTTCCTGACATTTAAATTAATTTTTGATGTAAACAAATTATATTTCTTACTGAAGACTCGTTTCACTTCTGCTATTCGGCATTTTATATCGCTCTTGTTTCGTCCATCATTAGTAATTCTACTTCCCAAATAACAAAATTCTTCTACCTCCATAATCTTTTCACATTCAGTGGTCTATCTTTGTTATTTCTATTACATTTCATTACTTTCGTTTTGTTCTTGTTTATTTTCGTGTGATAGTTCTACGTAGGACTACATCTATGTCATTCATTGTTTCTTCTAAATCCTTTTTACTCTCGGCTAGAATTACTATATCATCAGCAAATCGTAGCATCTTTATCTTTTCACCTTGTACTGTTACTCCGAATCTAAATTGTTTTTTAACATCATTAACTGCTAGTTCCATGTAAAGATTAAAAAGTAACGGAGATAGGGAACATCCTTGTCGGACTCCCTTTCTTATTACGGCTTCTTTCTTATGTTCTTCAATTGTTACTGTTGCTGTTTGGTTCCTGTAAATGTTAGCAATCGTTTTTCTATCTCTGTATTTGAACCCTAATTTTTTTAAAATGCTGAACATTTTATTCCAGTCTACGTTATCGAATGCCTTTTCTAGGTCTATGAACGCCAAGTATGTTGGTTTGTTTTTCTTTAATCTTCCTTCTACTATTAATCTGAGGCCTAAAATTGCTTCCCTTGTCCCTATATTTTTCCTGAAACCAAATTGGTCTTCTCCTAACACTTGTTCCACTCTCCTCTCAATGGAGACATAAGCTCCATTGATAGACACTTAAGTAAGACATAAGCTCATCAATATTTGTGCAATAAACCAAATTATTTTCATCAATAAAGTACTGAGATAGTTCTTTTTATCGGCTTCGAAAGCCATAATATTTGTATTTTTAAAAAATAAATTCCAATCTTGCAGTCTTGATCGTTACAGTTCAGCTTGATTTTTTGATAATTTAAAAACCCTAATCAAGTCATTTAATTCACCTAGTTTTATAAGATGTGGCTCATTGGAAGATAATTCAAAACCAAAATCTTCTTCAGTGCTGCCTGATTGTTCATCGCTGATTTCGAAACATACATTCACAGGCGGCTCAGGAACTGGAATAATTTCACTGTGAGGTACAGACCTGATTGCAGACTGTAATGAAGGATATTTTACAGTATGTTTAGATTTTTTTTTAAATTCTAGACACACTTGTTAAGAAAAGTAACAATCGATTACACGATCCTTTGGTTCACGCAAAACCGTAGGTACACCAAATGGCAAAGGCTTCTGTGTACGATTCAACCATCTTTTTAAATACACAGAAAAATTATTGGATACTATATGAGGAGCCCACGTCTTATCCTGATCACCAATTTTACACTGAAAGTAAAAATGATCTGCTCTTTTAATTGAAGGTGTAATGGTTTTTCTATTTGATTTTACGGTAAACTCACCACATACATAACAAAAGGCATCCAATCATTTACACAATTTTGAGGCATTATGACACTGCACTGTTAACAAACTAAGACAGCAATAAGAGTGAAGAAAATTAATTCATTCCTAAATCCAGTGCTTAATACAAGTGTGTTCTCAGCTACATGTTTTGACCAGCAAAGACATGATTAATCTTGCCCATGAAGGCTCATCTTCAGTATTAGATATCATGTCATAATATATAATTATTTGTCTAGTATTGTTTATTTATAGCTTATGGAATGGAATGTAATGCAAAGTTGGCGGGAGTTTATTTCTCCCTACTTATCGCAGAACCTGGACAGAGTCCCCTTGCTGCTGGATGATTCTAATCGGGCTTGGTTTTTAAAAGGGTTATTTTAAATGAAGGGTCTAATTTTTTTTTTAAGTTTTGTTTATTATTTTGTGAATTTAAGACGGATTTAGTTGCATTCCAATCCGTTATCGAACCCATTTTTATGGGCCGACCGCGGAAGGCTAGGCTTATGCAACCTGTCCTCCCGACGTAATTCCCCTTCAGACCGTCCACTGAAGTCCTTTCGGTGGTAACGCTTCATAGGCTAGCAGGAATACGCCACAACGGGCGTACTAACGGGGCACTAACTATAAGGAGGGAGCAATGCGACCCCTACTCCGGAGGAGTCACAATTGCTGGTTTATTTTAATTAACATGTAAGTTTTAAAAAGGAGAGGTTATATAGAAGCTCTTCATCCGCTTCTGCTATGGCTGCCCTTCAGGACGCATCTCTGCTGGGCTTATAGCTTACAAATTATGTTAACAAATTTAAACAATAAAAATGAGCTAAAAAATTACAATATAGTAGGTTAAAATGCTAACTACACGTTGAAAAATGAAAAAAATTCCTTTAATTATAATTTAAATTTTTTTCAAAAATGGTAAGTGATAGAAAGATTCTTAGTTCATATTTGTGTTCAGCATAAAAAAAGAGATTAAATCATGTACCGCATGTTAGGAAACAAAAATTATATTTATCAGTATTATTATTTAGCCGATCTCCCTGACAGAATGGTAATGTCTGAGCCCGGTCAGATATGTCATTTTCATACTCTACAAATTTCTATTTTCTTAGGGCAAATTGATAAAACTACATAATACCCATTAACTCAAAGAAAAAAGACATCATTATTGTTATGAATTTCCAAATGAATGTACAGTAATTAGATAAAAAAATTATTATTTTAAAAATAAATTCATAATTCTCTGGTAATGATTTTTTGGTTTTTTTTTAAATTTATTTGCTCATTATCAAGCGTATAAAATCCTTCATATTTTTGTAATATATTTAATATCTTTCCTTTTTTTTATCTTTTTAATATTACTCAAAGTTAAAGAAAACTTTTTAAATTAAAATACTCGTCTTCATTTCCTGTAATTTTCTTTCTCTGTTAAATTCCTTTTTACTTTTTTTTTCAGAAAAAAATAATTATCATTCAGATGAATTTATATGCATTATTTTAATTCTAATATGTAGTAAGCGCAGATAATTTTTACTACTTATTTTGATACATGACATGTATATATATATATATATATATATATAATAATATTAAATTTAAAAACTAATTAAATTAACTCTTAATTCACTGGTAAGTAAAAATCTCATAAATTTACTATAATTAACAAAATTTATTTAAGTTATTTTTTTAGGAAAAACTCTCACTGTTAGTTGAAATAAAAATAATTTTTTTTTTTTATTAATTGATGGAACTTTTGTTTAATAATACGGTACGAAAATTTTATACGGGCTTAGAAATCGGTTCCTTATTTATAAATAGAGTATCTCAAAAAAGAAAATATCTCTATATAAAGTTCTATAAATAAAAATAAAATAAATAGTTCATGTATAAACATGAAACCGTAAACTTTTCGTTTTCCAAATTATATCCCGCGAAAAACATCGCCCACATTTATGTTCGAGTGATAAAATAATGTTAATAATAACAGTAAATTTCATGGTTTCTTAAAACTGAACCTTTAGTAAAATTTAATAAAAATATTGTAAAATACAGAAAAATTAATGAAATAAAACAATTTTATTTAAAGTTTACACGTTGATACGTAATAAATTCTTTAAATTAAAATTTATGTTTTGGCGGGCCTCCGTGGCGCGAGTGGTAGCGTCTCGGCCTTTCATCCGGAGGTCCCGAGTTCGAATCCCGGTCAGGGATATGGCATTTTTTCACACACGCTACAAATCATTCATCTTTATCATCTGATGAATTCCTAACGGTGGATCTGGAGGTTAAAAAAAAAATCTTTAAATTTAATATCAAAACTTTATTAAAAAACTGTAATACTTTGTAACTTAATTTCTAGAGATTAATTTATTTTTTTAAAATTAAAATGATTTTGGAGAAATCGGGATTGGAAAAAAATAAATAAAGCCAACGTTAAAATTGGAAAAGGTATCTCAGTAAATTGCATAGGCTTTGCGGACGATTTAGCGCTACTATCCCAAAATATAGAAGAGGCCAGATACCGACTGTCAACACTGGAAGAGATTGCAGGAAAAATTGGTCTAAAAATTTCATACGAAAAAACCAAAATTATGATGAGAGACCCGCTATGCATAAGCAAAGTAAAAATAAACAATAATGACATAGAACTAATAGAAAACTTTATATATTTGGTTTATTTATTTAGTTCCTTTTACTTTCTTCATCATTAGCATTCTTATATTTTCTACGTTCATCGATCAGCTGCAATATATCGTCTGAAACCCAAGGTTTTCTACCAGTTCTCTTTATTCCGCCTAAGTTTGCTTCTGCTGATTTAAGAATTTCCTTTTTAACATTCTCCCATTCTTCTTCTACATTTTCTACCTTATCTTTTTTGCTCAGACCTCTTGCGATGTCCTCCTCGAAAATCTTCTTTACCTTCTCTTCCTCAAGCTTCTCTAAATTCCACCGATTCATCTGACACCTTTTCTTCAGGTTTTTAAACCCCAATCTACATTTCATTATCACCAAATTATGGTCGCTATCAATGTCTGCTCCAGGGTAAGTTTTGCAGTCAACGAGTTGATTTCTAAATCTTTGCTTAACCATGATATAATCTATCTGATACCTTGCAGTATCGCCTGGCTTTTTCCAAGTGTATATTCTTCTATTATGATTTTTAAATCGGGTGTTGGCAATTACTAAATTATACTTCGTGCAAAACTCTATAAGTCGGTCCCCTCTTTCATTCCTTCTGCCCAGCCCGTATTCACCCACTATATTTCCTTCCTTGCCTTTTCCAATGCTTGCATTCCAATCTCCAACTATTATTAAATTTTCATCTCCTTTTACGTGTTTAATTGCTTCATCAATCTCTTCGTATACACACTCTACCTCATCATCATCATGGGCGCTTGTAGGCATATAAACGTTAACAATCGTTGTCGGTTTAGGTTTTGATTTTATCCTTATTACAATGATTCTATCGCTATGCGTTTTGAAATACTCCACTCTCCTCCCTATCTTCTTGTTCATCACAAAACCTACTCCTGCCTGCCCATTATTTGACGCTGAGTTAATTACTCTAAAATCACCTGACCAAAAGTCGCCTTCCTCTTCCCACCGAACCTCACTAATTCCTACTATATCCACATTCACCCTATCCATTTCCCTTTTTAAATTTTCTAGCCTACCAACCTTTTTTAAGCTTCTAACATTCCACGCTCTGACTCGTAGAATGTTATTTTTTAATTTTCTGGTGACCCCTTCCTTAGTTCCTTAGTAGTCCCCACCCGGAGATCCGAACGGGGGACTATTTTACCTCCGGAATATTTTACCAAGGAAGGCGCCTCCATTATTGCTATGTGAAAATGCAGAGAGCCACATTTTCTTGGAAAAAAAGCAGCTGTAGTTTTCCATTGCTTTCAGCTGCGCAGTACTCAGAGGACTGAGTGATGTTGATACGGCCGTTTAAGTCATTGTGACTCCCGCCCCTAACAACTACTGAAAGAGCTGCTGCCCTCTTTCAGGAATCATTCCTTAGTCTGGCTCTCAACAGATACCTCTCCGATATGGTTGCACCTTCGGTCCAGCTACTCTGTATCCCTGAGCACTCAAGCCCCCTCACCAACGGCAAGGTCTCATGATTCATAGAGGAGGCAATTATAATCAGGAAATTTGATTTTTTTTTTTTTGTTTAACTTCCGGGACCACTCAAAATGGCGGACAGACAGTAAAATATGCGTTTTTGAACTTATGTTCACTGGACTTTGGACTTATGAGAATAATCAAGCTGGCTACCAGCCAGATTAATTCTCCAAGCGCTTTAATGATAGACAGATACTTTCTGGCATTCAGTGTACTAAACCAATTGCTGTATTTGACATCATATATGTTTTAGTAGTTCTCGGGATGCGCCTACCCATTTTAGTGTTATATTACAAGTGGGCGGTGATAAGCATCACGCTTATTCCGCTCGCGGTTTTGGATTAGCTCTAGGAGCTATTTAGGATACTGGTCGTTAAACTGATTCGAGGCTCAGTTGTCGTTTGTGGCACAGACATATGGTTTTATGCTTTATGGTGACCGAATGGGGTGGTGGCGGGAGAAATGTCAAACCAATTACGTTCACTGGACATTTTTTCGTCTGTAAGTAGAATCACTTCCTAGAGCTTCACCACAGCTTTTAAGGACATATAAATAATATTCTCTACAAATTTGGTTGCTAAATAATATTTTTTTATTGTAAATTTATCAAAGTTATTGTACGTCAACAAAAAAAAAAAAGAAAAAGAACACACCATTTTTTTAAAAATGTTTTATTCTAATCATCCAACAATTAATTTTTTTAATTACTAGAGATACAAAGATTCAATTTCAATTTTTTTTTTGTCTTCAGTCATTTGACTGGTTTGATGCAGCTCTCCAAGATTCCCTATCTAGTGCTAGTCGTTTCATTTCGGTATACCTCCTACATCCTACATCCGTAACAATTTGTTTTACATATTCCAAACGTTTCCTGCCTACATAATATTTTCTTTCTACCTGTCGCTCCAATATTAAAGCTACTATTCCAGGATGCCTTAATATGTAGCCGATAAGTCTGTCCCTTCTTTTAGCTATATTTATCTAAATGTTTTTTCTTCATCTATTTGTTGCAACACTTTATCCACCCATCTGATTTTTAAAACAAATTATATTTCTGATTGAAGGCTCGTTTCGCCTGTGCTATTCGGCATTTTATATCGCTCCTGCTTCGTCCATCTTTAGTAATTCTACTTCCCAAATAACAAAATTCTTCTACCTCCATAATCTTTTCACATTCAGTGGTCTATCTTTGTTATTTCTACCACATTTCATTACTTTCGTTTTCTTCTTGTTTATTTTCGTGTGATAGTTCTACTTTGGACTTCATCTATGCCGTTCATTGTTACTTCTAAATCCTTTTTACTCTCGGCTAGAATTACTATATCATCAGCAAATCGTAGCATCTTTATCTTTTCACCTTGTACTGTTACTCCGTATCTTAATTATTCTTCAACATCATTAACTGCCAGTTCCATGTAAAGATTAAAAAGTAAGGGAGATAGGGAACATCATTGTCGGACTCCCTTTCTTATTACGGCTTCTTTCTTATGTTCTTCAATTTATTACTGTTGCTGTTTGGTTCCTGTAAATACTAGCAATTGTTCTTCTACCTCTGTATATGAACCCTAATTTTTTTAAAGTGCTGAACATTTTATTCCAGTCTACGTTATCAAATGCCTTTTCTAGGTCTATAAATGCCAAGTATGTTGGTTTGTTTTTATTTAATCTTCCTTCTACTATAATTCTGAGGCCTAAAATTTCTTCCCTTGTCCCTATATTTTTCCTGAAACCAAATTGGTAATTTCCTAACACTTCTTCCACTCTCCTCTCGATTCTTCTGTATAGAATTCTAGTTAAGATTTTTGATTCGTGACTAGTTAAACTAATTGTTCTGTATTCTTCATATTTATCTACTCCTGCTTTCTTTGGTATCATGACTATAACACTTTTTTTGAAGTCTGACGGAACTTCCCCTTTTTCATAAATATTACACACCAGTTTGTATAATCTATCAATCGTTTCCTCACCTGTACTGCGCAGTAATTCTACAGATATTCCGTCTATTCCAGGAGCCTTTCTGCCATTCAAATCTTTTAATGCTCTCTTAAATTCAGATCTTAGTATTATTTCTCCCATTTCATCTTCTTCTTCCTCTATAACACCATTTTCTAATTAATTTCCTCCGCAAACTTTTCAATATATTCCACCCACCTATCGACTTTACCTTTCGTATTGTAAATCGGTATACCATCTTTGTTTAACACATTTTTAGATTTTAATTTATGTACCCAAAAACTTTCCTTAACTTTAACTTTCCTGCATGCTCCGTCTATTTTCCATATCATTCCTCATCATTTCTCTTCCATTTCTCTTCATTTCTCTTTTCACTTCTCTGTTCATTTCTCTTTCCACTTCCGAACACTTTTCTTTAATCCACTTCTATTTCTAGCATCTACTCAAATAAAATCACTAAATTTAATCCTTAATTTGGGTTTTATGAATTACAGTCTGACTTAATTTAACCTAAGGCGCAGAAATTACAGAAAAATCTTTCGCCAGCCGATTATTACTAACAAAATATTTCCAAACCTATGTTTATATGAAATTTCTTTTTTTTATTTTTAAAGTTAAAAGATGTCCTGAAATTTTGTTACATTCTTTATGAATCACTCTATATAAGGGTTGAGAATTTTAAATTTAAAAACATGTGTATGTATATTTTTTTACTGTTAGAACTGATATGTATTTTATCATAGGATACCAACAGATAGTTAATGTATAATAGCAGTAAGCTTTGTACAGAGAGAGAGAGAGAGAGTGAGAAAGATAGAGAGAGAAAAAGATAGAGTGAGAGAGAGAGAGAGAGAGCGATAACTTTAATAGTAACAATCGGTAAATGTATAATAAATAATATATGAATGTCAAACGTTGACTTCTATGTGCCATGTCAGCCTTCAGCGTTGTTTGGAAACATATTCTATTATTAACAATAGTTAATTAAACCTACACAAAATTGTAACATACGTCCATTTTACACATTAATTTAATTTGTAATAGTTTAGTTTTGTTTAGTAAAATATATATATTTATAATTAATAATAATATTTTATGATTTTTCCATGTTTTATTTTTTTATAAATGATGAAAGTTCAAAATTCGATATGTTAGTGTTATTTTTTTTCCTGAGGGCAAATCTACTGTTCCTACAGCAGGATGGTTATAAAAAAAAATAATACGATCAGTAAAAACATTGGGTATAAAGGTTTTGGCAAATTTCAAAAACCCTTTTAATCCAAAAACCATGAAAAAAATATAAAAATTTATAGAAAATGTATATATGTGTTTTGGATATAATTTTATTACTAATTCTCCAGAATAACACAAGATAATTTTTTTTGAAAATAACTTAGAATAGGACATCAATAACACAAAATTTGTGATAAAATTTAAAAAAATTCTTTCTTGCAAGCAAAAAAGTATCTAAGCAAAATAAAAAACCTGAAGATGTCGCAGGCAAAAGTATCTAACTTTTGATAGGTTTTCTTAAGTGGACAGAAAAAGGAATGTGAAAAAGTGTAAAAAATAAATAAAAAAGTGTTTAACAAACTTGCATACGTTTGCATAATTAATATAATAAGATTTGTATAAAGATCTGGCTAGAAAAAAAAAGTTCATTTCGGTACGCCAGAAAGCGAAGTATATATTTCACCGGTGCTAAGTAGGGGATAAAAAAGATTTCCACCTTAAAGTTAAGTAAAACTTCAAAATTATTCAATACGATAATGGTTGCATGTGAAAAAAAATGTTCATTTGTTTAATATACGACAAGGCCCATCTTCTTACAATTCCAGCAACATTTTGGTTATCCCTTGCAGTAAGGGGTGGTCACATCAGAAATTGTTATAGACAAAAGTTTTAGGTAATGTGTTTGCAGGACTAAGAACCATTTTAAACCAATTTTAAATAATTATTTTGTTAAGTTGCCTCACCACGTAATAACAAAAAACATATCAAATTCATTCAAAATTAATATTTATTCATTTAATGATGTATTTTGTGTGTCGGAATATAGAAAATTAGTAAAAATTTACATAGTGATACAAATAAAGAAAATAAAAACGAAAACCCAACAAAAACGCAACAGAACAGTAAAAACATCTCTAAACAACTAAAAACGAAAAAGTAACAGAACTATTAACGAAAACTGCAATAATCGGAGCAAGAAAAACGCAACTTCAATCATGAAGTGCTGAACCTAACCTAATTAACTATTTATTACTTTCTTTTTCCTGTTTAGCCTCCGGTAACTACCGTTTAGATAATTCTTCAGAGGATGATATGTATGAGTATAAATGAAGTGTAGTCTTGTACATTATCAGTTCGACCATTCCTAGATGTGTGGTTAATTGAAAACCCAACCACCAAAGAAACCGGTATCCACAATCTAGTATTAAAATCCATGTAAAAATATCTGGCTTTACTAGGACTTGAACGCTGTAACTCTCGACTTTCCAAATCAGCTGATTTGGGAAGACGCGTTAACCACTAGACCAACCCGGTAACTGTTTATTACTTAAATAATCAAAACATTACTGTTGATTATTCAAGGTTAGCGAGCGTAGGTTAAGTTTGGTTAGATTATATTATTTATTTTCATGTTTATATCTTTAAATATAGTGTTTCACTATGTAAAAAGTATTTTTTTCAATTTTCATTGTGTTATGTGTTATTTGTATCACTATGTAAACTTTTACTAATTTTCTATTTTCCGATACCCAAATTAGATCATTAAATGAATAAATATTAATTCTGAATGAATTTGATATGTTTTTTGTAATTTCGGGGTGAGGCACCTCAACTAAATAATTACCCAATTCGATACTGTGTCTATTAAAGGAGGCATGATTTCTTTTGCCTTTGAAATCCCATTTTTTTCAACCCTTGGGCGAACGGTTGGTGATATGAAAAAACTTTACTTAGATAAGTTTTAGGGCATTATCCACAAAAAATAGTAGAAACTATAAACGAATTCGATACTTCACTTAATAGGAACGTTATAAGGAATTTTTTTTCGAAAAATTCCCCTATTTCCATCCCTATAGTTTGATTTTATCCAATAAGAAACACGATCGAGATTTTGGGTAATTATATTTTATGTATAAATTTGAAAGTGATTGGTGCTAAATTATAGCAGTTATCATGTCCACAAGAAAGTGATATATATATATTTTTTTTGTCTTCAGTCCTTTGACTGGTTTGATGCAGCTCTCCAAGATTCCCTATCTAGTGCTAGTCGTTTCATTTCAGTATACCCTCTACATCCTACATCCCTAACAATTTGTTCTACATATTCCAAACGTGGCCTGCCTACACAATTTTTCCCTTCTACATGTCCTTCCAAAATTAAAGCGACTTTTAACTATATTTTTCAAAATGCTTAAGAATTACTATATCATCAGCAAATCGTAGCATCTTTATCTTTTCACCTTGTACTGTTACTCCGAATCTAAATTGTTCTTTAACATCATTAACTGCTAGTTCCATGTAAAGATTAAAAAGTAACGGAGATAGAGAACATCCTTGTCGGACTCCCTTTCTTATTATGGCTTCTTTCTTATGTTCTTCAATTGCTACTGTTGCTGTTTGGTTCCTGTACATGTTAGCAATTGTTCTTCTATCTCTCTATTTGAACCCTATTTTTTTTAAAATGCTGAACATTTTATTCCAGTCTACGTTATCGAATGCCTTTTCTAGGTCTATAAACGCCAAGTATGTTGGTTTGTTTTTTTTTTAATCTTCCTTCTACTATTAATCTGAGGCCTAAATTCTAGTTAAGATTTCTGATGCATGACTAGTTAAACTAATTGTTCTGTATTCTTCACATTTATCTGCCCCTGCTTTCTTTGGTATCATAACTATAACACTTTTTTTGAAGTCTGATGGAAATTCCCCTTTTTCATAAATATTACACACCAGTTTGTATAATCTATCAATCGCCTCCTCCCCTGCACTGCGCAATAATTCTACAGGTATTCCGTCTATTCCAGGAGCCTTTCTGCCATTTAAATCTTTTAATGCTCTCTTAAATTCAGATCTCAGTATTGTTTCTCCCATTTCATCCTCCTTAACTTCCTCTTCTTCCTCTATAAAACCATTTTCTATATATACATATATATATATATATATATATATATATATATATAAACTTTTGAACTGACTATGGTTTTGGGGTCTAAGGGATGTGAAACGCGAAGTTGAATCATGGTGCCCATTACATTAGGTAGCTTTCTCATGAAATCTATCTAAAAGCAATGATATTGGCATAAGCCCTGTTAGGTCACTTAGAAATAAGAAAAAGACTGTATATTTAAAATTTTAATTGATAAATTTTCTACATAAAATCCACATCTAATAAATAAATTTCTAAAATGGAATACTAGTTGATTGACGAATTGTAATGGGGATTTTTATTTAAATGGGCAAAGCGATCCAGGGGTAGCCCGGACTTGGAACTTTCTGAAGTACATGGGTTTCAAAACATCCGGTTTCCATTTGAAAAATTGTTGTTATGGCAAATTACCTATACGATGCACGGATAAAACAATATTTTTCACGGATATAAGTGTTACCCGAAAAATATCACGAAAATGTGACCGTATATCATTTCTGATTTTTTTTACTTTTGATATATATTTTTTTAATCAAAAAACCAAAATCAGGTACAGCCAGTCGCGTCGCTCATACCGTAAGTGGTATATCATTTGTTGGTTAAGCTACTGAGCCGTACACCGTTGATATTTAAAGCTACTTTTATCGGTAACCAAACGAGGTATCGTAAAAGGCGAACCAACCTTTTTTTTTGTAGAAAATTTACTTTCAATTACTACAAGTGAACTTGATATTCGATTTAACCAACGGTTTCCCCATAATAAAGTTGAACATCGATTGTAATCGCAATCGATTAAAATTGCCACCATCTTGAAACGGTGAAACATAATTCGTAACGGCAATAATTCTATATCCTTTCCAGATATAAAAAATATATATGTGCACATTCACAGTACAATCGATTCAGTTGTTTTTGCGTAAAAGTATGCCGCCAGATTCAATGAGACCATTAAATTTATATATATCCTTACCCTACTAAAGGGCATTTGTGTGTGTGTGTGTGTGTGTGTGTGTGTGTGTGTGTGTGTGTTCTTCCCCTTTAGCTTTGCATCGGAATGTACTGATACGTAGCAAAAAATCCCAATTCGTTAGTACATATCTCGTGGTGGTAAGTTGTAAACTTGTTATCTAATTATACATGGACGTATCGCTTATACATGCGAAATATATAATATTAATTCCTTTTACTAAGTAAGGGAAGTATTTAGATCGCAAAAAATTTGGGGTTTCAGATTTCAATGTAAATATATACATTTTAATCATCCCTGAATACATTTTATCTACTTTCGGCGTGATTTCTGTACGTATGTATGTATCTCGCATAACTCAAAAACTATTAGCCGTAGGATGTTGAAATTTTGGATTTAGGACTGTTGTAACATCTAATTGTGCACCTCGTCTTTTGATTACAATCGACTGGACGAAAAAGTGTCCAAATAATCCCAAAATCCAAAAAAATTGAATTTTGGATTTTTTCTTACTGCAGTAAGTACTGCAGTAAGTGAATTGAGAGCTTTTCAACGTTATATCATAAGTGTTACTTATTTTTAATGGTTCCACAATTATAGTCAAATAAAATTTTAAGTAATGAAATATTTTATCCTACAAGGAGAAGACACATCTGTTCGAATCGGACTTCATCTCCTTTTTTTAACTTTTTTTTCTTTAATTTAAATAAAATTGATTTATTAATAATTATTAACCTCCGATTATAAAAATGGTTTTATGATCAATAATAATACAATAATAACAATAAAAAAAACAAATTATAAATATTAAAAATTATTAATAAAAAAAAAAATTTTTGTATTTTTCATTTTAAAAAAAAAAATGTGTATATGTAATTTAATAGGCGTACAAGGAAGTCACGTGGTGTCCACAACAATTTTTTATTTATTTATATGAATGTTTTACTTCATAAAATAATGTACTATAACCAAAAAGTAGGCAACGGAATGTACCGATCAATAGCGGAAAATCCCGAATGGTTAGTATCAATTTCTAATTTAACTTTCGTTATATCAATTTTCTTTTTTTTTTTGTCTTCAGTCACTTGACTGGTTTGATGCAGCTCTCCAAGATTCCCTATCTAGTGCTAGTCGTTTCATTTCGGTATACCCTCTACATCCTACATCCCTAAAAATTTGTTTTACATATTCCAAACGTGGCCTGCCTACACAATTTTTTCCTTCTACCTGTCCTTCCAATATTAAAGCGACTATTCCAGGATGCCTTAATATATGTCCTATAAGTCTGTTTCAACTTTTTTTTTCCAAATGCTTCTTTCTTAATCGATTTACCGCAACACCTCTCCATTTGTGACTTTACCCACCCATCTAATTTTTAACATTCTCCTATAGCACCGCATTTCAAAAGCTTCTAATCTTTTCTTCTCAGATACTCCGATCGTCCAAGTTTCACTTCCATATAAAGCGACACTCCAAACATACACTTTCAAAAATCTTTTACTGACATTTAAATTAATTTTTGATGTAAACAAATTATATTTCTTACTGAAGGCTCGTTTCGCTTGTGCTATTCTGCATTTTATATCGCTCCTGCTTCGTCCATCTTTAGGAATTCTACTTCCCAAATAACAAAATTCTTCTACCTCCATAATCTTTTCTCCTCCTATTTTCACATTAATTGGTCCATCTTCGTTATTTCTAATTCATTTCATTACCACTGTGTTGTTCTTGTTTATTTTCATGCGATAGTTCTTGCATAGGACTTCATCCATCCCATTCATTGTTTCTTCTAAATCCTTTTTACTCTCGGCTAGAATTACTATATCATCAGCAAATCGTAGCATCTTTATCTTTTAACCTTGTACTGTTACTCCGAATCTAAATTGTTCTTTAACATCATTAACTGCTAGTTCCATGTAAAGATTAAAAAGTAACGAGGATAGGGAACATCCTTGTCGGACTCTCTTTCTTATTACGGCTTCTTTCTTATTTTCTATGAACTTTCATTATTCAAAAAAAAAATATTTCTACACAAGAGGTAATCAATTTTGGACACCTAATAATCCCATTATGAGACGCTGCCCTCCAGGACAATCCGCCCGGAAGGCCTAGCTACAATGGATGTATCTAAGGCACACCTCTGAAACTAGTCAGATTATTAAAATTACGATTCTAAATAACTATTTTTTATATTTATGTTTTTCTCTGTAGGAATGAAAATATGTTACAATAAAAATAAATTTATTAAATTTATATATATATATATATATACAAATTTTAAATATAAATAAGGAAATATATGATTATTTATATAAAGAAAAGTTTTTATAATAATTATTTGGGTTTCATCCAAAACTTTTTGACTCAGTTTTATCTCAGTTTGTTGGATTTATGCCATGCTGAATGAAGTATTTATAAAATCCTAGCCAAATCGTATTTGTTTTTTATTTTTTATTTTGTAGTCTGTTTGGATAATATTTGTAATTCTATGAAGAGTCATTTGCAATTGGAGTTAGGTATGATATATACATATTTTTGTGTACATATATATATTTAAAAGGTTTACCCCGTTTTATTTGTTCGAAAGGTTTACTGTTCAAAAATATTTTATTTTTTTCCTTCAACCTCTATTTTTCATATTATAATTTTTATAACAATAATAATGAATTAGTAAAAAAAAAGTGTAATAAATTATTTTCAATTCATACATTGAATTTATTTTTAAATTTATTATAAAAGGCATTTATTTCCTGTAATATTTTAATATCAAGTTTTATAAACAATTTCAAGGTCGGCGCTTTACTAGTGTTAATTGTACAATCTCTTTATGTTATCCCAGTGTCTGGGAAAACATATCCAGTGTCCCGGAAAGTGTACATAAACCTTAATTTAGAACATTAAAATAAACATAAAACCTCATGTTCATCCTTGTAAATTCAGTTACTTTTAAACGGATTTGAATATTAAACCGTGGTTACCGGTGTTCTTTGATGGTTGGGTTTCAATTAACCACAATTTCAGGAATGGTCGACCATTCGTTTTCCTGTTTAGCCTCCGGTAATTACCGTTCAGATAATACTTCAGAGGATGTATTAGTGTTGCAATGTAATCTTGTACAGTCTCAGTTCGACCATTCCTGAGATGTGTAGTTAATTGAAACCCAACCACCAAAGAACACCGGTAACCACGATCTAGTATTCAAATCCGTGTAAAAATAACTGACTTTACTAGGACTTGAACGCTAGAACTCTCGACTTCCAAATCAGCTGATTTGGGAAGACGCGTTCACCACTAGACCAACCTGGTGGTCCTAATGATCGACCTCAGACTGTACAAACCTACACTTCATTTACATTCATACATATCATCCTCTGAAGTAATACCTTACGGTGATTTTGAAGGCTGAACTTAAAAAAAAGAGAGAATGGCGATATTCTAACCAGCGTGGACTTGCTCAAATGCCTCACTCGTAGTCGCTATTTTATCGGGTTTACTGTTTTTATTCTTATTCATTAGTATAGAGCCAGTTATCAACGTTTCGAACCTAAGTTTTTATGTCATGAGCTTCATGATTGCAATCAAGTGGGTATTTTTTTAAATTCACGTTGAGCAATTACGTAACTTTCACAGTTTTTGTAAAACACTTTGATAGCAAAGGCACATCGTTCACCATTACACTGATCCACTACAATAAAACGCTTTTCTGTAGGCTAAAAAGTGGCAGTATTAATTTCATCCTTACTCAACTCTATCTCTGAAAAGAACAGTGTTGGAAAAATCACCGGATTCTGTATTTTATATTTTTTCAATAAAAATGTTTACCTAACAGGTCAAGGTATTTTAATAAATTTGGTTTTTATATACTCAACAATATATTCTAAAAAATAAATAAATTTTTAAATTTTACCTCTGAAAAGTTCAAGAAACGTCCATTAAAATTTTGTATCTTTAATATGTTTCTAAATATTAAAATAAATTTTTCTAAAGATTATTAAATAAAACTCAATGGAAAATCAACTATTCAGTCCAATACATGAACTCTGGTATCATATTATGAATAATTGTATTACGTGACAATTAACAGATGTTACTAACATTACAAAATCTGGTTTACTACCTATGTTTAATGCTAATTGATAATTGACAATTATTATTAATGACTTCCGTATTATGGTTAGAGGATATGTACACGTATATATATATATAATATTGATACACACCATTTATTAGTCATTATCATAATTATCTGTTTAATTATGTAATGGTACTGTAAACCAATAGACCATAATACAATATTATCATTAATTATTCAAACACAATGCCTCTTATACAGATAATCGAAATGATTTAATCTGCGTAAGTTATTAAGTTACCTCGATCAGGTATAACATTATCACACGCTACAAAAATTGTCATTCATCTCATCCTCTGAAGTAATATATACTTTCGGTGATCCCGAAAGTTAAAAATAAAAGAAATTATTAAGTTAATTATTTTGAAATACCTCAGTTAGGTCTTACTTCGTTCGTTCTTTCCGTCTAGACAGTAGGCTCCACCCCTTGGACATGCTTGTGAAATTAATACTGATAAATAACAATTTCTCAATTGAAATTCTTCAAAAACTTCAAGTAAACTTCAAGAATGAAGTTTACTTCATTCTTGAAATAGAAGCTCTGATACGTCCCTGCTGTAGTCGAACATACAACTTTTGGTTGTGATCCTTCTCTATATCTCGGGAAGGAGTCAGGGAATAAGAAATAAGCTCGTCGTGCAAGAGTAATAATGAACGACTTCACCCCCAAGGCCTCGATCTATGGTTTAAAATCTTGCTGGGAAAACACAAATGTATTCTGAAAATCTGAAAGCAGACTGTTGATTGGTTTTCACATGAAGCATTTGCAAACAGACACAACAGTTACAAAATTTCGAATTTATATATTACTATCCAGAGAGCTCTGATTCCTGGACCATCGACGCGTTCGTATCCTAATGTATATGAGAATATTTTAAGAAAAGAAATATTACTGTGTAAAGAGTATTTTTCTGAAAATTTTCGTGTTTTTATATTTAAAATAAGCTTAAGGAGTGAGTATATATAGAATTTAATCGTTTTTAATAGAAATATAATGTTTAACGTATAGATAAACCCACCGGGTTGGAAGCGTCTTCCCAAATCAACTGATTTGGAAGTCGAGAGTTCCAGCGTTCAAGTCCTAGTAAAGGCAGTTTCTTTTATACGGATTTCAATACTAGATCGTGGATACCTGTGTTCTTTGGTGGTTGGGTTTCAATTAATTACACATCCCAGGATTGGTAGAACTGATACGGTTCAAGACTACTCTTCATTTACACTCATATATATCATCCTCTGAAGTAATAAATGAACGGCATTCCCGGAGGCTAAACAAGAAAAAGCAAAAGACATATTGATAACATGAAATTGGATTGGGGACGCCGTTTAGTCATGTTTGTGTTTGTGTTAGTTGCCAGTCCAGCTGCTGCTATTGGTACAGAACGGACCACGTGATGCGCCGGCCGGATGCGCGCCAACGACTCTCTCCTGGTATATAAAGAATCCTTTTTTTTTTTAAATGTGAATATGAACTAATAATCCTTTTCCTTTATTAATAATTAAAAAAAACGTACGCTTAGAAATTAAATTAAATAATCTGTAAATTAATTGACAACGGACTGCTTCTAGCGGGAGAGATTTGGCAGAGAGAGAGTCGGAGAGATTCGCCGTGCGCAGCCAACTAGCGCATCTCACTGGTCCGATCTGCCTCAATAGCAGCTAAAATAAAAATGGGAGTACATACTACAAACAACAAAGCCACACACCGGCCTAATATTTTTTTTTTTTTTTTGTCTACAGTCATCTGATTGGTTTGATGCAGCTTTCCAAGATTCCCTATCTTGTGCTCTCGTTTCATTTCAGTATACCTTCTACATCCTACATCCCTAACAATTTGTTTTACATATTCCAAACGTTGTCTGCTGGCACAATTTTTTCCTTCTACCTGTCCCTACAATATTAAAGCGACTATTCCAGTATGCCTTATAATGTGGCTTATAAGTCTCACTCTTCTTTTAACTATTTTTTTCCAAATGCTTCTTTCTTAATCGATTTGCTGCAGCACCTCTTCATTTGTCACTTTATCCACCCATCTAATTTTTAACATTGTCCTATAGCACCACATTACAAATATTCTAATCTTTGCTTCTCAGGTACTCCGATCGCCAAAGTTTCATTTCCGTATAAACCGACGCTCCAAACATATACTATCAAAAATCTTTTCCTGGCATTTAAATTAACTTTTCATGTAAAAAAATTATATTTCTGACTGAAGTGCCGTTTTGTTTGTGCTATTCGGCATTCTGCGTTGCTCTTGCTTTGTCCATCTTTAGCAATTCTACTTCCCAAATAACAAAATTCTTCTACCTGTGTAATCTTTTCTCTTCCTATTTTTACATTCAGTGGTCCATCTTTATTATTTCTACCACATTTCATTACTTTCGTTTTGTTTTTGTTTATTTTCATGCGGTATTTCTTGCGTAGGATTTCATCCATCCGTTCATTGTTTCTTCTAAATCCTTTTTACTTTCGGCTAGAATTACTATATCATCAGCAAATCGTAGCATTTTTATCTTTTCACCTTGTACTGTTACTCCGAATCTAAATTGTTCTTTAACATCATTAACTGCTAGTTCCATGTAAAGATTAAAAAGTAACGGCGATAGGGAACATCCTTGTCGGACTCCCTTTCTTATTACGGCTTCTTTCTTATGTTCTTCAATTCTTACTGTTGCTGTTTGATTCCTGTTAGCAAATGTTTTTCTATCTCTGTACTTGAACCCTAATTATTTTAAAATGCTGAACATTTTATTCCAGTCTACGTTATCGAATGCCTTTTTCAGATCCTATTTTACAGATTCATTAAAATAATACACCATCTGTTCTCTAATTTTCTTGTTTTTATCTTAAATGTCCCAGTTTTGAATTTTGTCAAGTTACATATTTTTTTTTTTTTAAATTGTTCTATTTTTGAAAAATACAACACAAATGTCCCATGAAGAAAGGAGGAAACTTTCAGGACATGTTTTAGTAATGAAAATAATGAAAGAAATTCATATAAATGTAGTTCTGGAAACGCTTTTTTTTCATGTTACGGCTAGCGAAAACTTCGCCCTAATTTCCGTTGTTTAAATAAAAAGAAATTCTACTGTAATTTTTTGTAACCCAAATTAACAAGTTCAGTTGGTAGGTTTTTATGTAATTTGAGCTTCAAAGTAGGATAAAATAGGTCCCAGAATTGTAATTCCAGTAATTTTTAAGATATTCGACGTAAAATACGAAATTTGTCAAAAACAAAAGTTTATAATACACATTAGCTTTGTTAAATTACAAATAAATGCGAAATATTTAGTAACAAAATAGAGAATTTTATTTTGAAAAAAAAAAAAATGTAAATACAACAATAAGAATTATAAACTTTTAAAAATCGGTTTTTTTATTGAAGCAAAAACCTAAAAAAATTGTATTTTGAAACGGTATTTTGTATTTTACGTAGAATATCTAAAAAGACTTCTGTAGTTACAATTTCGGAACCTATATAATCCTATTTCCCAGCTTAAATTACATAAGAAACCACCAAATTTACTCTTTAATCTGGATCCCAAAAATTACATTAGGATTCATTTTATTATAACAGCTGAAATCCGGGCGAAATATTTCGCTAGCCGTAACTCAAAATCAAAGCGTTTTTAGACCTAAGTTTATATTATTATTTTTCATTATTTTTGGCAGAAAAATGTGTCCTGAAAATGTCAGGTTGGATATCTGTTGTATATATTTGTATTTATAAAGGGTCATATTAGAGCGTGGTTGCATATTTCAAAATTGTGGGATACTAGGAGGTAGAAACAATTGCGTTTAATGATTACACTTTATAGTGCTTTTCACATTTTGGTCCACCATATTAAATTAATTTCGTTTTATTAAATAGGAAGGTGAACATTTTATAATTGATTTTAATGTAAAACATTACAAGAAAGACAATGGTGAAGAACATCTCTCGATAAGTTTCTTCGTTTTCGAGTTATAAGCTATCATATTTCCATTAAAGAAAAAATCGTGACAGTAATAAATCGAGGTAAAACTTACAATTTTGACTTTTTTATTTCGTAATCATCAGAATTACATCCGATTACAAAGGGTAAAAACCGTATTTGAATTAATTGTTCAAACACTAATATCCATAGCCTTCACAAAAATTATTAACAATAATAATAATTCATAACTAATAATTTTTAACATTAACTGCTTTTTAATGTTGGAATTTTATGCTAAACACAAAACAGGTTTTTACAAAACCATGTGGTTTTGTAAAAAAATTTGTGTTCTTAATTTAGATACCGAGAACTGCAATCTGGTTTAATTTTAACGACAGTGCAGAGAAATCAAAGCGAAATCTTTCTCCAGCCGACACTCGCTAATGAAACTTTTCCAAACCTATATTTTTTTTTCTCTTTATTTTCACTAGTAGAAGATATCTTAAACGTTTGTTACATTCTACGTGAATCACTCTGTATAAATATAAATTAGTATATATACATACATTAATATTATTATGCTTTTACGGCCAACATGGGACCATTTAAGTCTATTTTAGTTGGATCTTTTCTGAGGAAAGCGTGTTATTTTACTCTTCCAAGCCGCCCAGTATTTCTTCATCCGTTCAGATCTTGCTTTCTTTTCTTCATCTGTAAACACCCTCTTCATTGTATTTTGTCGTTTGTCTGTCTTTTGTTTAAATCTAATGTTTTTGTCTTTTATCTTTGTAATTTTTCCAGTTTTATTCCGTACGTCAGGTTGGGAAATTCCCAATTCTTTCATATCTTCTCTAATTTCTTTGATCCATCCTACTTCTAGTTTTTGGAACCAGAGCTTTTCAATGATATTTCTTTACAGTCTTGTTTCCGGTGTCCTTATGAGATGACCAAAGAAAGAGATTCTTTTTTCCGCATAATATCAATAACAGGCTCTATTTCTCGATACATCACCTCGTTTGGCTCAATCCACCATCGGCCTTATTTTTGGTGTTTTTTATCGATACACGTTCTGAAACTTCTCCTCTCTATTTTCAGAATTTTATCGATTCGGTGCTTTATGAAAAGTGCTTTTGAAAAGGGTCTCGCTTCCGTAAGTTACTTCTGGCTGAACTACAGTTTTATAATGTTTAAGTTTTGTTTTAGTCGAAAGGCATTTTTTTTATTTGTTGACCAAGTTAATTTTTGGGATTTAATCATTTTATTTGTCCTGTTTTGCCATGTCACTTTTTCATTTAAATTATAAGTTATTATTTCCCCTAGATATTTAAATCGTTTTACTATTTTAATTTTCTGATTGTTTACCGTAATGCGCTGTATTACCAGAGGATCTATGGCCATTAGTTCAGTTTTTTCAAAAGAGATATGAAGCTTTATCTTTGGTGCTAGGTTTTGAAAGCTCATGGTTTGTGTTTTGGCTTCTTGAATATTATTTGCTAAAAGAGCGAGGTCATCTGCAAATCGCAAGCAATTTAGTGTGATTTTGAGTTTTTCATTTTTATATTTTTGGGATTTATTTCATACCATTTTGTCATGACAAATTCGAGTATTTCTATATGACAAATACATATATATATATATTTCAATTATAATAATAATAATGAAAAATTGATGTATGGAAAACTCCGTACATTGTATGGAAAATTCCAGTTAAATAGTAATATTTATAGATATGTGACTGTGCTTTCACTGAGCGTAATTTACGTTTTTTTATCTAGAATTTAAACGAGTAGAGTCGTAAAATGTTGAATTTGTGTATTTACGCACACGCGTATGTGTCTGCGTATGTGTGTGTGTGTGTGTGTGTGTGTGTGTGTGTGTGTGTGTGTGTGTGTGTGTGTGTGTGTGTGTGTGTGTGTGTGTGTGTGTGTGTGTGTGTGTGTGTGTTGTGTGAGTGTGTGTGAGCACCGTTAATTTTTAATATATCTGTAGATTATATATATATGATTATTAACAATGTATAAGGGTTAGAATATTAATCCTTCTTAAGTTGGTTGCCATGGTAACATATAATATTATACACAATAATATATATTACCTACCATTTAAATTAATTTGTACGTTGAAATTTCAAATTTAATCAATTTTACTATAGTAATTGACGTAACCTCGATTTTACATACTTGGAAACTTTTTGTTTTAATTGTAATTATTATTAAATCTGTTTTCGTTAATAGAAATGTTTAATTATTTTCCAAGTACATAAATACTAATAATAGAAAAAAAAACGATTTTTTAAATAAAATATTTAGTTCCATGAAGAATGCCATACAAAATAAATAAATTCCATCGCCGGAAAATTACTAAATCAAAAATTTAATTAAATAACAATTATATTGTATGAGAGGAAATCGGCTTTGATGTACCATATTTTAAAGATTAGTAATTTAAGGATAGAATTTCTAACAAAATATTTCATTATATCTAAAAGATGAAATAAGTAAAATCATGTATTATGATAAAGTTGACAAAAACTTAAACCACGATTAAAAAATGTTCGATTTAATAAGTCCAACATAAAAGATTTTAAAGTCCGGAATTTAAAATTTTAAAGTCCACAATAAAAAATTTTGGACTTATAAAATAATCAGAAATTAATGAATTTAAAAAAAAATTTGGAAAAGGGAATTTTTTTTACGTTAGTAATAAAGTAGTAACAGAAGATTCAGGAATAAAAGTAGTACGAAAATTAAAACAAACTGTGAGAGGAAAAGAAGCAAAAGAAAAGCTGTTAAACGTGAACTATATTTAGCCGAAATGGAAAAAATACAATTGAAAAATGAAACGTAATGAGAAGTAAAAAAAATTAATTCCCTTTCGGCACGCCGGAAGGGGAAGGTAAATTTCACCGGTGATAAGTCGGGAATAAAAAAGATACAAATTAGGATAAAAAAAACAATGGTTACATGTAAAAAAAAAGTTTCACATGTTTAGGATACGACAAGCCCCATCTTACAATTCCAGCAACATTTTGGTTAACCTTGCCGTAAGGGTTGGTCATATCAAAAATTGTTACAGTTAAAAGTTTTAGGTAATGTTTAGAGGAGTAACGACCACTTTAAACCGAATCGATACTAACCTATTAAGCGAGGTAAGAATTTTTGTCTTCGAAATCCCATTTTTTTCCACTCTCTGGGCCAATGTGATATAAAAAAACTTTACTTACCTAAACTTTAGATCCTTATCCAAAGAATAGTAGAAACTTTAAAACAATTCGATATTTTACTTAATAAGATAGTTTTTTTTTAAATTTTGGTCATCCCTTAACATAAGGGTTGGTCATATCAAAAATTGGGTCGTTATATTTTATCAATTTGAAATTGACTGGCGGAAAATTACGGCAGTTATCGTGTCCGCAAGAAAGTGAAAAATATAAATGTATATATCAACTTTTGAGCTGAGTGGTTTTGGAGTCTGGGGGATGTGAAACGCGAAAATATACTTAAATTTTCCGGAAGTCGAATCATTGTACCCACTACAATAGGTAGCTTAAAACATCTACCTAAAATTCAAATACAAATAACGTTGAACTATTCTAATGAAGTAATTTCATCAGAAACGTCAGTTCGCTACGTTGCGGGACTACACACCGTATCCGAGGTGGGGGTGGCGCAGGCACGCAGACTGTTCGGGAGAGCGGCCGTGTCTGAACACGGCCATCTCCGGGGCATCTGCCGAGAGGACTCTACTCCACAGGGTATAAGAAAACGGCCTCATACCGTATTAAACGAACCACCATGAAGAGGCGGTACGAGAGTAAAAAAATGACAAACCAGGCTTAGGAGCCTCTATATTGCGTAACCTATAAATGGAAACCGCGCGAAAATTCCGGCCGCGAAAGTGACCGTTTTCGCAATTAAATTTTGTTAATAAGCTAGACAACACCCCACACCGTCCCACGAAGAGACCACAATTTCATTTATTCAGCATATACGATTCCCTCCGGAGAACGTGGCGCATTTCTCCCTTCAAATAAGTAGGGCTCCGTTAGGATCATTACTGCTAGACCATAGGTGTTGGTACCGAAAGGACTTCAGCGGATGGACTGAAGGAGAATCACGCCGGGATTACTAGGCTCAAAAGTTTAGTCTCTCACGGTCAGGACCAGTAAATAAATTACACCATGGTCCATACGGATAAGAACGCAAATTACCAAATCCGTCCATAAATAAACCTTAAAATTTATAACCGCCACTAAATAACCGACAAAATCCGCCCGATAATAGAAAAATACATACCATTTTCTCATGACAAATTCGAGTATTTCTATATGACAAATACATATATATATATATTTCAATTATAATATCTGTAAACACCCTCTTCGTTGTATTTTGTCGTTTGTCTGTCTTTTGTTTAAATCTAATGTTTTTAGATTTTCAATACAGTATATATAAATATATATACTCCACTTTCTTGTGTACTCGATAACGCCTTAATTTTCTGCTAATCACTTTCAAATGTATACATATCAAATGTATACATAAAATATATCGACCCGAAATCTTGGTCGAGTCATTAATGGACAAAATTGGACCATTGGGGTGGTAATGGGAGGGCTTTTTCGAAAAAAAAACAAAATATCGCTATAAATTTCCTATTAAGTAAACTATCGAAATCATTTAAAGTTCCTACTATTCTTTGGATAAGGGCCTAAAACTTATCTACGTAAAGTTTTTTGATGTAACCAACCATTGGTCCAAGGGGTGGAAAAATTGAGTTTCCAAGACAAAAATCATACCTTCCTTAATAGGCACAGTATCGATTCACTGTAAAGTGGTCTTTAGTCCTGTATACATTACCTAAAACTTTTGTCTGAAAAAAGTTTGATAAGATGAACCCTTACGGCAAGGGATGACCAAAATGTAGAATTGTAGGTAGTTGGGGCTTGTCGTACGGTAAACATGTGAACCTTTTTTTCACATGTAACTATTGTCGTATTGAGTAAATTTGATTTTTTTTAACTTTAAGGTGGAAATCTTTTTTATTCCCTACTCAGAATCGGGGAAATTACCTTCACCTTTCGACGTGCTGAAAGGGATTTTTTTTTTTTAATTATTAAATATAGCTTTAAAAATAATTTTTTTAAGTTCTGATTGTTCCTAGTTATTATCTGTTTATTAATTATTTTTTTCTCTTTCTTAATTAACTCTAATTAAAAAATGTTAAATAAATTAACTCACCTGTTATTATCTAATGATGGGATAGACAACAGCTTTTTATTGGTTGGATTTTCATGGTTGAATATACTGTCCATTTTTAATTTATTTTTTACTATAATGAATATAATGGGTGTAACTAAAAATTTTAAACATACAAAGGATAAACGGTGTATGAAAATATCGTAACATCAGAGCTAAATTTTCAGAAGATTAATTAAAAAAGATATTTTAAAGGCTAAAAATGTAATGAAAGAGAATATTAAAATAAAAAGAAGACAAATAGATTGAATGAAAAATAAAATAAAAGTTGGTAATAAACGGAGGATGAGAAGTTAATTATAAGTAAAGATTGCGGTTTATCAAGGACTCTATAAAAATTTAAAATTACCTGGCTGAAGAGGTAATCAGTAAAAGATTGATAAAGTTTCAAGTTTGAGAATTTTAAGGTGTTAAAGAAAAATTACATCAAAGAATATATATATATATATATATTTTTATAAATAAGCCTACTTTGTTTTTAGATTTTTTTTCCTTTATTTTTAATTACTTTTATATATTAATTAAAAAGCGTAGGTGTATAACAATAGCACGCATTGTAAGGTTCAAATACGGTTGGAAAAGTAAAAAGACTGTCTGTGTATTGTGATATTGAAGAAAGAATTTTGCACGTTAATTTAATGTTTTACTGAAAAATCTAAATTTATCTCAGTATAATATGAATTTTTTTTTCTTCTTTGTAACTTTCACCACCCTTCACATTATTAATTACTTCTTTGAAGGAAATAAAGGATGTATTGTTATCGCAAAAAATATCGGTTTTCATATTTCAACGGAAATATCCATTTTGACCATCCCTGAATCCATTTGACTTTAGTTTCTGAGTGATGTCTATACGTACGTACATAAGTTTGTATCAAAAACGATTAGCCATAGGATGTTGAAATGTTGGATTTACGACTGTTGTAACATCTAGTTGTGCACCTCTCTTTTTGATTGCAATAGACTGAACCAAAAGTGTCCAAAAAAAGCCCAAAATCTAAAAGAATTTGGATATTGGACGTGTTCTTAACTGCATTAATAAGCCCTCGTTGAGAGGTTTTCAACGATATATCATAAGTAGTATTTATTTTCATTGGTTCCAGGGTTATAGCCGAATGATATTTTAATTAATGAAATATTTGGATCTTACAAGGGGAAGACACATCCGTTCCAGTCAGACTTCATTCATTTTTTTTTTTTTAATTTAAATATATTGATTTATTAATAAAAAGGATTTAAAAAAAGATATATTTTTATTTATTGCATGTTTTTTATCAGATTTTTTTTTTAATGGGCTTCCTAGGCATTGAAGTAGTGCAAATAACCCCTCAAAAAAAAAAATACTTTTGGGACCGTATTGTGGAATAAGAGAGGCAATCAAATTTTATAAATATCGATTTTTTGAAAATTTTCAAAACTTCTTTTGTTCATTTATACTGTTGATTTATAAACTAATTAAAAAATGAGATCACAATAGAATTTCGACATCATTCAACCCCCTACTTTTTTTTTGTCTTTAGTCATTTGACTGGTTTGATGCAGCTCTCCAATATTCCCTATCTAGTGCTAGTAGTTTCATTTCAGTATACCCTCTACATCCTACATCCCTAACAATTTGTTTTACATATTCCGAACGTGGCCTGCCAACACAATTTTTTCCTTCTACCTGTCCCTCGAAAATTAAAGCGACTATTCCAGGATGCCTTAATATGTAGCCTATAAGTCTATCCCTTCTTTTAGCTATATTTATACAAATGTTTTTTTCTTCATCTATTTGCCGCAACACCTCTTCATTTGTCACTTTGTTCACCCATCTGATTTTTAAAACAAATTATATTTCTGATTGAAGGCTCGTTTCGCCTGTGCTATTCTGCATTTTATATCGCTCCTGCTTCGTCCATCTTTAGTATTTCTACTTCCCAAATAACAAAATTCCTCTACCTACATAATCTTTTCTCCTCCTATTTTCACATTTAGTGGTCCATCTTCGTTATTTTTACTACATTTCATTACTTTTGTTTTCTTCTTGTTTATTTTCATGCGATAATTCTTGCGTAGGACTTCATCTATGCCGTTCATTGTTTCTTCTAAATCCTTTTTACTCTCGGCTAGAATTACTATATCATCAGCAAATCGTAGCATCTTTATCTTTTCACCTAGTACTGTTACTCCGAATCTAAATTGTTCATCAACATCATTAACTGCTAGTTCCATGTAAAAATTAAAAAGTAAAGGGGATAGGGAACATCATTGTCGGACTCCCTTTCTTATTTCGGCTTCTTTCTTATGTTCTTCAATTATTACTGTTGCTGTTTGGTTCCTGTAAATGTTAGCTATTGTTCTTCTACTCTGTATTTGAACCCTAATTTTTTTTTTAAATACTGAACATTTTATTCCAGTCTACGTTATCGAATGCCTTCTCTAGGTCTATAAATGCCAAATTTGTTGGTTTGTTTTTCTTTAATCTTCCTTCTAATATTAATCTGAGGGCTAAAATTGCTTCCCTTGTCCCTATACTTTTCCTGAAACCAAATTGGTCTTCTCCTAACACTTCTTCCACTCTCCTCTCAATTCCTCTGTATAGAATTCTAGTTAAGATTTTTGATGCATGACTAGTTAAACTAATTGTTCTGTATTCTTCACATTTATCCCCCTACTAAAAAAATAAATCTTAATTGACTTTTTATCTGTTGTACACTTTTCAATTTAATTTTTTCTTAGTTTTTTCTCATTTAACTTCGAAAACAAAGACAAATCAAAAAATATTCTTCGAAGATAATTTCGGGGTGCGCGAGTCGAAACAAATAAACTTTTTAAATGTATTTATTTTTTTTTCAAATTTAACGAATAAAATAACCAATGCTAGAAAAGTATTATACCTTTTTTGTCGGCATTTTTAATTTATATTGAAAATATGCTTGGAATGAAATATAAAAAATAATTTTTAAAAAAAATCGTCAAAAGGTTTTATAACTTTTCCAGCTATGCGCTTAACAGATTTGTATTTCAAATTCACCATAGATTTTTTTAAAAATAATTTTAATGATTTAATATGTAATGTTTAGATTTCAGTTGCGAAAAAGAAAAAAATTAGTTAAAAAAATTTCATTCCGATATGGCCACTAAGTGGTTATATCCATAATTAGTGAACATATAGAGCCATTTACGCTCATCTAACCTTTTCTTTTTTTAATTTACCCTAAAATTCCCCCTCACAAAAATTCTAAAAAAAATATGATTTTATTTATTACATATTTTCATCTGAATTTTTTGTAATCCCTTCCTTAACATTGCATAAGAGCAAATGATCCAAAAATATAATAATTTGGGGCAATTTTCTGGGGTAATTGAGGCGATCAAATTTTAAAAATATCGAATTTTGAATTTTTCAGAATATCTTTTGGTGTATTTAAACGTTTAGTAATAATATTACAATAAAATTTAATCTGAATTCACCCTCATGCAAAAAAAGGAATCTTACGAAACATTTCATCGGATGTATATTTTTTGTAGAATTTGTTTTTCCGTTTAACACAGTAAAATGTAGAAAAAAAATCTATGTGGACAACACCCATGACTTCCTTGTAGACTTATTAAATTATATTTACAATTTTTTTTTTAAATAAAAGATACATAAAATTTTGTTTCATTAAAACTTCTGATTTTTTTTTTGATTTTTTATAATTATTATGTATTCATCGTAATCTTTTTTTTTTTTTCAATCAGAGGTTAATAAATGATTAATAAATCAATATATTTAAATTAAAAAAACAAAATTCAAAAAGGAGGAGATAAAATCCGATTCGAATCAATTATTAGCCTACCCTAAGATCCAAATATTTCATAAATTAAAATTTTATTTGGCTATAACTCTGGAACCAATGAAAATAATTACTACTGGTATTATATCGTTGAAAAGCTCACAATGAGGGTTTATTACTGCAGTTAAGAAAAAGTCCAAAATCCAATTTTTTTTTTGATTTTGGGTTTTTTTTTAATATTTTTGGTTCAGTCGATTTCAATCAAAAAGCTAGGTGCACAATTAGATGTTACAACGTCCTAAATCCAAACTTTTAACATCCTACGGCTAATCTTTTTTGAGTGATGCGAGCGAGATACATACGTACGTACAGGCGTCACGCCGAAACTAGTCAACATTCATGGATGGTGAAAATGGATATTTCCATTGATATCTGAAAAGAACAATTTTTCGCGATCATAATATTTCCTTTACTTCGTACAACAAAGTAAAAATTCTAGGAAAATGATTTTGAAGATAGGAGAGCAGAAAAAATAAAAAAAATAAAAAATATTTCAGGGGTAATATTGTGGGTTAAAGAAAGTAATTAAAGTATAAAAATATCGATTTTTTTTTTTTAATTAAAAATTTTTTGGTGTATTTTAACGTTTAATGATAATTTTTCAACAAAACAAACTTCATCTTAAAATACACTCATCCGAAAAAGAAAATCTATGGTTACTTTTTTCATATATAATTATTTTTACACTATATATAAGAATGAAGAATCAACGCCAGGAAAGTATTACAAGTTTCTTGTCAGATTTTTTTTTAATTAAGTTCTGTGATTAAATTCAGCTCCTTTTATTTTTATATTACACAATTTTATAAGTATTTTATCTACAGATTTTATAATTAAAATAAACATCAAAGGACTGAATATCTTTATATTTGATAGACATTGTATTTGATAGATTTTTACTTTCAAATACACTAAAGGGTTTTTTAAATATAGATTATATTTTTATTATTTTTATTATTACTTAAAAAGCAATCAAATCAGTCATAAAATATAGAATGAAAAAAAGATTCTGAAAATCGATTAAAGTTTTTATAACACGACAAAAATATTCTAATTTCATTTTGTCGTTCCTGAGATATCAGTTTTTAAAATTTGGACTCATTTGACCCCTTCACTGATAGACACCTTTAATTTAAAGTATTAAAATTCCCTTTCTATACGCCGGAAGGAGGAAGTAGATTACACAATCCTAAGTATAGGATAAAAAAGATTTCCACCTTAAAGTTAAGAAAAACTTATTTATTCAATACGACAACGGTTGCACGTGAAAAAATGTTCACATGTTTAACATAGGACAAGCCCTAACTTCTTACAACTTCAGTAACATTTAGGTCATCCATTTCGGTAAAGGTTGGCCATATCAAAAATTGTTACAGACAAAAGTTTTAGGCAATGTTTAGCGAACTAACGACCACTTTAAACCGATTCGATATTGTGCCTATTAAGGGAGGTATGATTCTTTTATTGTCCTAGAAACCCCATTTTTCCATCCTCTGGACCAATGGTTGGTGATATAAATAAAAATTACTTATACATCTTTTAGGTTCTTATCCAAATAATAGTAGGAACTTTAAACGAGTTCGATATTTTACTTAATAAGAAAGTTTTAGCGATATTTTGTTTTCGAAAAGCCCCCATTTTCACTCCCATGGACCGATTTTGGCCGTTCGATCGAGATTTTTTGCCGAGTTATTTTTTTAGGAACAATTTGAAAGTGATTGGCGCAAAATTACGACAGTTATCGTGTCCACAAGAAAGTGAAATATATATATATATATATATATTTTTTGTCTTCAGTCATTTGTCTGATTTGATGCAGCTCTCCAAGATTCCCTATCTAGTGCTAGTCGTTTCATTTCAGTATACCCTCTACATCCTACATCCCTAACAATTTGTTTTACATATTCCAAACGTGGCCTACACAATTTTTTCCTTCAACCTGTTCTTCCAATATTAAAGCGACTATTCCAGGATGCCTTAGTATGTGGCCTATAATTCTGTCTCTTCTTTTAACTATATTTTTCCAAATGCTTCTTTCTTCATCTATTTGCCGCAATACCTCTTCATTTGTCACTTTATCCACCCATCTGATTTTTAACATTCTCCTATAGCACCGCATTTCAAAAGCTTCTAATCTTTTCTTCTCAGATACTCCGATTGTCCAAGCTTCACTTCAATATAAAGCGACACTCCAAACATACACTTTCAAAAATTTTTTCCTGACATTTAAATTAATTTTTGATGTTAACAAATTATATTTCTGACTGAAGGCTCGTTTCCCTTGTGCTATTCGGCATTTTATATCGCTCCTGCTTCGTCCATCTTTAGTAATTCTACTTCCCAAATAACAAAATTCTTCTACTTCCATAATCTTTTCTCCTCCTATTTTGACATTCAGCGGCCCTAATGTAGTAGAAATCGTTGTTATTTCTACTACATTTCATTACTTTTGTTTTGTATTTGTTTATTTAATGCGATAGTTCTTGCGTAGGACTTCATCCGTGTCGTTCATTGTTTCTTCTAAATCCTTTTTACTCTCGGCTAGAATTACTATATCATCAGCAAATCGTAGCATCTTTATCTTTTCATTGCTTTAATAAAAATTTGTTAAATTATATTAAACGTTGGATCTAAAATATAATAGAATTAAGATGTCATCCATAAAAATTATTTGATCTAATTGGTGCTTAATGGTTAAACCCCACGATTAAGGTTACTTTAGATGTATTACGAAAAATTTAATGAATTTAAAATTTATTAGACCATTGGTTCTCAACCTGTATAGCTCCATGACCTCCAAAACCTAAAAACAAATTATATATAATGAATATTTCGCGACCCCCAACCACAACCCAGTGAAATATAGTTGAAACTTTTTAGCTACTTGATAGCGATGGGTATGAACTTGCATGTATGAAGTATAGAAACATGAGCAATTTACAGGTTTATAACTTGATATGTGTTGGATATAGTTAACAAAAAACACAGCTCGTATTTGCTAAAAGAAATTGGACTTTAATGAGAAAGAACAAATGAACTTATGTTAAAAATCATAACCTTAAAACTAAAAAGAAAATTATGAAAATAACATAATTTGATGATACATAAGAATATCAAATGAAATCAGCAACTGAACAATAATGTTAAATGAAAAAAAATACATGAATATACACTTTTAAATGCAGATTTTGACAATATACAATTTTGACAAAGCCTGAAAAACAAGAGAACATGAAACACCTTAATTTTAATTGTAAATTTAGAAAAACATAATATCAATAGAAAAATGTAACTGGCAAACAGTTGTACTACTGACATATACTATAATGTGACAAATAGCAATGAACGGATGTCATTAACTTAGATAAACGAATTACAATAAATCTTAATTAGCACTGGCCTTTTCTGAATTAAGAACATCAAGAAACTTAGCGTTAAATAATTAATACATATAATTCTAGTTTAGGGTAGAAAAAAGTTTAGTGTAGAATGATATTCTAGTACAAAAAGAGTTAATAACAATAATCAAATTGAAATTAATAAACATAAAAATAAAGAGTTAATTACAATATAATCGCATTGAAATTAATTAAGCACGTAAAATAGGTTGCAGCTGAACAATGACAACCTTATGTAAGTAACCTGTTGGGACTGTACTTAAGTGAAATTGAAACTTGAAAGGTATAGGTATGATGAACTGAATGTTCCACAAATTTTAATGATAACGTAACGGTTTAACGTAATAAGTAATGAAAAACTGAACTTGCCTGTAGCACACAAATATTAGTAAGAGACGAACTCGTGAATGAAGGTAAAACGAATAGATACACTAAATTCCTGCGCGTAGTCCGCCGTGGTGTATCAGGAATACATTGGTGAGAATGTGACTTCGAGGTTGAGCAAGACTGGGCGTCTGAAATGTGTAGCAACGAGTTTGAAGAAATTCTGCTTAGCTGAAATTGTAATAAGAAGCTGGAGAAAATTTCAGCGTCGACAGAATTGACAGCTTGTAGTAATTGAAGCACTTTCCACAGAGAAGTAATGTAGAATTTGAAGAATAACTTAACGAAGAAACGAGGCTGGACGAACATAGAAAACTGTGAAATCACGAAAAATTGACGAGTAGAATTAGAAAATATTTTAACAGAGAAATACCGCAACGTTTATAAGTGCGAAGACGACGAAAGTATTAACATTAAGCGAAAGAAAGAAAACATCGAAGCCTAACCCTCCAAGAGAACCAGGATCCGCAGAACGTGAAAGTCCGAATAAGAATGAAAAAAAAGCTGGCGTGGTGAGAAGTAGGGGAAGCGAACAAAGCGATGGACAGATGAGTGTGTGTGTGTGTTGACAACAAGAGTAATGTCTTAGTGTTAGTATGAGAACGATTAGAGAAACGGTGTAGAATTCGGGAACGAAGATATAACAAAAATAATTTAAGTGAGCATTCCACTAAAGAATTACGTAAGACTGATAAAAATAATTTCTGAATACGCAAGTTGAAGAAATGACATCAGGGCAGACGAAGAGAAATAGACTTCTAGGAACTATGACAACATTGAAATTGGTTGAGAATAAAAAAAAACACTAAGCCTAATATATACATTAAGACTAAACAGCAATGAAATAATGCGCGATATAAAATAAGCTAACACCAATACGATGATGCAATAGTCAGACAGACTGACCTGAGAGAAATTGATATCGAAAATAAATCCAAATAACCTATTTAAAAATACACGTAGATAAGCCTTACAAAAAAGCAAAATAAATTACCAAGCCTGTAAACTAAAAGACCTTGAATTCATTGGAATAAAACTACTTTACGCCAATTGCGTAAACAATATCCATGTGCTCCTTATAATGGTTTGCTTGCATAATATTCAGTGTAAGAGCAAGAGTTCGAACATTCATACGTTTGAACACGTCGTGCTCACAGCAGTATAAAAGAAGCGAATAAGTAAGTAAGAAGAATGCGAAGCTGGAGCGTTTGAGTTTTTAAAAGCGAAGTTTCGCTGAAAATAAAAATAATCCAGGTTTCCTTTTTTCTTGTACGGTCGAAAGGTATAACTGTTTTTTTTTCCAATTAAATTTTTATGTGAAATGGATAGATTTGTGGAAAAACGAAGCGAGCCATCTACATCTATTAGATCGATTGTTTTGAGGATAAAATTGTAAAATAACAGTTATTTAAACTGTATTTTACTTCATTGGATGAAAAGCCACGGTACGTATTTTGCTATCAAGTCCTTTCCAATGAAACCATGTAGTTATCGAAGTTAATTCGAGACAATCGAAAACTAAACATCGGGATCATAAAATCGGATCCTTTGAATTTTTAAAAAAAATTACGTACTTTGAGAAATCACAAAATTCTATTTTTAAATAAACCATACTGATAAAAATCCACTTAAAGTATATTATCTCGTAAATTAAGATTAGCTAAGATACCCAAATTCCATACAATCGCAAAAGAAAACCTTATAACTGCATATGACATGTTCTAATAAACGTGGAAAAAGCAAAAAAAAAATTGAAAAAAATTCTGATAACTTACAGCAGGGTATCACAGCAAATCGATAACATGGTTGCCGATTTTCACGATGAAATAATTCAACAAGTGAGTTTCAGTGAATTTTATAATATTCAATTTGATGATTGATGAATCAGCAGAAGTGACTAATATTTCTCAGTTCTAATGTTTTGTGAGATATGAATGCCACAGGGAAAGATCAACCAAAAAAAATACGTTGTTTTACAAATCAGTATCTGATCATTTAACAGAACAATATCTTTTTGATGGTTTTTATGAAGATACTAAAAACTATAACATAAATTGGACAAAACGTATGTCCAAATATGTGGTGATCGTGTAGTACTCTATATATATATATTAAATTCTATGTGTAATGTCTTCTGACTCAAAAATCTACAAAAATTATTAAATCAGTTTCATTCAAATTTAGATATTCTGCAGTAGTGAGCAGTGGCGACTCGCTTATAGGCACTGTGGAACTGCAGCAACCCCCTATTTCCACTTGATTTAATCGATAACATTTAATATAAGCAGTCCTTTTTTGTTTAATTCTTTCTTTATATTTGTACAAAACATAATCTATAAACTTAATGTCAGTAGCCATCTCCCAGTTTATGAAAAAGATACAAAACTTTTTCTACGGAACTGTGCGCTTCACAGTTCCAGCCGCGTGGTGTTTGGCTTATACATACATAAAACCCACCGGGTTGGTCTAGTGGTTAACGGGTCTTCCCAAATCAGCTGATTTGGAAGTCGAGAGTTACAGCGTTCAAGTCCTAGTAAAGCCAGTTATTTTTTACATGAATTTGGATACTAGATCGTGGGTACCGGTGTTCTTTGGTGGTTGGGTTTCAATTAACCACACATCTCAGGAATGGTCGAACTGAGAATGTACAAGACTACACTTCATTTACACTCATACATATCATCCTCATTCATCCTCTGAAGAATTATCTAAACGGTAGTTACCGGAGGCTAAACAGGAAAAAGAAAGGCATGCGTACATAAGGGGTCCGATACTACCGGGTGTCAAATGGGCAGAGTCCCGTCTGTCAAGCTAATTTGCATTCATATAAAAAACCAGGCATGCGTACATAGAAACTGCACGCAAGGCTTGGAGGAAGAGAGAGAACTGTCGTTCCCGTAGTGCTGACCCTAGCGTGCTGCTGGAAGATAGTTTTTTTTTACTCCGCGTGTGAACGGAATGTTCTTTGTTCGTTCCCTTTTCTAGTTTAGTCGGTGGAAAAATATGAAAGCGGTTTAGTTGATTTTTAAGTAGTGATCAGAAGGTGGTGGAAAGCAAGGGTTATTTGATTGACAAATCTGTCCAGAAACACGCTAAAAGGGCAAAAGAGAAAGTAATTAGTAAAAACTAATTATTTTTTTTTTTTTCAGTTCAACTATTCCTGAGATGTGTGGTTAATTGAAACCCAACCACCAAATAACACCGGTATCCACGATCTAGTATTCAAATCCGTGTAATAATAACTGACTTTACTAGGACTTGAACGCTGGAACTCTCGACTTCCAAATCAGCTGATTTGGGAAGACGCGTTCACCACTAGACCAATGCGGTGGATCCGTATGCTGTTTATGACTATTTTTCTTGATGACCGACTATTATGAACTTAACAATTTTTAATTTAATTATTAAATTTGATTATACATTTTAATTTGAATTAAAATCTTATGGGTAATTGCTGATGATGGATTAACGGCTCCGAAAGTGCTCGGATATATATTTTTAAAATTATTGGTAAGTGGGACTTTAAACAGTACTTTTTATGACATATCATACATAAAAAAAATTGTGAGTGATGGGAGAAAGCAACAAATTAACATTTCAATTTGTGTAGAGCACAAATTATCTAAAATTAGTAAGTTGTTTTTTTTTACATAATATATAAGAGAATCTAAAAATTATAGCTGTAAATTTTATGATTCAGATTGTCAATTATAAATAACTTAGTATTAGAATATATATATTTTAATATTTCTTTTTAAAATGATATATTGCTCAACCCGTATTTCCATTTATAAAATCATTTAATTAATCTTCCACCCTCTTTTAAATAGGGTGAAAAGTAATTTTCATGTGATTTATAAAAAAAAAATATTCTATACAAAAACTTTCGCAGTATTTCATTTTGTTATTCTTATTAGATGGGTAGAACGAATCTGTTTATAAAATATTTCAACTAAGTTATTGAAATTTGAAATTATATAACAGATGATATGAATGAAAATTGGGTTATAGTTATCATCTTATAATACTGCTTTAAATTTACTTTTATATAAACAGATTAGTTTGCGTATAGAACATTTCAAAAATTGGAAATAGATTTTTAGTAAATTATATGTTGGCTGATGCTCTCAGAATAATTGGTATTCAAAATTTGCTGATTAAAACAGATTAATTTGGTTGAATAATAATTTTATTAAAATAAAATATGATAAATGTTGATAAAATTATATAAATACAAAACGTCTGGGTAAATTGTATTTCTTGTTTTTATACCCGTTGTTTTCGGGATTATTTGATAGTAAGGATTTTCATACTTGAAAACCTACATGTAAGTGGCCGTGGAAGAAGAAATTCTTTGAACGGAGATTAGCAAAGTAATATCAAAAGAATTTCTAATAAACGTTTAAATTATAAAGGTAGATCTGTAGGAATTATAGAATTTCAAGGAATAAATGCAATTTCTCATGTCACTAGGCCAGTATATAAGTTCGATGATATTGTTACGCGTAGTTGTAGGCCAGTACCATTATTCAGACTGGGAGGTTGAAGTTTGCATCTAAATATATATATATATTGTTACCATATATATGCCTAATTTAATATCGGCGGCCGAACACAGTATATCAACTCAGATGCAAACTGCTACACAGTATACGGACGCGCTGACACAAGCATCACTACTGCCGCGCAGATGACCGCGTAATACTCCCACCGTAGCAGCGCTGCAGCCTCGCAACTCTCAGGCTCCAGTAAAAGAGCGTGCACGAAAGTGAAATTTCAATTCATCGTCGAACACAACCTGGAGAAGACCAAGAAAAAGAAGAAGATGGAAGAAAACAGAGGAAGTTCCCTGGCTGGCTAAACGTGGGACCTCCCGGCGGATGCCAACATCCCCGCCGGAGAAGCAGGCCTGGCCGACCCGCCGAAGGAGCCGCTGGACGCCGACCCTACCTTCCCGCTCCAGCTCGCCGGGCTTTAATGTGGCCCTCTGGGGGCCACCACTGCTGCGCTGTAGTGGGGACCCAACTGCCGCTGAGCGAAAGCCCAATCTGGTTTCAATGGACGAGCTGCAACTCCTCGACTTCACCGAAGACCAGCTTCCGGACCCAACAGCTTTTTTTAGAGCTAATGCAAAAAACGGCCCTTTTCATGGCTACCACAAGGTTATGAATTACGAACCATCGAAGTCATTCGACGACACCAGCCCTTCTCAGGGTACCATAAGGTTAACAATTACAACGAGCTGTCGTCAATATAGCTGCCACAATATATGTATATATATACTATTATATAAAGAGAAAGAAGGTTTCTGTTTAATAGGGATAAAAAATAAAAACTACACTATCAATCGAAACTAAATTTTTACACATGTTTCTTGGCATAACTGAAAAAGTTTTTAGAAGGTTTAAGCCATCGACTTAGGTTCTAGCTCCCTTGAAGATTAAGATATTACAAATATTCATTATATCTTCGCCTACGTGGAGGATGAAGTTGTGAAAATATATTCATCAATTGATCCTTTTACTTCATTATTATGTTTCTGCCACCATGACAAAGAAATATGTTATGAATTTTTCGTCGTCAAGGTGTGTGTGTACTTTATTTACCGTAGTTACTATTATTCTATCTTTTGTAATTTAGTTTCTTTTTCAGGTATCTATAAAGCCTGAATACTATAATTACTATTTATCAGTATTATTGTCATAACCTTGAGGATAACGTATAGTCCTAAGATCTGTGGGAGAGGGTGGAGCCATATGCGTGCATAGGAATGGCAACCGAAGTAAGTTCTGCAGTTGTCTAGGTGACGGTTATCCTGGAAAATTGGGAATTAAAAGTAAAACTAGGTTTGCGGTATGGGATAGGCCCAGGGAGCCCCGAAGAACCCTTAAGTTAGCTCCAGGATTTGCCTGAGCTGATCTGAATCCCGAAGGTTTAGGTTTTGGTTGGACGGGCTGGCTAATAATAACATAATTGAAGAACTCACATTTAATTTCAATGTATCAGATGGAAATCCTAATGAGAGCATTAATAAACTATTGGACTGCATCATCTATGTCTTAAACTTCCATCAGTAGATAGAATTTCACGGAAATTACCTGAAATTTTTCAAGAATGATGTGTTTTATTTTCTTTGGCCGTTGTAAATCTTTGTAAAATTTTTCTCGTAAAACAAAAAAGATGATTTATTCAATAAATTTGAATTAGGATAAATTTCAGAATCATTTCACTGATTATACATAATTTTACCTAAATATTTATTGATTGATAATTACGTAAAAATTATCATTTTCTTGAGTTCTGCAGGTTACCGATAGATTCCGTGACGCGAGTAGTAGCGTCTGGACCTTTCATCCGGAAATCCCAGGTTCGAATTACGGTCATTTTCACACGCTACAAAAATTATCATTCATCTCATTCTCTGAAGACAATACCTAACGGTGGTCCTGGAGTTTTAAAGAAAAAAAAAAGGTCATTGCCAGATATCTCAGCCGCTTTCCAATATCTTGGGGTGAATATTGATCGGTCGTGTAGATTCAGCAAGCACATCGTCACGGTCTGCGAGTGGGCAGAGAACACAGTTGCTGCCCTAGAAGACTCCTCCCGAACCAGATGGCATCTCATGCGTCGAAATGGAGGGTCATCGTGTCTACCGTTATATCTATCATTCTACATGCTATTTCGGTTTGGGGTTCAACGTTACAGATTAAAAGAAATCTTGCTAGACTTCAGAGCTTGCACAGAAGATCGCTGCTGGAAATCATTGCAGCATATTGGACCACGTCATATGATGTTGCCTGTGTGTTATCTGGCAACTTTAAAAAAACAGTAAAATTTGCTAAAATTGTGGTTGTAATAAAAGTAAAGAAAATTTACGAAAAGAAATAATAACAAAGGCATACTATATTATTATTGCAAATTTAATAATATTGCTTTATATATATATTTTTTTTTTAGTTCATGATAAACGAAAACAATGAAACAGTTGTAATTTGCTGGTTTATTTAAATATTATACAAAGCAGGCATATTTCGTTTACGTAAACTAATAATTTAAAGGAATATGCAGGGAAGCACAAATTCATTTTTTTTTTTTTTTTTTTAATTATTCAAGAAGTATACGGTAAGCTCTAGATAAAGAAAATTTATTTTTACTTTTAACGGAGTCAATTTACAATTCGATACATTTATACAAACGACTATCCAACTTTTTAATTTCATCAGTATAATGCGGTTGTTTAACTCTGTAAATAAGCGATTTTATTAGCGCTGACCTCATCATTTACAGATTATAAATAATGATCAATTTGCCAATTGTAAAAAAAAAAAAAAAAAATAATAATTAAAATAAAAAACATGAAATGTAGCTGAAGTATACTGTTGTTATTCAACAGTAAATGACTTCCGTTATTCCTGGGGAAATATTAATTATAACACTAATTAACTAAATAAATACAGAGAACTTTATTTTATAACAATGGCTAATACTTCCATAATGAATTAATTATTATTGAAAATTTCGTTTTAAACTTTAATTAAATTTCATTGTTAACTCAGTTTTTAAATTCATTTTTAAAAGTAAACTAAGTCTATTGATTGAAGAATAAGCTTTCATATGAATATATACATTTTTTTTTTTAATTTCAGCTTGAAATGTTTTAAAATAGTGTTTATATTTTGTTTTTTAAAGATTGGGGTAATTTTTCCCTTTAGCTTAACATTATTACTTTTATATAAAAGGTGTATCAGTAAATATTTTTTTTTTGTTTTCCAGCCCTGTTTTCCTTTAATTAAATACCTTGATTTTTATTTTTTTTTATTTTTCATAAACAATGAAATAGGATAAAATCTAGTTTATATTTTTTTTAAATATTTTTCCTTTTTACATTATGAAATTTGCTTGTTTTCTTCTACTTTAATTAAATATAAATTTAATGTTTACAGTAAATCGTAAATAACTATTTTTTTTTTTTAATTATAACTCGCCTTTGTTTTAAATTAAATACAGTATAATTTTTTTTATGGATATTTCCCATAAATGGAGAACTCTCTTGTATGGAAAATAATATAATTTAACTTTTATTATATAAAAAACAGTCTATATATATATATATATATATATATATATATATATCAGAAAAACTAAAGTTCAAAGAATTTTTTTTAAATAATCCCTCCTTTTCAAAAAGTAAAATAAATACAGGAATTCTAATGGAAACAATAAAATACAATAGTGAAAATGGAAGGTGCCCACCGAGCTGATTTAGAATTTAACTCGTCTTTGCAAATCAGCTGATTTGGACGTCGAGAGTTCTAAGGTTCAAATCCTAGCAGTAGTTATATTTATACGAATTTGAATACTAGATCGTTGATTGTGGATAATGAATACTATACTAGGTTTAATACTAGGTCGTTGGATTTAAATTAACTACACATCTCAGGAATGGTCGACCTCTTTCTTTTCTGTTAAGCCTCCGGAGCTACCGTAAGGTATTACTTCAGAGAATGATATGTAAGAATGTAAATGAATGTAATCTTATACAGTCTCAGTTCGACCATTCCTGAGATGTGTAGTTAATTGAAACCCAAAAATTATAGAACATCGGTATCAACGATCTAGAATTCAAATCCGTATAAAAGAAGCTATTCGTATAAGTATGGTCGAACTGAGACTGTACAAGACATTTATATTCATAAACATCCTCATTTATTCTCTAAAGTAATCCCTTAAGGTGGTTCCGGTGGCTAAACAGGGCAATACTAGAAAGATCAAACTAAAACATTACGTTAGAATAGTAAAAACCATACTAGATCGTGGATACCGGTGTTCTTTGGCGGTTGGGTTTCAATTAACCACACATCTCAGGAATGGTCGAACCGAGAATGTACAAGACTACACTTCATTTACACTCATACATATCATCCTGATTCATCCTCTGAAGAATTATCTAAACGGTAGTTACCGGAGGCTAAACAGGAAAAGAAAGAAGAAATGGTATAATACGGAAGGGAAAACGTTACTTTTTTTTATGAGATTACGGGCTGAACTTCTATAGTTATTAGCCCAAATGGAGATTTGTAGCATATAAAAAATGCCTAATCAGGATTCGAACCCGGGACCTACGGATGAGAGGCTGATACGCTTCCACTCTACCACAAAGATCGAAAAACTTTACACCTTACCGAATTGGAACCGTTAAAGAAAATACAAAAAAAAACTCTTAGAAAATCCTTGGCCCTAAGGAAATAACAAAATCATACAGACTGAAAACCAACCAAAAACTTTATGAAGAAATGAGGATGTAAAGTGATTAGAAGGAGCAGATTCCTGGTTGATATGTACAGAATATTGACGAACAGAGACTAAGGTAAACAAATATTCATTAAAACTCTTGGAAAAGAGAACAACCTTGGTTCTGTACAACAAATAAAGAAGTATTTACACAACCTAAAGATCTAAAAACAGGAAATGGAAGATAGAAAGTTGTTTAAAACAAAAAAAAAATCCGTTTCGGCACGCCTGAAATCGGAGGTTGATTTCCCCGGTGCTAAGTAGGGCATAAAAATAAAATTCCACCTTAAAGTAAAGAAAAACTTTAAATTTACTGAATACGACAATAGTTGCATGTGAAAAAAGTTTAACATACGACAAGCCTCATCTTCTTACAATTCCAGCAACATTTTGCTAATCCCTTGCCGTAAGGGTTGGTCATATCAAAAATTGTTTCAGACAGACGTTTTAGGTAATGTTTAAAGGACTAACGACCACTTTAAACCGATTCGATACTGTACCTATTAAGGGAAGTATGATTTTTTTTGTCTTCGAAACCCCATTTTTTCCACCCCCTGAATCAATAGTTTATCAGCCGCCCATCCCCAGAAGCCCCCTTGATCACCAGTCATCGCAGCTGCTCAGCCTGTTGTCATCTCTTCTCATTGGCCTTCTCTCCTACCATTGGTAGAAGAGACGACTCCGAGGAGGTGTCGTCTCTTTTCAAATCGTCTCTCGTCGAACGATTCCTGGGAACGTCTTCCTGTCATTTAGATTCGGGTATTAGAGTGCCTGGATGATCATGCAGGGGTACAAACCGTATGATTTAGATCCGGCCCCCTGCATGATAAGAGGTGGAGCGGGTAGGAGCCTCGCATTGCCGTCAGTGCGGACCTGACGGCGTCGTTTGGCAGAGCTTTTTTCTTTCTCCTACGGAAAACAAAAAAAAAAATACTATTAAAAAGATTTTTCACAACTCAAATTTGTTGTCTACGTCTTTACGCTTACAAAAATTCTGCTTAACATCAAGTTAAACCTACCGATCGATTTAAACGTGTTGAATTTGAAGTAATATGCTTTATAACATTGACGATGACGAAATATTTTTAAAACGCGTTATGTTTTTCGGATAAAGTGAACTTTCACTATCAGTGGTTGTGTCAACCGGTATAATTGTAAGATATAAGGATTTCAATAGCCCAATAAAATTATTGAATGTATCAGAGATTCCCCAAAAATAAACTTGTGGTCCGTCCAATAATAAATATTCTACGTGTTGTCTGGGGTGCCACCAGTAGACTTAATGGCCCTAAATAGAGTCGAGAGGGCGCAAGGAATCGAAGAAAATGAGGCAAAAGAAAGACTTAGACATAGATGGCAAAATAGATGGCAGGAAGATGGACCAGCCAGACACACGAGGGAGCTGATTCCAGATCTGGCACTGTGGTTAGATAGGAAACATGGTGAGTTAAATTATCATGTCACGCAGTTTTTTACAGGGCATGGCAATTTTAATGAGTATCTCCATCGTGTTGGAAGAAGGCCGGGTCCAGAATGTATGTACTGTGAGAGAATTGACAATGCAGAAAACACATTTTTCTGTTGTGATAGATGGGCGATTAAAAGGAGAAACTGTGGCATAATAGGTATGAGCCCAGCAGAAGTCCTAGTGCACATGTTGAGAAATGAATTAAACTGGAAGAAGGTTACGGAATTTATTGTAGCAGTATTAACAGAGAAGGGTATAGATGAAAGGCGACTTGGTTACTAGGGTAGAATAGGGTAGGGTGGACAGCCTCAGTGGTGAGAGGCGGCATGGTGAGGTGTGTCGTTCTCAATGATCTGCTGAGGACTCCAAGGGTTTAGATAGGTTCGGATGAAGAAGAAGTGTACGAAAAGACCCGGTGCCACGTTACGGCTAATCAAGGTATGTCGTGGTTACCAAATGGGCAAACAGAAAATCACTCAAAAGAGTTGACACCGGCGAGCCGACCTGCCATGCCGGACGTACAGCCGGTAGGCGGGGAGGCTCGTTAGAATTTACCAGACACTCCCCTGGGTGGCGCAATACCAACCAATCGGACCGGCCCAGGGGAGTACAGTGAAAAAAAAAAAATATATTCTACGGAAAATGACTACATTAGTAGCTGAATTAAAAAAAAAAAAATACTCGTTTGATTATCTCTAATAGTTTGTGAGATTCGATTTTTTTAAATGGCTGCAATCTTTTTCGATGACCTTTGCATCCATATCGATATTAAGAAATTGATTTTATGTTTTTTTTTCTTCTATTATCGATAAATATCGTAATTTGTTGTTTAGTCTAAATGAATTAGTAATTATGTAGTTGTTATTATCCCTTTGTGTAAATAACGATTGACTGAGAATCTATTCCATAAAACTTTCATACTAATGATATACGTTAAGATCTATTTAAAGTTTAATTTAAAATTTGTATTTAAATATAATGTAGTTTAGAGTATTGTTATAACCTAGTCAAGCTCTATGTGTCCGTGACTGTGATCCTAATATAACAATTTAAATCGGATTTATAAATTAATCGAACTAAAATTAAATGGAATTCAAATAACTTAGAGATAAATTCCCATCTTTTGGTAATTATGGTTTTATGCAAATGTTGATTCTTTTGTAATTGCGTTATCAGGCCAGTTAATTCTCTTTTCACCATTACAGTTCGTCTCTGTTAAATTTAGCTAGTCGTTGAATGTACTTTCACAGTAAACAAGGATATCGATAATAGAATAAAAAAAAATTTATGGAACTACAATATATTCTGGTATTACGTCACGCGGTACAAACTCTCGTCCTTAAAGAAAGGTTTCCCCCTTATCTTCCAGTCTTGAATCATCCTCATAAAAATACAGCGGTCAAAATCAGATTTTTGTTCAATTAAATCATCACTCCATATAAAGTAATTATGTTATATCAGCTATTACAACAAATTTCTTGTAATATTGGGTAAAACTTCGATGATCTGAAAAAGTACTCTTAAAAATTTAACTTAAATTTATACATACATAAGTTGCCAAATGAAAGAATGCTTATAATAATAAAATAAATAAAAATCATGCTTCTTAAAATGTTACTACGTAATTGAGATTTACAAAGACTTTTCCTGAATTAAAACGACAATTTTTAAGCCAACATATTTTTATTTATAACATTAAAATCAATATTTGCTTTTTTGAATCGGTACAGTTTTTGACGTAAAATTGTTTTGTTTAAATAAAAATACGTGAATCCATAAAAAAATGTGTACCAGATTTCCTTTAATAATTTAAATAACTACAAATGGAAGCAAAAACATATAACTAAGTTAAAGAGTAGAAAGTTAAAAGAATCTACTGAAATATCGTTCAAGATCATATGAAGTAATACTGTGTGAGACACGCGTATATCATTTTTTAATGAATTCATTCCTCGGCGCCGTGTACGGATAATTGTGTTATTACTCAGGACTTCAAAGTGATAACATGTACTGTGAGGTGACATTCATTTTATTTACAAAAGATTTATCTGTATAATATTTGTGAAAAAACTTGACTAGGTATGTGAAAGATTTTTTAGTTGAAAATTTCTGAAATATCTTAATTTTAAGAAGATTCAAATGTAACCCAAACTCAATCATAACGAAAAAAATTAGTCAAAAGTAATCGAATAAACCCAAAAAATTTTTTGTCTTCAGTCATTTGACTGGTTTGATGCAGCTCTCCAAGATTCCCTATCTAGTGCTAGTTGTTTCATTTCGGTATACCCTCTACATCCTACATCTCTAACAATTTGTTTTACATATTCCAAACGTGGCCTGCCTACACAATTTTTTCCTTCTACCTGTCCTTCCAATATTAAAGCGACTATTCCAGGATGACTTAGTTATGTGGCCTATAAGTCTGTCTCTTCTTTTAACTATATTTTTCCAAACGCTTCTTTCTTCATCTATTTGCCGCAATACCTCTTCATTTGTCACTTTATCCATGATCATAAAAAAAAAACATTATAGACAACTTAAGAAAGCCTTTCTGTGGCCGAATACTGTGACCTATAATCTAATACGTCTACTTCGAGTCGAATTGATAATTCAAAAATGTAATAGAATCGATAGAAATTTAAAATAATAACCTAAATTGAAATCCAACCAAAAATTTATCTAAACTTAAACACTGCCACTCGTTATCATTCCTAACATCTTTCAAACGATCATAAATCACCTGAGGTACTTTACATCCAAAAGCTCTTCGGTTGTGATTCAGATACAACACTTACCCATTTTTATTTCTAATTAGTCAAGCAGTTTTGACTGATTAGTTGATCTCTATGATGGAGTGGTAACATAAGATTCCCGGTCACGAGTATCATTTTTTCATGCAACATATAATTAGTATTTCTTCCATGAAAATAAAAATAAGAAAGTTATAGTTGCGAGCAGTAATAAATAGATATTGTGTTGGATTTTTTTTTCTTTAATCTCCCTTCTACTATTTGTACACCTTAATTTGTACACTTAAATTGCTTCCCTTGTCCCTTTACTTTTCCTGAAACCAAATTGATCTTCTCCTAACACTTCACACACTGTTGCTCCTCTCAGTTTTTCTGTACAGAATTGTAGTTAATATTTCTGATGAATGAGTAGTTAAGCTATTGTTCTGTATTCTTCATATCTATTCATTTATATTCACATATACTTTTTGAATTTTTTCTGATAATAATTTTATATCGTTTAAAGTATTAATAAAAAAATATATAAAAAATGAATACACGTCATATTGTAAAAATCTACAAAAGAATTTACATAACACCGGCTTATATTACAAATAAAAAATAAATTAAATATATTACTATTAATTATAATAAAACAATAAATAATAATGATTTTTTAATTTTAATAATTTTTTTTTTTGTCTTCAGTCATTTGACTGGTTTGATGCAGCTCTCCAAGATTCCCTATCTAGTGCTAGTCGTTTCATTTCAGTATACCCTCTACATCCTACATCTCTAACAATTTGTTTTACATATTCCAAACGTGGCCTGCCTACACAATTTTTTCCTTCTACCTGTCCTTCCAATATTAAAGCGACTATTCCAGGATGCCTTAGTTATGTGGCCTATAAGTCTGTCTCTTCTTTTAACTATATTTTTCCAAACGCTTCTTTTTTCATCTATTTGCCACAATACCTCTTCATTTGCCACTTTATCCACCCATCTGATTTTTAACATTCTCCTATAGCACCGCATTTCAAAAGCTTCTATTTTTTTCTTCTCAGATACTCCGATCGTCCAAGTTTCACTTCCATATTACGACACTCCAAACATATAGTTTCAAAAATCTTTTCCTGACATTTAAATTAATTTTCGATGTAAACAAATTATATTTCTTACTGAAGGCTCGTTTAGCTTGTGCTATTCGGCATTTTATATCGCTGCTGCTTCGTCCATCTTTAGTAATTCTACTTCCCAAATAACAAAATTCTTCTACCTCCATAATCTTTTCTCCTCCTATTTTCACATTCATTGGTCCATCTTTGTTATTTCTACTACATTTCATTACTTTTGTTTTCTTCTTGTTTATTTTCATGCGATAGTTCTTGCGTAGGACTTCATCTATGCCGTTCATTGTTTCTTCTAAATCCTTTTTACTCTCGGCTAGAATTACTATATCATCAGCAAATCGTAGCATCTTTATCTTTTCACCTGGTACTGTTACTCCGAATCTAAATTGTTCTTTAACATCATTAACTGCTAGTTCCATGTAAAGATTAAAAAGTAACGGAGATAGGGAACATCCTTGTCGGACTCCATTTCTTATTACGGCTTCTTTCTTATGTTCTTCAATTATTACTGTTGCTGTTTGGTTCCTGTACATGTTAGCAATTGTTCTTCTATCTCTGTATTTGAACCCTAATTTTTAATTTTAATAAACAAGGTTAATATAGTCTAAATTATAAAAATTGTGAGATATATATATATCAGTATGACCAACAGTCAATTTTCTATATGCGCAGAACACAATAGTATTATATTAATAAACCCGAAAATGTTAAATAAAATAAAATTATATTAAATGAATTTAAAAATATTTCTGTTTAAGAATAATGGCATTCCGTGTGAGCCTAAGAGTGGTAATGCGATGCGAGCACCTTGTGCGAGGCTAGATCATCAACATCAACTGGTAACAAACGAGGTACCTATGGGGCGCTGTTTTGGGAACTGCAATCGGGTTCTCTTATAATATCTCTGGAAACAATCTTCCAATTTTCAAAATTGAAACCGAATATTTGCTAGTATAATAAAAAAACACAACGGAAACAAACCACAGTAACGTTTGTACGAAATGGTTTTTGTCGGGGTCGTTTTTTAATGTTTAATATTTAAAAAAACGTTTAAATTATTTTATTAGGTTGTAATTTTTATAACATTTTAAAACTCTTTCTCACTTCACGAAAAAATTAAAGGGAATTTAAACTCTTTATTTAAATGTTAATATAACTAAACAAAATCCATCTCGATAATTAATCATTAATATTTAAAGCTTAACTAACCTGCATTAGTTTAAATAGATTTTTACATTAATTATTTTAATTGAATTTACTTTAATGAGCTTTTCCCGATAATAGGAAGCATTTTATTAACAATGAACGTTTTAATTATCCATTTTAATATAAATTCGTAAAATTATGCATCATACAATGTTCAACAATGCGTTAATTAGATTTGAAGTACTAAATTACTTTTTTTTTTAATTTTGTTTTAATATTATTTAATTTACTATATTGTACTCAATTATTTAAAATACATTAATAACTTATCTAATTTACTAAATTTAATTTTTTATTTATTTTTATAATAATTTTTTCCCGTTAATTTATTTATTGTAAAAATATTATGCTAAAATTATTATACAGAATGTTATAGAAAGAACAGAGAAGAATTCTAGAAGATGTTCTATTAATAAATATAAGAAAAAAATTATTTTAAACATGAATTAGGAAACGCTACATTTCTTCTTTGTCAGAAAAAATATTTGTGGGTGGGGTTTGTTTGTTTGATGAATTTGATCATATTTTAATTTTAGCTGCTATTGGCGCAGAGCAGACCACGTGATGCGCTAAACAGTTGCGCGCAGAGCACGAACGATTCATTAATTCATATTTAAAAAATAATTAATAATTTTTAACCGGCATGTCGAATAGCACAAGCTAAACGAGCCTTCAGTAAGAAATATGATTTTTTTACCTCAAAAATTAATTTAAATGTCAGGAAAAGATTTTTGAAAGTATATGTTTGGAGTGTCGCTTTATATGGAAGTGAAACTTGGACGATCGGAGTATCTGAGAAGAAAAAATTAGAAGCTATAGGAGAATGTTAAAGACGGGTGGATAAAGTGACAAATGAAGAGGTATTGCGGCAAATAGATGAAGAAAGAAGCATTTGGAAAAATATAGTTAAAAGAAGAGATAGACTTATTGGCTACATACTAAGGCATCCTAGAATAGTCGCTTTAATATTGGAAGGACAGGTAGAAAAAAAAAATTGTATAGGCAGGCCACGTTTGGAATATGTAAAACAAATTGTTAGGGATGTAGGATGTAGAGGGTATACTGAAATGAAACGACTAGCACTAGATAGGGAATCTTGGAGAGCTGCATCAAACCAGTCAAATGACTGAAGACAAAAAAAAAACCGGTATGTAAAAATAAGATTAAAAAATAAAAGTAATGCAATACAAATTAATATTTTTGTTGTCATTCTAGGCAATCCAAGTAGAAAGGGTAAAGTTATATACATTTAAACGGTCCATTTTATTATGCCCACCATGTCTTTATACGCGATTGTTTGTAGCTTGATTAGATTAAATTTATTTCAATAAATATAAAGAGACAGAATGAATTTCAATTGCACAACACTTTTGCGTTTAGGAGATAGCAGTTTAACGTTTATATGATTAGATATTTAAAAAATTCCTACTCTTCTTTATTTTATTTTGTAAATTGTTTTTAAAAATTATTCAAAATAAGAAATATACAAAGTATAAATTAAATAATAAAGTTAAAAGTGGTATAATTAATAGTAATTTAATATAAAAATACTTTTTTAGTTTATAAGAAAATTAAATTATTATAACCGTAATTTTATGAAAATAAAAATAACGAGTAGACACTACGTACAAGCATCAAATTTAAACTCACTCACTACATAAGCGATTAAGAAAAGATACACAAATATAAAATCAATATATCTTCAAATTGAGGTTATGTTGTTTGTTGGTGACATTAAATAGAGTGTAATTAAGCAACAACTCAATCAATCTACCTCAAAGTTTTACATTTAATACTTCAAATACCCTATTACAACATATCTAATTTTAGTGAAATTGATTTATTATTTTTTGAGATTTTCGAGCCACAATATATGAAACTTTTTTTAAACAATTGAATGTAACGAGCGAGAATAACTCAACTAATGTACGTCAAATTATCAAATGTCATCTTTAGATTCTTTACTATCGAATATCTGAATTTCAGTGAAATTGATCTAATTCTTGTAGTTTTGGAGATTTACGAACTGCAGAATTATATATATATATATATATATATATATATATATATATATATATATATGAATGGTATTTTCGAAATCTTCATAACTGAAAACGTAAATTAAATTCATTTTTACCCGTTCATCACCACCATATAACAGAAAAAATTACCTCAAATTGAGATAATTTTTCCTGTTGTCGACCTTAAAATTGAGCGTAAGTGAATAAGCACTACAGCAATCTTCATCAAAATTTCATATGCACAATTTCAAAAACACGACTACAGTAAATCCACATTTGAATAAAATTGATCAAATAGTTTTGGAGATTTTCGAGCCACAAATTTAAAAAAATTTAAAAAGTCTATACATAGATTTGTGTGTGTGTATATATAGGAAACTTCATTTTAATTGGATGTTCTTTTCTTTCGAAAAGTATGTAAAAAAAAGGATTTTTAACAATTTTTTTTTTTTTTTTTTTTTTTACATTTGTACATTTACGTAATGTCTACTGATGATGATTGTTAAACAATCGAAATACCCAGCTAAATTTGAAAAATAAAATTTTTTGGAACGTGAATTTGTTTTCCAATTTATTTCAATAAGTGTTTGACATAAAAGTATTAGTAAGTTTCTCATTATGTATATACTTAAAAATGTAAAAGTTCGTTAATTCTCTAAAAGTTCTTCACCGATTGGTTTGAAATTTTGATACAACGTTGCATTCAAATACGCGCGTGTTTTTATATACCTAAGATATCACATCTGTAACAGGTAAAAACGTGCTTTTATAAAAAAAACAGCGCTATCTTTTGGACGTAAAAACAACACAGGGTATACAAAATATTTTACGATTCCATTTCAATGTTTCCGATATGTCTGTTCGATATAGATTAAAAAACTACTGAACCGATTTACGCGCAGGAAAAAAGGAAAAGAGGGAATAATCTAAAAAGGGATAAATCGAAAAAGGTAAAATGAGAGAAGGTAAAAAGGGAAAAATTAAAAACGTAAATAAGGGGAAAAGGGGAATACGGGGAAAAGGAAATCGGGAAAAGGATAGGGATTGGGGAAAGGAGAAAAATAAAGAGGAAAGGGGGAATGGGAAAATGGAAAAGGTAATTGGGAATGGAAATACAGTAAAAAATGAAAATGAGAAAACGAAAATTGGAATGAAAAATTGGGGAAAGAAAGGAGGAAAGGGAAAATGGGAAAAATGGAAAAGTTAAATTTTGTGAAGTTTCGTAATTTTCATTTCCGATATGTATGTTCTATATGGAGTAAAAAACTACTGGACCGATTTACGCGCGGGGAAAAGAGGGAAAAATCGAAAAAGGTAAAATGGGAGAAGGTAAAAAGGGAAAAATTAAAAACATAAATAAGGGAAAACGGGGAATACGGGGAAAGTAAATCGGGGAAAGGATATGGATTGGTGAAAGGAGAAACATAAGGGGAAAAGGGGAATGGAAAAGGAAATTGGGAATGGAAATACAGTAAAAAATTAAAATGGGAAAGAGAAAATTGGAATGAAAAATTGGGGAAAGAAAGGAGGAAAGGGAAAAAGGAAGAAATGGTAAAAGGGAAAAGTTAAATTTTCGTAATTTTCATTTCCGATATGCATGTTCGCTATAGAGTAAAACATTACTGGACCGATTTACGCGCGGGGAAAAAAGGAAGGAGGTTAAAATATAAAAGGTTAAATTGGACAAGGTAAAAAGTGAAAAATTAAAAAAAGAAATAAGGGAAAACGGGGAAAAGGAAAACAGGAAAAGGGAATGGATTGGGGTAAGGAGTAAAATAAAGGTGAAAGATGAGGGGAAATGGGGAAATGGAAAAGGAAATTGGGAATGAAAATATAGTAAAAAATGAAAATGGGAAAGGGAAAATTGGAATAGAAAAATGGGAGAAAGGGAAAAAGGGAAAAGTTAAATTTTGTGAAGTTACGTAATGTTCATTTTTTAATGTTTTATCAAACTTTCAATTGTGTTCATTTAATCTATATAAATATGTATACACTCAAATCTAGTAATAGCGAAGCATTTTCGGCGCTGCTAGTTGTATAAAAATCTGGAAATATTCCCGTAAAACTTTGTCTTAATCATAAATATTTGGAAAATTATTAGGTACTGTTTTACGCTTTCTTTAAATTTCGTTCAGATAACAGAATAACACGTCGTAATAATTTAAGAAATAGCTATATATCAGTCGCTCTCTGACAAAAGATATAAATATTTTGCCAATAGTTCTTAGATAGTCTCCTAACTTTCGATCTGTTCAAATTCGGAGATCCTATCCGGTAGCTATTTTAAAAATTATATAGCTATAACTGGATCAATTTTATAAGCTTCTAATACATTGCCTTTTATACGGTTTGCCATGGATAATAAATATTCATGATAAAATAAGTATATAAATGTTGATTTAGTAGATATGATTTCATTAATGTTATTTATCATACCCCCACCACCATTTTAGAAAATTCTATTGCGTATAAAGTAAACAGTATCTTTTAAAGGAAAGTTAGGATTTTTAGAAACGTAAAACTTTTTTATTTATTTTACTAATAAATAAAAAAAAGTAAAATTTATTTTCAAAGGAAAACTTATGTTTGATTATCTTTTTTTTTATGTTCAAATACTTATAACATTTTCTTTTATATTTCTTTTTCATTTTCTGTTATACACTCTTTGTGCTATTGACTTTTTCTTTTACCATTCTTTGTAACAAATTTATAAGTTTTTAAAGCGTAAATCTGCTGTTGTAATCAACGCATTATATGCGGTTGTTATACGTATTACATTCTATATAATACACGGTTCTTTAAATTTTAAACAATTTTCTCAAACATTTTTTTTGTTTTATTTAATTTTTTCTTTTTAAATTACCCTGTCCTTTGTCTTTTATTCGTTGTACACACTTATGATTTGGTAGTTTGATTGTTCGTGTTATAAAAAAATGAAGGAAATGTAGAAATACAAGGCTTGTGAATCGAAGATAAAAGAGATTTTTTCTTTTTTACTTTCAATTTTTAAAATTTTGTAATGGACTGTATCTTCCATGTCTCTTTCTCAATCTCTCTCACTCTCTCTCTCTCTTTCTCTCTCTATGTGTGTGTGTGTGTGTGTGTGTGTGTGTGTGTGTGTGTGTGTGTGTGTGTGTGTGTGTGTATACAGTGTTATACACAATATTAATTTTTACGACAAATATAAGGTAATCTTTTTTAAAGCGTATGATGTAATAGTGATAAAATTAGATATGAATGCAACACCTTAAGATATTTCAAAGAATCTCAAATATGGGAATCGTTTTATTACACAATAAAAGATACTGTTTAACTAACATACAATGTCATTTAAACCAATATACTATAAATTTTATATATTAATTAATGAAAGAAAATATATGTAATGAGAAAAATATAAACATAAAAATAGATAATGCATTCATATAATAAAAATAGAAATTTCTAATAAAATAAGTTATTTTATATGTATATACTAGATTTCATTGTATATACATATACACACATATAGATAAAACACATATAGATTAAATGAATACAATTGAAAGTTTGATAAAACATTCGGAACTTCACAAAATTTAACCTTACAATTTATAAAAGTCAGAATGTAAATAAATCCAATCGGTAAAACAACACTACCTATCGGATTTAATTTAAACTACTCTCTAAACACAGTACTCGGTTCAAAATACCCCTAACTTTCTTTTTACTTGTCAGATCGAGGATTTCAATAGCTTTACACTTTCTCCGGACAACGTGGACCATTTTGCAAAAACCCGCGCGTAAATTGGTCCATTATTTTTTCAGTCTATAACGAACACAAATACGAATATTTCCTTTTATATATATAGAAAAAAAATGTCTATATATTTGTTTGTTTCGAAAATATCTCGATATCGGCGCCACTTTGCGGGCACAGTATTTGCAAAACTTTTTTTTTCACGTAACTAATATATATTCTGAATATGAGCCAAATCGGACCGTAAATGCAGTTTTTTTTTCAAATATTTCAACCCGAGCGTCTTCTAACGAGTCCAGGTTTGGCAGAGGTATTTTTTCCCATGGAAGTAACATACATTATTTATATGAACCAAATCTGACCGTAAATACAAGTTTTGAAATATCTAATCCCCGACGCCGCCTAGCGGGTTCATTTTTTGCAGTGGTATTTCTTTCCATGTAAGTAACAAATATTCAGAATATGAGCCAAAACGGACCATAAATAACATTTTTCGAAATATCTCTACCCCAGTGATACCTAGCTGGTCTAAAATAATTCAGAACAGATATATATATATATATATATATATATATATATATGTGTGTGTGTGTGTGTGTGTGTGTGTGTGTGTATTATACACAGGGGCATACGGAAAATATAACAAACTTTCAGGACATGTTCTACAGATGAAAATAAAAAAGAAAGTTCATATAAACATATCTTCATTAGCAAGTCTCGGCCGGAGAATTATACCACCCTTTGGTAAAATTAAACCAGACTAAATTAACCCAAATTAAGAAATAAATTTAGTTTTTTTATACGAAATCTGACGCAAAGATTTTAAAAAAGGTAAGTCGCAGATCTATATTATTTTTAGTAGTTTTCAGAAATTTTGGGAAAGACAAAAAAACATTATATCTTTGGTGTTAAATTTCTTTGTTAAATATGTAAGTTTTAGACACAACTTATAGATTTCGATTTAATAATAAATGCCATTAATCTGGTTTTTTTATCGTTTTTATTTTATCGTAGTTATTTTCTTCAAACATAAAATACGAACTTTTTAGACCCCCAATTTTTTTCTTTTACCTCAGATTTCTCAAAAAGTACTAATAAAAAAAAAAATTCTGGGGAACTTTTATTTTTCAATTATTTGGATCAGGTTTCATACAAAACTACTAAATATACCCTATGATTTTTTTGCCCAAGAACTTGGCTTATTTTACCGAAGGAGGAGAAATCAGGGCGATATATTTCGCCAGCCAATACTCTAACAATTTACGAACCTATTTTTTTTTTTGTCTTCAGTCATTTGACTGGTTTGATGCAGCTCTCCAAGATTCCCTATCTAGTGCTAGTCGTTTCATTTCAGTATACCCTCTACATCCTACATCCCTAACAATTTGTTTTAGATATTCCAAACGTGGCCTGCCTACACAGTTTTTCCTTTCTACCTGTCCTTCCAATATTAAAGCGACTATTCCAGGATGCCTTAGTATGTGGCCTATAAGTCTGTCTCTTCTTTTAACTATATTTTTCCAAATGCTTCTTTCTTCATCTATTTGCCTGAATACCTCTTCATTTGTCACTTTATCCACCCATCTGATTTTTAACATTCTCCTATAGCACCGCATTTCAAAAGCTTCTAATCTTTTCTTCTCAGGTACTCTGATCCATATAAAGCGACGCTCCAAACATATACTTTCAAAAATCTTTTCCTGACATTTAAATTAATTTTTGATGTAAAAAAATTATATTTCTTACTGAAGGCTCGTTTAGCTTGTGCTATTCGAAATGCCATTAATCTGTTTTTTTTTTTTATTGTTATTAAATATTGATTACAAATTTTGCAAAGTTATTTTACTTCTAACATAAAATACGAACTTTTTAGACCCCCAATTTTTTTCTTTTACCTCAGATTTCTCAACAAGTACTAAAAAAAAATTCTGTGGACTTTTTATTTTTCGTTTATTCGGATCAGGTTTCATACAAAACTACTATATTTATCCTATGATGTTTTTCCCAAGAACTTGGCTTATTTTACCGAAGGAGCAGAAATCAGGGCGATATATTTCGCCAGCCAATACTCTCTAACAATTTACAAACCTATGTCTATATAAAATTTCATTTTTATTTTCACAAGTAGAACATATCCTGAAAATGTGTTACATTCTTCTTGAATCACTCTGTATAATGTATTACCAACTTAAAAATAAAGCATAAAAATTTCAATAAAAAAATAGAAAATTTTAATTTATTTTATCCTTGTAAATAAATGTCCATTTTTAATTAAATAAAAGTATATATATATCCGAGGATTTAATATTTAAAAAATTTTATATCCTATGAACAATTTAAAGAAAATATTTTGTAAATGTAATTTTATTCTAAAAAAAAAAAATCAAAAACTAATATTTTTTATAAAAATATATTTTATCTTCCCTTCGTAAACCATAATAAATGATTTTTTTCTTTTTTGATTGATGAATTACTTTATCCCAGAATGTTTGTACGTGGAAATGTGAAAATGAAAAATTTTAGCGTATAAAAAGTTGCATACCTGTCTGGTATTCGAACCCGGGACCTCCAGAAAGGCCGAAATGCTACCACTCGAATATCGGCGGAGTGGATTGGAAGGCAGAGTGGATTATAAATTAAAGGAATAATTTTTTTTTTTTTTACGTTTTTTGTAAATTAGTTAACCATACCATTAATTGTAAATAAAAAATAAAAAAATGAACTGGTAAGCCTATTTTTTTGTAAAATATTTATCTCCTTAAAAATATAACAAAATTTCAGAAATATATACGTCTTTTTAATTTTTTTTTTTGTTAAAAGACAATTTTATTTAAACAAATAAATATTTTGGTTACATCCATTTAAATAACAGCTCCCCTGGTTGGTATAATGGTTAACTCATCGTCGCAAATCAGTTATTTAACAGATGATTTTCGAAGTCGAAGGTTCTGAGGTTCAAATCCTAATAAAAGCTAAATTGATTTTATACCGATTTGAATATTAGACAGTGGATACCGGTGTACTTTGATCGTTAGGGTTCAATTCAATTAACCACACGTCTCAGGAGTGGTTAGTCTAATCTGTACAAGCCTACACCTCATTTGCATGCCGTACATATCATTCTCATCTCATTGAGCCATGGGGATTGCTTATTATTCATTAGCTGAACAGATTGTAACGTACGTATTAAGAAAATAATTTATTTAAATTAGTTTAAACAAATAGGGAATTTTTCATACATAAAGTAAAATTATAAAATATTTATAAATTCAATTTTAATGATTTTTAGCAATGCATGATTTTGGAAAAAACATTTAAATAAATTCAGCAAAATTATTAAATCAAAAAGGTTTTTAAAAAACTACAATGTACACATATATATATATATTTTTTTTTTAACTTTTATTAGCTTCTCTACTTCTGTCAGTTTAATTAATTTTGTCTTATAAAATAATTTTTCGAAATGTATTTTTTTTATATAAAGGGAGTTCTGTAAGAAGTTGATATTACAGTTATAAACTTAATGTTTATCTAGATATAGGTACTGATAAAACTTTGTTAATGAAATGTTAAAAAGAAGTATAAAAAAGAGTGGTACAGTAGTTTTTACTGCGTGTATACGATTACAATATAAATAAATAGAACTATAAATAAATTCTACAATATACAGGCTACTGATAAAGTTTTGTTAATGAAATGTTAAAAAGAAGTATAAAAAAGAGTGGTACAGTAGTTTTTACTGCGTGTATACGATTACAATATAAATAAATAGAACTATAAATAAATTCTACAATATACAGGCTACTGATAAAGTTTTGTTAATGAAATGTTAAAAAAGTATAAAATGAAATGTTGAAAAGTATAAAAAAGAGTGGTACAGTAGTTTTTACTGCGTGTATACGATTACAATATAAATAAATAGAACTATAAATAAATTCTACAATATACAGGCTACTGATAAAGTTTTGTTAATGACATGTTAAAAAGAAGTATAAAAAAGAGTGGTACAGTAGTTTTTACTGCGTGTATACGATTACAATATAAATAAATAGAACTATAAATAAATTCTACTATATACAGGATTATCATAAAAGAATGGTGCGGTTTCAGTAATTCATAGGAAGATTGTAAGGAAATTTCTAGATGTTATATTGTTATCTCTGAAAGCCTCCAACCCAAAATTTTGTTTATCAGTAGTTGTAACCACAACGTCAGTTCTTGTATTATTATTGCGGTGAGTTTAGCGAGTTACTATGTTCTCGGATAAAGACAAAGCAAAGTGTGTTTTATTGATGGCCGAATTAAAATCTGTAATTTTAGTTCAACGTGCGTTTCGACGTGAATTCGGAAGAGATCCGCCACACAAAAATAACATAACACGTTGGTTCAAACAATTCGAAGAAACCGGATCGGTTAAGAAACAGAAATCGACCGGCAGACCAAGTGTACCGGACGAAACAGTTGAACGAATTAGACGATCGGCAATTACAAGTCCTGGGAAGTCCATCCCCCGTCCAAGCATCGAATTAGGTATTCCAAAATCAACAGTTCACAAAGTTTTACGTAAAAAACTGAAATTACACGCTTATAAAATCCAGATACTGCAGGAATTGAAACCCGATGATGGTGTAAAACGTTACGATTTTGCTGTTGAAATGTCGGACAGAATAAGTTAAAACAAATCATTTTTAGACGATATAATTTGTACAGACCACGAGCTACATTCCACGTGAATGGATACGTTAACAGACACGATTCAGGAATATGGGGCTCTGAAAACCCACACGCAATTATTGAGAAACAACGCGATTCGCCTAAAGTTAATGTTCGGTGTAGTGCGATGAAAAATCGTGTAATAGGGCCAATCTTCTTTGCTGAAAAAACAATTAATGGAGTCGTATATCTTGAAATGTTAACCGATTATTGCTTTCCTCAGCCGGATGAACTCAAAAACATTCATCGACTTCATTTCCAACAAGATGGTGCTCCCCCGCACTTCAATGCATCGGTCACGGACGCTTTGAACGAAAAATTTGGAGATCGATGGATAGGCCGGCAAGGACCCATACTTCTTTGGTCTTCAAGGAGTCCAGACCTGACAACTTGCGATTTTTTCTTGCGGGGGTACATCAAAAGCGTTGTTTATACACAAAAAATTCGCGACCCAAACCGCTTAAAAAACAGGATTAATGAAGCGATGACAACCGTTAACGAAGAAATGTTAACTAATGTTTGGAGAAAAGTCGAGTATCGTTTGGATATTTGTCGAGCGACTAAGGGCGCACATATTGAAATTTATTAATTATGTAAAAAAATGTTTGAGACGACAAATTTGAAAAATAAAAAAACATAAACTGTAAGTAATTCTGTTTTAATTTAAACCATGTTCAAAACCGCATCATTATTTTATGATAACCCTGTATTTTGTATAAAAAGTGAACTTTTTTCTCCATAATTTGTAATTATATATTATTTGGGTCAACCCTAGTTTACATACCATAATATCCAACTAGCCCCCACCTTTATATCACCAATCATGATAACTATATCCTTGATTATACTGATACCATTTCAATAACGATAGAAATTAGATATGTTTTGGTTCGAGGGGAATAAATTATAGAATTGAGAGTACGGTGTTAGAAAATCGGTGTGACCTGCTTTACCCTTTCCATTATACATTTATCCCGTATGACCAATTCCGAAAATTAAATTTGAATCAGCGATTACAAATCGGTGTTTGGTTGTTGCTATTGTCAAATGGAATGGGTTACTAAAAGGGAACGGATGTAAAGGATAGATATGAAGGGGCTTTCGATGTAATTTTAGTAATAATATTAGGAAATGATATTTAACTATATTGAGTATGACGTAATCGTATCTGATTGGTTGTATTAAAATCACTGTTACCAACGTAGAAAATTAATAATCATATATAATTGGTTGTATTTTTTTTTAATTTGTTTTAATTATTTTATGTAATTTTCTTTTAATTTATTTTTAAAATAATTGTATTTAAGAAATAATAAAGATTTATTTTATTTTTTAATATGAAAATTAATAATGATTGTTACATTATAAAATTCTGTATACTTAAAATAATTAATAATAAAGTCGATAGAGTCCAACGGCTCCAATATTGCCAATTTTTTTTTTAAATGAAGCTTATGATCCCTAGATATGTCATCAATAATCACCTGCCCCCCTCCAACACTCTTTTCCAGAGATTTCACAAAAACACAACTTTATTGTACATTTCTTAACCTATTTCGTCCCACCCCAAAACCATTGGTTTGAATTTACCAATTTAAAAAAATAAAAGCTTATGTTTCCCTAGTTATGTCATCAGCAGTCACCTACTCTCTTCTACTTCCTATTTTTGAGGGATATCGAATAATATATTATTACATCATTCTTTAAAATTGACCATATCAATAATCAATTCCAACAATAAACTGAAATGAAACAAATAGTGGTTATTATTATAAATTAAAAGTATTCGTTAAGAACCTCCTTTAAAAAAAAATCCCCAAACAAATTTGTTTTCTTGTTGTAAGACTTTTAACCTAAAAATTAGCAAATAAAATTACAAATTAATTATTTAAATTTAAATATAAAATAATTTCATTACGAAAGAATGTATTAAAATCTACCAGCAAATACTAGATAATAAAAAATATCAACATCCAATAAAAATAAAGTTGTATTAACGTTGTAAATAACGTTCTCTTCCACTTTTCATTTCGACTCTCACCTAAAACTTCCACACTTTATGTCTCTTCTTCCATAATCCATCAATCTATCCTTTTCACTTCCTTTTTAATCCTCTTTTCCACAGTTTCTTACCCTCTTCCACCCAGTCGTTCTCTTCTCACACACAAGTTGTCTTTGTGTATTTTTGGGTTCCTTAGGTGTCAAAAAGTAAAGGTCCAGTGTAAACCGCATTTGCCCAAATTGGATCAATTAGAATACTTTTCCTTCTAAAACTATAACTCAGGTATAACGCTAGACAGAAAAATAAAAATATGTTATTACTGCTATGGCAAAATTTGGATGATGAAAGTAAAGGACTTTACTGTGCTGGTGACAAATAATTTTTCATTCGACAACAATATCTTGCTGATTTCATTAAGAATTTGATTTTCGGGACACATTCTTTATCTAAACATTTTATTTGATCCAATAAGTTGTGAATAGCGGTAACTCTGACAACAACAGCCGACATAATTACTAAAACTTTTTTCAATTTTTGAAATTTTATTCGCATATACCACGGGCGAAACAGACAGAGGTGCTAGTTATAAATACAGAGTGATTCAGAAGGATAAGGCAATACTTTGACAACTCATTCTAGAAGCTAAAAATAAGAAAAAAGTTTATATAAACATATGTCCGAAAACGCTTCGTTATCGAGTTATACAGAGTGAAATATTTCACCCGAGTTTCAGTTCCTCCAGGTAAATTAAGGTTTTCTGAAATTCTGGGAAGGTCTATTGAGGGGCAAATTCAATTGTTTCTTATGGTTTTTTAGCTGCGAAATCGAAAAAAATAGAGCCCAGAACTGTATCTCTCTTAGTTTCTCACATGTAAAACGCCAAAAATAGGGTCAAAAAACACATTTTTTTTACGTTTGACGTACAATAACGTTGTTAAATTGGCAATAAATCATACAATTTTTAAAGATAAATTGTAGAGAATTTAATTATAAGAAGATTGATGAAAATAATTTCAACAGAAAACAAATATAATTTTAAACATGTCGACTCTTATTAACAACAAAACCGACGAAAACTTAGAAGAAAATGTTACAAAAATAGAAAACAGATGTGTCTAGTAGGTACAATAATTTTAGACCTACGGAAAACAAGTTGTCAACACTGATTTTTTTCATCTTAATTTGCTTAAATACTACTCATTGTTGTCAGTTAATTGTGGTAATGTGTTAAATAACCTTTCGCTGATCAATCGTGTTTGCAGTATTACCGCGAATTTTTATCGTAAAAATTTCAGAAAACTGTTAGGAAGTGTAATTCATTTTACAGTGCATAAAAATTAAATCTGTTAAAAAAAGTTAAATTCTGTTTAGTAATACTACTTGTTAGTAGCATTTTATCATTATCATAAAAAACAGTAAGTATTCTTTCTTCCTCCAGTTATTTTCTACTGTACATAACGAAAACTTTTTTTCAATCTGTTAAAAATTAATCTGTCTTGTTGTTAATAAAATTCGACAAGTTAAAAATGTTATTTGTTTTCTGTTGACATTATTTACATCAATCTTCTTATAATTAAATTCTCTACAATTTATGTTTAAAAAATTTATGATTTATTGCCAATTTAACAACGTTATTGTACGTCAAAAAATGTGTTTTTTGACCATATTTTTGGGGTTTTACATGGGATATCTTAGAAATTAAGAGGAATACAGTTCTGGGATCTATTTTTTTCGATTTCCCAGCTCAAAACCCATAAGAAATAATTGAATTTGCTCCTTAATTGACTTTCCCAGAATTTCAGAAAGCCTTAATTTACCCGGAGGAACTGAAACTCGGGTGAAATATTTCACCTTGTATAACTCGCTAACAAAGCGTTTTCAGACCTATGTTTATATGAACTTTTTTCTTATTTTTAGCCTCTAGAAATAGTTTTCAAAGTATTGCCTTACCCTCTTGATTCACTCTGTATGTATATATAAATATAAATTTTATTTTAGTTAGATACTTTTTTACATACATTATTTCAGTCAGATAGTTTCATTTTACGATTAACTTAACCACTCCAACGATCTCCATGTTGAAGTGGTAGGATCTCAGTCTTTTATTTGGTTGTTCCAAGTTTGAATCCCGGTCAGAAATGATTGAAAAGTTCCATTTTCACATTCCTACGCACAAGTTTGTGGCGAATTCATGGAAGAAAAAAAATTATTTAGTTTTTTTATAAGTAAGTTGGCAACATTTTATTGCATTTTAATATCGCTATTTGTAAACTGTGCAGTGTAATTTCAAAGTATCTCTTTGTATTCGCATAATTTTAATAAACAACAAAGGTATCTTTGATAATGTCCTCCGTTGTTTTGCGGAACATTAAAATGGTTGACTCTTTTTGATGTAATTTTGTTCGTTTCACCTTTAATTTTATTTTTGTCGTGCAGGAAAAAGTCTAATTAACTTTTTTCCAGTCGTTTTTATATATTTAATTTCTTTCTGTTACCATTTTATTTTTATTTAATCCACCTTTGGCTCTATAATTTATACTAGTGTTGTTTCTGTACATTTTCCCTTACAATGTAATGTACTTTTATTTAATCTTTTTTTTTTCTATTTATTTATTTAATAATTTTTAAGTTAAGAACTTTTTATACCCGCACTTTTTTTCTCTTTTTTTATTATACTACTTTATCGGAAAATTTAACATTTTCTTTTAAACTTTTATTTAATTCTAGTAGACCAGTTGCTTCGCTATTGCTAAATTTGAGTATATATATATATATATATATATATATATATAGATTAAATGCACACAATTGAAAGTTTGATAAATCATTAACAAAATGAACATTACGGAACTTCACAAAATTTAAATTTTCCCTTTCTCCCTTCCCCATTTTCCCATTTTCATTTTTACTATATTCCCTTTCCTTTTCCCTCTCTTCCAGCCCCTCACTTTCATTCTCCCATCTCACCCTGTTTTTAACCTAATTTTTTTGTTATATCTGTCTAGACATGTTTTTTTTTGCCTTCAGTCATTTGACTGGTTTGATGCAGCTCTCCAAGATTCTCTAACTAGTGGTAGTCGTTTCATTTCAGTATACCCTCTACATCCTACATCCCTAACAATTGGTTTTACATATTCCAAACGTGGCCTGCTTATACAATTTTTTCCTTCTACATGTCCTTCCAATGTTAAAGCGACTATTCCAGGATGCCTTAATATGTGGCCTATAAGTCTTCTTTTAGCTATATTTTTCCAAATGCTTCTTTCATCATCTATTTGCCGCAACACCCTTTCATTTTTCACTTTATCCACGCATCGGATTTTTAACATTCTCCTATAGCACCGCATTTCAAAAGCTTCTAATCTTTTCTTCTCAGGTACTCCGATCGTCCAACTTTCACATCCATACAAAGCGACGCTCTAAACATATAGTTTCAAAAATCTTTTCCTGACATTTAAATTAATTTTTGATGTAAACAAATTATATTTCTTACTGAAGGCTCGTTTCGCCTGTGCTATCGGCATTTTATATCGCTCCTGCTTCGTCCATCTTTAGTCATTCTACTTACCAAATAACAGAATTCTTCTACCTTCATAATCATTTCTCCTCCTATTTTCACATTCAGTGATCCATCTTTGTTATTTCTACTACATTTCATTACTTTCGTTTTTTCTTGTTTATTTTCATGCGGTAGTTCTTGCGTAGGACGTCATCCATGCCGTTCATTGCTTCTTCTAAATCCTTTTTATTCTCGGCTAGAATTACTATATCATCGGCAAATCGTAGCATCTTTATATTTTAATCTTGTACTGTTACTCCGGATCTAAATAGTTCTTTAACATCATTAACCGCTAGTTCCATGTAAAGATTAAAAAGTAACGGGGATAGGGAACATCCTTGTCGGACTAAAATGCTGAACATTTTATTCCAGTCTACATTATGGAATGCCTTTTCTAGGTCTATAAATGCCAAGAATGTCGGTTTGTTTTTCTTTAATCTTCCTTCTACTATTAATTTGAGGCCTAAAATTGCTTCCCTTATCCCTATACTTTTCCTGAAACCAAATTGGCCTTCTCCTAACACTTCTTCCACTCTCCTCTCAATTCTTGTGTATAGAATTCTAGTTAAGATTTTTGATGAATGACTAGTTAAACTAATTGTTCTGTATTCTTCACATTTATTTGCCCCTGGTTTCTTTTAGCGGTGAAAATGACAGAATTATACTTTGGTGGTAATATTTTGGTTCAGAGAGACTCAACCAAAACTGTAAAAATTTCGTTTCCTTTAATTATTTAAAACATATTTTCCTTCATTTGAACTTTTAAAAATTAATTCTCATTATAATACGCCCTGCCTATCACAAAAAATGAAACTTACCTAAGTTTGGTTGTGCATGTTTCAATAGAATCTTTTTCCAGATTCTTCCATATAACCTAGTAATCGTAGAAAAATAAAAAAAATAAAGGAAGATAATTTTTGAGGTTGATCAGCAGTAAAAAGTATAAAATACCGATTTTTTGAATTTTGTTTATCTTTCTTGGTTTATTGAATCTTATAATGATAATTTTTCAATAAAAATTCATCATAAATTATCCCCCATCCCAGCAAAGAAATGTTATTTTTCATGTATAATTATTTTTTCATCAATCTATATAAATAAAAATGTAAACGTTCGTTTGTTGAAGATCTTAAATCTCCAAAATTTCTTCACCGATTGCTTTGAAATTTTGACAAAACATTGCATTCGAATACGCGTGTGTTTTTATATACCGAAGATGTTACACCTGCGACATGCTTTTTTGAAAAACATCGCTATTTGTTGGACGTAGAAGCAACATACGCTGTACTAAATATTTACGATTCCATTTCAATGTTTCCGATATGTGTGTCTGCTATAGACTAAAAAAACTACTGGACCGATTAACGCGCGGGAAAAAAAGGAAAGAGGAAAAAATCGAAAAAGGTAAAATGGAAGATGGTTAAAAGGGAAAAATAAAAAAATAGAAATAAGGGAAAGCGGGAAAAAGAAAATAGAAAGGGGAAAGAATGAAATAGGAAACAGGGAAGTAAGCGAAAGAGAAATGGGGAAATAAAGTGGAAGGGGTGATTAAAGAGGTAAATGGAGAAAGAGAAAGCCAAAATTGGGTACAGGGGATGGGAATATGGCGTAAATAATAATGAGAAAAAGGAAAATGAGGAAAAGGGAAAAGAAGGAAAAGGAAAGGGGGCTAAGGGGGAACGGTAAAGTTAGGGTAAAAGTGAAAAAGGGAAAAGTTAAATTTTGTAAAGTTACGTAATGTTCATTTTGTTAATGTTTTATCAAACTTTCAATTGTGTTCATTAATTGTATATGTACGCGTATATATATATATATATATATATATATATATATATATATATATGTATATATATAGCTCTTTGTATATTTGTGAAATTTTAATATTACAATTTTTTACATAGAGAAGAGTTTCAGTTATACTATGAAGAATTTTAATAAAAATACAATATGAAATCTTGACGGAAATCACCGACAAAATACAGTCGGTGATGTATAAATACATTTTATAATCAAATATTGGGAGAATTCCGTAGTTTCTACCGTATGTTTATATTGAAGAAACCATTACCGTTCCTAACAGATGTTCAAATTTCCCTGCAATTTTAATGGAAAATCTTCACATCCCCTTTTTAATTAAAATGGACTCTACGTATGTGTTCAAAAATAATAATTTTACAGATATATTATTTAACAGGGAAAAACCTGCTTTATTTATCTTTCAAAACAAAACAAAGGGATGTTTTATAAATAAAAACGAAATTATTAGGGAATAAATAATTAAATAAATCTTTTATTTTGATTGATAAATGATAAAAACCCGCATAAATAACGTTATGAATTGGTTAATTTGTTACGTTACTAAAAAACAAAGCAAATATCCGAATATTTGCCTGGATAGATCAAAGGACACCGCACTAAAACCTTCATGGTTTGAGCATGGTGAACCACTCTAAAACATTCATTCATTCATATTGCTCTGCCATTAGAGCAAATCCTGTCACGGCTGCTGTTCTCCACCTTTTTCTTTTTTTACTTTTTCACCCCACCTTCTAGAACTGGACCAGCAATTAAGCATAAACTCAGGTGTGGGAGGTGCCTTTCCGTCAAGCCACCCGGACAACAACATTAGGCCCGGCTATTCCGTTCCCAACGTCACCATCCAGGCAGCCAGGACTCTTGTCTTCAGCGTCATTCTTCAAATGAGGGGAATCCAGAGGGATACCCTCACTGAGAGAATACGGTCTTAAAAGTGCCACGCTTCAAGTTAGGGGACACCGAAAAGGGTCCCACAACCGAGCGAGAGTCTTGCCACAAATGAGCGATTCCACTGGAGATCTCTCACTGGGACTACGGGCTTTTCTCTCACCCCCAACATCATTGGGGCGATGGTTACTCCAGGGAGTCCCCGTCCAATCATTGAAGGAACAAGGTGTTTTCCACCTTTTTCTATCTTATGCTGAAACAAAGAGATTAGCAAAAGATAGAACAAGGTGGAGAATACGTTTGGAGAACACCAATTATTGGACGAGGACTTCCTGGAGCAATCATTGCCACAATGATACTGGGGGTGAAAGAAAGCCCGTAGTCCCAGTGAGAAATCTTCAGTGGATTCCCTCATTTGTGGCAAGACTATGGTCTTGCTGTTTTATGCAAAGAGATTAGCAAGTTTTACCTTTTCTATAATCCTATCCATCATTTGAAATCTGTTCCTTTCTCTTCCTTTTCTTCCACTAACCATTCTATAGAATTCATTAATAAAATACCTTCTTCTCATACACTATCCTAGCCAGTTCCTTTTCCTGTATTCAATCACATTTAGAATTTTCTTGTTCTCTCCAATTCTCTTTAACACTTCTTCATTTGTTACATGGGCTTTCAATCTCATATTTTTCATTTTGCACCACATCCGCATCTCAAAAGCCTCAATTCGTTTACTGTTTGCCTCTCTTATCATCCATATTTCAGATCCGTAGATCATCACATTCCAAATATAACACTTCATTATCTCTTCCTTAACGCTAAGTTTAATTTTCCACACAGCAGTCTTCCCTTCTTATAAAATTCCTGCATACTTATTGTTTTAATTTCTATTGTGCAAGTCAGGTCATCAGTTATAAAGCTCTTTTTTCTTTTTTTTTTTGTCTTCAGTCATTTGACTGGTTTGATGCAGCTCTCCAAGATTCCCTATCTAGTGCTAGTCGTTTCATTTCAGTATACCCTCTACATCCTACATCCCTAACAATTTGTTTTACATACTCCAAACGTGGCCTGCCTACACAATTTTTCCCTTCTACCTGTCCTTCCAATGATAAAGCGACTATTCCAGGATGCCTTAGTATGTGGCCTATAAGTCTGTCTCTTCTTTTAACTATATTTTTCCAAATGCTACATTCTTCATCTATTTGCCGCAATACTTCTTCATTTGTCACTTTATCCACCCATCTGATTTTTAACATTCTCCTATAGCACCACATTTCAAAAGCTTCTAATCTTTTCTTCTCAGATACTCCGATCGTCCAAGTTTCACTTCCATATAAAGCGACACTCCAAACATACACTTTCAAAAATCTTTTCCTGACATTTAAATTAATTTTTGATGTAAACAAATTATATTTCTTACTGAAGGCTCGTTTAGCTTGTGCTATTCGGCATTTTATATCGCTCCTGCTTCGTCCATCTTTAGTAATTTTACTTCCCAAATAACAAAATTCTTCTACCTCCATAATCTTTTCTCCTCCTATTTTCACATTCAGCGGTCCATCTTTGTTATTTCTACTACATTTCATTACTTTTGTTTTGTTCTTGTTTATTTTCATGCGATAGTTCTTGCGTAGGACTTCATCTATGCCGTTCATTGTTTCTTCTAAATCCTTTTTACTCTCGGCTAGAATTACTATATCATCAGCAAATCGTAGCATCTTTATCTTTTCACCTTGTACTGTTCCTCCGAATCTAAATTGTTCTTTAACATCATTAACTGCTAGTTCCATGTAAAGATTAAAAAGTAACGGAGATAGGGAACATCCTTGTCGGACTCCCTTTCTTATTAGGGCTTCTTTCTTATGTTCTTCAATTGTTATTGTTGCTGTTTGGTTCCTGTACATGTTAGCAATTGTTCTTCTATCTCTGTATTTGAACCCTAATTTTTTTAAAATGCTGAACATTTTATTCCAGTCTACGTTATCGAAAGCCTTTTCTAGGTCTATAAACGCCAAGTATTTTGGTTTGTTTTTCTTTAATCTTCCTTCTACTATTAATCTGAGGCCTAAAATTGCTTCCCTTGTCCCTATACTTTTCCCGAAACCAAATTGGTCTTCTCCTAACACTTCTTCCACTCTCCTCTCAATTCAGCTCATATAAAGCATATAAAGCTCTATATGTACTGAAATTTCTTCATCTGATAAAATTTCATTTCCTGTCTTATTCTTAATCCATTCCTCTTTTCCACCTTATATGATACATTTTGCCTTTTTTTTGTTTATTCCCATATCCTGATTTTTGCAACCTTCATTTAAATCATCAACCATTTCTCTTGGTTTATTAGATGTCCAAAGCATTGTAAATCTAATTAAATGTTATCCGCAGCGAGCGTACAAGGGAGATCCACATGATATATCGTGTAACCTCAACTGGAGTTTAATGGCTTTTAAACTGGATGTCAATTTGTAGCTAAATTTGGAATTTGCTATCATACCTATGTAAATATTATATACATAGTGTCCGGGCTAAATTTATCAAAAAGTAATGTCCTATATTTAGCTAACAGGTCGTCGTAACATCTTCAACGTAAGCTCAATCGATAGGAAATATGTCTAAAATTTATTCTGTATACTCTCAAGATCAGTGGAATACACATAATCAGTCAAGCCGATCCTCAATTTAATTGTAGTCAGTCGAGATGTGGACCCCCACTACAAAAAGTTCAGTGCGTGCTTAGGTTAGCGAAGTTTCAATCGGTACAAATAGACGAATAAACTTGAATATAGGAGGATTGATATCCTATTCAATTCCTACACACTATTGAACAGGAGTAACTTTTTTTAAACTTTTCTAACCGAAGCACATGCTGAAGCTACTATTGTAGGATCCACATGTCTACTGATTAAAATTGTATTGTGGGTCGGTTTTGCATGTGAATGCGTATTCAGCTGACCTTGAGAATACACAGAACAAATCTTGCAGATTGTACACAATAATTCTAGCCGCGGAGTAATTCGTTGGTTGTGTAAACTGTATACATTAAGAAATTACAGGAAAACCAGGTATCGAACTTTAAATTTACAATGAATTAATGCATTGAGTAAATTGTTGCATTCAATAATACATTGAAACATTGCGTTACAATAGTTTCATACTTTTAATTAAGTTCACATTTTTAATTATATATTGTATATGCTATCTAACTAGATTTAGTAATGTATTTCTTCAACATTATAAAGGCAAGTAAAGATTCATAGAATAATAATTTTAACAATGATTAAGACCAACTGGTTTATTAACAAAGAAAGAAGATGACAGAAGATGTTTAAATTTAAGCAAGAGGGCAAAGAAAGCAAATGAATCTGAACAGAGATATTTCCTGTTGATTGATCCTACGTTTAGTAGATTATTATAACTGGTTTTCTAAATATAGGCATTACTTTTGGTTACATTAGGCTCGGACACTCTGTGTGTTTATTCGGCTATTTTGACTATTTTAATATTTTTGAAACATCTTCCAAAAATTTAATTTGGAACCACATGACTTCCTTGTACGCAAATTAAATTACATATACACATATATTTTTTTTTTTAAAATGAAAAGTACATAAAATTTTATTTCTCTAATAACTTCTGATATTTTTTCCTTTTTTTTGGTATTATTGAATTATTATTTATCGTAATATTTTTTACAATCAGTGGTTAATAATTATTAATAAATCAATATATTTAAATTTAAAAAAAAAAGTTAAAAATAGGTGATGAAGTCTGATTTGAACCAATATGCCTTCCCAAATATCCAAATATTTCATTAATTAAATTTTTATTTGGCAATAACTGTGGATTCAAAGGAAATAAGTATCACTTGATATAACGTTAAAAAGCTCTCAATGAGGGCTTATTACTTAGTTGCTTAGTTACTTAACTGCTGTTAAGAAAAACTTCAAATCCAAATTTTTTATATTTGGGGCTTTTTTGACACTTCTGGTTTAGTCGATTCTAATCAAAATAGATTCTAATGAAAATAGGAGGAGAAAAGATTATGGAGGTAGAAGAATTTTGTTATTTTGGAAGTAAAATTACTAAAGATGGACGAAGCAGGAGCGATATAAAATGCCGAATAGCACAAGGTAAACGAGCCTTCAGTAAGAAATATAATTTGTTTACATCAAAAATTAATTTAAATGTCAGGAAAAGATTTTTGAAAATGTATGTTTGGAGTGTCGCTTTATATGGAAGTGAAACTTGGACAATCGGAATAACTGAGAAGAAAAGATTAGAAGCTTTTGAAATGTGGTGCTATAGGAGAATGTTAAAAATCAGATGGGTGGATAAAGTGACAAATGAAGAGGTATTGCGGCAAATAGATGAAGAAAGAAGCATTTGGAAAAATATAGTTAAAAGAAGAGACAGACTTATAGGCCACATACTAAGGCATCCTGGAATAGTCGCTTTAATATTGGAAGGACAGGTAGAAGGGAAAAATTGTGTAGGCAGGCCACGTTTGGAGTATGTAAGACAAATTGTTGGGGATGTAGGATGTAGAGGGTATACTGAAATGAAACGACTAGCACTAGATAGGGAATCTTGGAGAGCTGCATCAAACCAGTCAAATGACTGAAGACAAAAAAAAAAAAAAATCAAAATAGAAGGTGCACAACTAGATGTTACAACAGTCCTAAATCCAAAATTTCAACGTTCTATGGCTAATCGTTTTTGAGTCATGCGAGATACATACGTACGTACAGACGTCACGCCGAAATTAGTCAAAATGGATTCATGTATGGATTGATATCCATACTAATCCATACCAATTGATATTCCATTAAAATCTGAAAACCGAAATTTTTCACAATAATTCCTTTACTTTGTACAAGGAAGTAAATAGAAATCTTTAAATTCTAGCTATTTAATAACATGTCCTGAATGATTCATAATCAATGCCTAGTAAAAACTACTAAAGATAAATCGATTAATAAACTAAAGATAAATCGATTAAAGTTTATATAGACGTTTTTCTTACGAAGTGCACAATAAAAAGGGTTTTTTGAAAGTCTGAAATTAAAGGATTAAAATGGGGGTAACAATGATATTTACTATATTTAAATTTCTCTAAAAAAAAATGTAGCTATCAACTTGATTTTTTATCAGTGTAATATTTAAAAACCGATTTATAGATATTTGAAATTATTTAGAGATTCGTTCTTCAATTCATATCCAAAAACAATTTACAATATTTGAAATGAATTTCTTACAAAAAATTTCTTATCGTAAAATGTCTTTTACGATATCTCATTTGGTTATTGATATAAGTTGCTTTAAAAATGCTACACTATACAACGCAGGTGTTCAACCAACGTAGTCAACTGCCAATATTATTGTGAATGCAGCGTAATGCACTGAGATTGGCTGCATCTGCTTCAGGTTATTTGACTAAAGTCATAAAAACGCGACAAAAATAAAAAATGACAAAGGAAATACGGTTACCTCTATAAGCCGGTCAGGATTCACTTCGCTCGCCCTAACTGGATATTTATTTATATAAAAATAATAATTTTATTTATAGTTTACGTTTTTTTTTTTTATTCAAAATTTATATTAAATTATAATACAACGGATTAATGTTTTAAACCAGCGTATCTCAGCCTTTCTTTCTTTTTCCTGTTTAGCCTCCGGTAACTACCGTTTAGATAATTCTTCAGAGGTTGAATGAGGATGATATGTATGAGTGTAATCTTTTACATTATCAGTTCGACCATTCCTGAGATGTGTGGTTAATTGAAACCCAACCACCAAAGAACACCGGTATCCACGATCTAGTATTAAAATCCATGTAAAAATATTTGGCTTTACTAGGACTTGAACGCTGTAACTCTCGACTTTCCAAATCAGCTGATTTGGGAAGACGCGTTAACCACTAGACCAACCCGGTAACTGTTTATTACTTAAATAATCAAAACATTACTGTTGATTATTCAAGGTTAGCGAGCGTAGGTTAAGTTTGGTTAGATTATATTATTTATTTTCATGTTTATATCTTTAAATATAATGTTTCACTATGTAAAAAGTATTTTTTTCAATTTTCATTGTGTTATGTGTTATTTGTATCACGATGTAAACTTTTACTAATTTTCTATTTTCCGATACCCAAATTAGATCATTAAATGAATAAATATTAATTCTGAATGAATTTGATATGTTTTTTTGTAATTTCGGGGTGAGGCACCTCAACTAAATAATTACCCAATTCGATACTGTGTCTACATTATCAGTTCGACCATTCCTGAGATATGTGGTTAATTGAAACCCAACCACCAAAGAACACCGGTATCCACGATCTAGTATTCAAATCCGTGTAAAAATAACTGGGTTTACTAGGACTTGAACGCTGTAACTCTCGACTTACCAAATCAGTGATAGACTTCCTACTTCCACTCAGTTCCATCGCAGAGTCTCGCGTGATATATACTTTCACTACTGTTATTTTACAACAGTGCAATTTGTATTACGTTAAAAAAATGAAATTTTATTAATGTGTACGGCAGTGATTCTCAATCTGTTTAGCTACACACACCCGCCGGCCTCCGTGGTGCGATCGGTAGCGTTTCGGCCTTTCATCCGGAAGTCCCGAGTTCGAATCCCGGTAAGGCATGATATAAATTTCGACGTTCAGCTGGTGGGTGGGAAGGCCCGTTAGAATTAAAGGAATTAAACGCAGTTCCCTTGGACTGCGTTATACTTAACTATGGGTCCGGCTCATGGGAGGAGGTATAAAAAAGATAAACAAAAAAGGGGTTATAACTCTCGTCCGGGAAGATGGGAGGCGCTCCGGCGTCCCATCATCAATGTTCGGTATTCAAATCCGTGTAAAAATAACTTACTTTACTAGGATATGAACCCTGGAACTCTCGACTACCAAACCAGCTGATTTGGGAAGACGCGTTAACCACTAGACCGACCCGGTGGGTTAGCGTATCTCAGCCTGGGGTTTGCAAAATTAACCTACAACTTTATACGTAAATAATAATAAAATATATTTATTAGAAAATAATGATCTATTATTAACAAGTACAGTTATAAAAATATAAATTAATGAGATGGTCGCGTTTTTGATTAATTTAAAAGTTTTTTCATACGTGGATCTATATTAGAAACACACAAAAGCAGATTGTTTTTAAGTGATAAAAGACGATTTCTATATTTAGTTAACAGCGCAAACAAAGACGAAATATTCTTTTCACGTAGTTGAAACTTGGTAAAAGAGATTAATATTTTAAATTCTTCTGTAAATGGATTTCCATAATCATTTCGACGAGCAAGTCAAAATATATCTAAATTTTCAGATATGAATTGTAGTTTTAACGTTTTATCGACAGACATTTCGATCAACTGGCCATGAATCTCAACCGGTAACTTAACAGCTGCAATAACGTTTTCACTAAATGAATTTGGTGGTCGTCTTCAAGAAAACTCTCTTCCGAAACATCCCCTCCAAGGGTTTCTTTCGAAACCCTTGAAATTTTCTTTCGAAAAATTCCAAGGGGGTTTTTCGAAACCCCCTTGGAATTTTTCTGATTCCAAGGGAATCAGAAGGGGATCATTTCATAAAATGTTTTTCTGAACATTTTATGATTCATATGTTTAGTTTCGAAGTATCGAATTAATTTTGATGGATTCATACAGTTGTAAACTAACGTTCGAGATATCGGTTGTAAGCCGAAATATCGAATTGCGCCTAGTAAGGCGCGGAGTTCGGGCTTCCGCGGTTTCGGTCAGTTAGTTTGAGAGAATCATGTTATGTTGGATGTGAAGATATCCTTTTGAGGCCTACGTGAACTGAATTTTCACCTCAAGCAAATGTATCTTCATGGTATCCAAACTATGGTGAAAAATAGTGTCTTCATCAAAACTTTTCTTAATATTATTAGAAGTAAGTAGAAATATATCAAAATTTCTGCTTTGAAGACAAATAATCCAGATATCATGCTTCTTAAGGAAAGTATGAAATTTGTCATTAAAAATATATTTTTATTACGTCCTTGAAAATTCACATTGAAGTCATTTAAATGTGAAAATACATCAGGTAAGTAAGCCAAAAAAAATTTTTAATCATTATTCTGTAAAAACATTTAAATAGCCTTTATTTATCCTATAAAAATATTATTTATGTATATCACAATTTTAATAACCGGGTTAACACTTTCCCTCGCGATAGCCATCTGACAGCTGTATGAAAAAGAAGAAATTTTTATTTAATGAATTAATTAATTTATTTATTTAATTATCTATTTATTTATTTTATTTTTTTATTTTTATTTATCGAATAGTTTAGCAAACAGCCTATCCTGTAATTGGCAAATAAAATTAATAATTTTTACAGCTTTGAAAAATATTTATTTGAGATTTTCCAGCATATTTTTTATGCCAAAAGTAAGTGTCTGTGAAGGAAGCAGTCCTTAATAATAAACGATCTTTAAATTTTTATACAGAGATCCCTGTTATCATTCCGGTTATCGTTTTTGCATTATCATTATATACTGCAATATATTTTGCCCAATCTTTTATAATTTGTAATATCTTCATAAAACACATTAATAAAAAAAACATTGTTGCATGACCAGATATTGATTTGCAAAAGAACATATTTTCTTTGACTGATCTGTCCGTAGCACGGATTGTAATGAGGTTCCGTTCCCCTTCTTACGTGACCCAAATTAGTTCACTTAATTGGATGTAGATCTGAATTTCTATGTTGGTAAAACATAATTTTAATTGGTATGAGTGTAGCACTGATTTAACTTTAAACTCGATCGTTCTCTGAGGCATTCACAGTCACAAACGGTGTTGTCAAATCTTTACTAGGCGCGGGGTTCGTGCTTCCGCGGTTTCGGTCAGTTAGTTTGAGGGAATCATGTTAGGTTGGATGTGAAAATTTCCGTTTGAGGCCTACGTGAAGGCGAAATTTTATTTCTATTTTACTGATGGAAATGTCTGTCGAGACATTTACATCGGCGGCATCCCGATCGAAACCTGGGTGATCACTGTGAGGTGTAATCAGTTGGAGGGTCTAAAGATGATCTCCGGTAAAGCCCCTCAGGGCTAGGAACGGTAACGTCACACAGCGGGTGTCTTACCCGTTTGGGGTTGGGATGATGGGTCTAAAGAATGGGAAGCAAAGATTTTTACTTTGACATGAGTTCCCCTCTAGGGAGCAATTTATTATCGTGACTCACTTGATACCTAAATCAAATTTTCTGATTAGCAATTTTAATGAGAAACATGTTATTAAAAAAAAAAAGATGGCGATTATATCGGTTTAGGCATACTTTTTGCAATATTTCTGTTGTTTGTCGTCGGATTTTTACGAGTAAGGTGTCTTTTTATTCACAAAAAAATGCTTTATAATTTTTATAATATAACACAATTTGTAAATCTAATAATTCCTAAGATATTAAAAACTGAAAAATTGAAACGAACGCCATTTTCAAATTTATTAACGAAAAGTATTGTTTTTTTTTTCCTATTAAAAAATGTTAGTTTAAAATATAGTACAAAATTTTATTGCGTTATCTCCAAGTGTTATTGAAAAATAATTTTTTTCTTAAAAAACAAAATTGCGGACAGACAGAAAAATATACGATCCGTGCTATTTATAGCACGGATCGTATATTTTTGATCGTATAACAGGAATCGTAATGAGGTTGCGTTCCCCTTGTTACGTGACCCAAATTAGTTCATTTAATTGGATGTAGATCTGAATTTCAATGTTGGTAAAACATAATTTTGATTGGTATGAATGTAGCACTGATTTAACTTTAAACTCGATTGTCCTCTGAGGCATTCATAGTCATGAACGGTGATGTCAAATCTTTTTTCGAAAAATCCCCCCCAAGGTTTTATTCTAAGAGTTTTTACGAAACCCTTGAAATTTTATTTCGAAAAATTACGAGGGTTTACATTCCAACGGGGGTTTTCGAAACCCCCTTTACATTTTATGATCCATATGTTTAGTTTCGAAGTATCGAATTAATTTTGATGGATTCATGCAGTTGTAAACTAACATTCGAGATATCGATTGTAAGCCGAAATATATAGCCGATTTTTAAATTTAATAATTATTACATTTATTTATTGGTTATTTATTAGATATTTATATAATTTATTTTTTACTTTTCAATGTATTTTTATATTTATTAATATATTATATTTTATTGTTAAAAATTCTCAATTTGATTTAATTCTTATTTTTTACTTTTTAGAGGGGTTTTTCTAATTTGTTTCCTTTTTTTATTAATGTTAATATTAATATTATTTAAATAAAATCTTTTTTAAAAAATAAATTTTTATATGTAATCAAATATATTTTTGTAATTTTTTTTAAGACTTAAAAAAAAGTAAAAATATTTATTTTTACACATCGAAGTTACATACGTGTACTAAAGTTCAATTATTTTCATACGATAGTTCATGAGAAGTGAAAATTTTCAACCAAATACATGAATTTAGCGTAGGGGTAGCGCGTGGTGTGCGTACGTGTGGGTCATATCAAATTCCGAAACCGTAGTACTGTATTGTCATTAAAGTTACATACGTGTAGCAAATTTCATTGATTTTCATACGATAGATCTAAAGATATAGCAGTTGCAAGATTTAATTATAACGTAAGCAAGTTAAATAAAACCTTTTTTTTTGTCTTGAGTCATTTGACTGGTTTGATGCAGCTCTCCATGATTCCCTATCTAGTTGCAGTCATTTCATTTCAGTATACCCTCTACATCCTACATCCCTAACAATTTGTTTTACATATTCCAAACGTGGCCTGCCTACACAATTTTTCCCTTCTACCTGTCCTTCCAATATTAAAGCGACTATTCCAGGATGCCTTAGTATGTGGCATAAAAAGCTTTTAAAAAGAATTATATTTTTTTTAGTAATAATGATAAAAATCGTTAAAAAATAATAATAAAAATAAATAAACGAAGAAGAAATTATAAGAAGAAAAGAGAAATAAGTAGGAATGTTAATCAAATAAAGAAGGATATATTTTGAAAAAAATAAGTTACATGTTTAACAAAAAAAAAAACAAGACTTATAGAGAATTAAAATATTATAAATAAATAGAAGAACAGAAAGGGATTTAGAAGAAAGGGAATAAATTAGATGATTAGAACATAAAAGGAAAAAGGGGGAGAGAGAAAGAAAGAGATTGAGTAAGAAAGATGTGATAAAGTATTTAACGTCCATTATATTACAGCAGTGTTTTAAGGTCGCTTCCATTTTTTACGTTTATCTGACCATTAATTACGCTTACAATACACAAAATACGCGCAATTAATTCTAAAGGTTTTAGGTTATATGTTCCTTCTATTTAATCCTTTTATTTGTGTGAGTATGGTTTTGTATATAATTTTGTGTATGTATGTATGTGTAAGTCTAGGAAGAAGATTATTTTGTTAATAAACTCTAACATAGTTCAGTAATTAACGGTTCAGAAAATTATTTATTATTTTTTTTAAAGAAAGTAATTAAAAATAAAAAACAAAGCAGTTCATCATGTATGTTTTTTTTAATCTTTAATTTACTGAATAAGTTATTATTTTACTTAAATAAAATCTTGTTTAATTAACTTGTTAATAAAGTTTAATAAAAAAATATATATATTTTTAAATTGTTACGCTATTTTAAAAATATATCTAGATAATTTGAATCCTTTTAATCCGAACTTCACTGTAATCCAATTTTTTAATATTTTTTTTTTTGTCTTCAGTCATTTGACTGGTTTGATGCAGCTCTCCAAGATTCTCTAACTAGTGGTAGTCGTTTCATTTCAGTATACCCCCTACATCCCTAAAAATTTGTTTTACATATTCCAAACGTGGCCTGCCTACACAATTTTTCCCTTCTACCTGTCCTTCCAATATTAAAGTGACTATTCCAGGATGCCTTAGTATGTGGCCTATAAGTCTGTCTCTTCTTTTAACTATAATTTTCCAAATGCTTCTTTCTTCATCTATTTGCCGCATCACCTCTTCATTTGTCACTTTATCCACCCATCTGATTTTTAACATTCTCCTATACCACCGCATTTCAAAAGCTTCTAATCTTTTCTTCTCAGATACTCCGATCGTCCAAGTTTCACTTCCATATAAAGCGACACTCAAAACATATACTTTCAAAAATCTTTTCCTGACATTTAAATTAATTTTTGATGTAAACAAATTATTACTGAAGGCTCGTTTTTAGCTTGACCTTGTTGTACAGCCTACAACAAGGTCACCTTCAATATCTCGAAATTTCGCTTCATATCATTTTTTTCTTAGACATATTTTTTTGTTAACAATTAAAAAATAACAATATCTGCAATAAAATTATAAAATATTTTAACACCCACCCAAAAAATCCTGTTGTAGTCATCTGCTAGGTTGTGACGTCACAAATGAGCGGTAGAATTAAAAAAATTAATTATATATAAAGTGAAAAAAAGTAACTCGGTCTGTCCGGATTTCTAACTCGAACGCCCGAATGATTCAGTACCTGGTGCGTTAAGCCTCGCTGCTTTCCTTTTTTTTCTTTTTCCTGTTTAGCCTCCGGTAACTACCGTTTAGATAATTCTTCAGATGATGAATGAGGATGATATGTAGGAGTGTAAATGAAGTGTAGTCTTGTACATTCTCAGTTCGACCAATCCTGAGATGTGTGGTTAATTGAAACCCAACCACCAAAGAACACCGGTATCCACGATCTAGTATTCAAATCCGTGTAAAAATAACTGGCTTTACTAGGACTTGAACGCTGGAACTCTCGACTTCCAATTTGGGAAGACGCGTTCACCACTAGACCAACCCGTTGGTCTTATGCCTCGCGGCTACACCAGTCTTCCGACCGTACAAGCGAAATTTATTCTATATAAGTTGCGAAATTACTTAGTTTTGTTTGTGCCGACTGTCACCGCTAGTACCGTCACATCTACGTGAATTAAATACGTGTTGCGCACGCGTTTTAGTTAAAATCATTTAATTAAAAAAACCATATAATATTATACTTAAATAAAATGATAAATATTTTTAATTAAGTTATATGTGTAAGCCGTGCATCAGAAATAATCCACAGTTATAGGACCGCGTGGCTGAAAAGTTTTACATCTGAGAAAGTTCTACTAGTAAATTTTTTTTATCCCTTTAAATTTCGAATTTCACAAAATCTAGAAATTATTTTTTAGTTATTCTTATGAAGATTACAAACAACAAAAATCATGTTTATATCTACATTTGTTAACAAGAAATTTAAAAAAATAATAAATTTCATTATTGTTCTATTTTAATCCTTTAAACTGAAAATTCTTTCTAAAAACTCCTTTCTTAACGTGTACTTACACTGTCAGAAGAATAATTATATAAATTTTTATCAATTTATCTTCCGTAGTTTTTGACGTGCTTTGATTGAATCAATCAGGATAATTTGCTTTATAGGTACAGAAAATTATTACATAAATGATCGATAGCTATATTTATCATAATCGACTCAATATTTAAAGCATTACTAGCAGTTTTATTATTTAATAACTCCCACAGTAAGTTCCGATTTATACAATTCTACCTGACGTTATTCTTTCTTTTATTACACAAATAATATTCAATGATATGTCAAGTTAGGTCATAAATCTCGTTAATTATTGATTAATAACAAACAGGAAATACTGCTTTTTTTTGTTTTTTTTGTATTTATTTTCTTTTTGTATATTTTTCACTTTTAGAACAATAAATCTTTTTTTTCTTTGCATCATAGCTCTAAAGTTAAACTGCAAATAGGTAAGTATGGTAATCAGTCAAAAAATTGGTATGGGTTTTTCTCGACGATTCTTGATCCAGAGACCCCCCCCCCACCCAAAAAAAGCAGGATCAAATGTTTGTACGTGTGTTTAAAGCTTAATAATTTTTGACTGAACAAACCAGTTGATGAAATTTTGAAAGTACAGAGTGATTCAAAGAAACGGGAAATATTAAAAATTAAATAACGTTAATGAAAAATTTTTTATTTCATGTAATTTTACAAATGTTGCCATTTTAGGATACATACATTTTAGTTTATTTTTTAAAGATGGAATCTTGCAGGTGACCTCCTCTTCTACGTAAACACTCACGAAATCTTTTTGTTAAATTGTTCACGGTTTGACGTAACATCTCGACTGGAATTTCCGCAATTGCTTCTCGTATCTTTACCTTCAGTTCTTCCGTTGTAGCAGGTCTACTGTGGAACGCTTTGCTTTTAAGGTGACCCCACAAAAAGTAATCGCAAGCTGAAAGATCAGGCGATCTGGGAGGCCATCTAATATATATATATAATAGTATTTGTTCTCGATACTGCTTCTTTTCTTTTTTTTGAAAAGTACCCTCTTCCAATGATCACAAGATTAAAAAAAAAACCTTCTATTTGCTAATTGATAGTGATTATATAAAATTGCATTAGTAAATATGTTACTTCCGTTCCGTTTAAAAAACACTACCTCTGTCCCAGTTCAATAATTTTTCAACAAATGCCTGATTTATTATTAAATTTCTACAGTATATTTGTGTTGTGTGGTATAAAAACAATTACCTACAGTTTTTTTTTAAATCATTCTTTTTAATATTTTAATTTAAAATCTGTCAGCGTTAGTTTTAGAAATAATAATAATAGCTTTGATTAAAAAACATGATAAATGTTAATTTTTTTGTAAATAAAAATTATAAATTTATGATTTCGCTATTGTGTATTTTATGGAACTCCTTAAGTTTGATATAAGGGTTCTGTTTATGAAGAAGTTTATTGATAATCGTCTAGTATGCCTTCAGCTCTTTGGGGTCGATTTACATTGTCGGTCTTTGCAAGACGTTTTCACGCTCAAATCTCGTGCGAACGTAGTTCCACACAAACTAATGCTTTTTATCACAAATTAAATATTCTAAAAATAAATTTTAGAATAATTTAGTTAAATTTTTTCGATTCTTAATTACTTAATACAATAAATTTTAAAAATGTTTTAAAAATATATTACAAATTTCTAGTAATAAATCAACTGTTACTTTAAAACAATTCAATTTGTATTACGTTACAACAATGAAAATTATTAACTTTTCATTTTGATTTCTTATCCGTACTTTTTATATCATTCTTTATAAATGAACAGGAAATTTATCAGGTTAAATTATTAGCAATGGCTTATAATACAGGATAAGGAATAAAGTTGTATTGTGACAAGACGTTCTTTATACCCAATCGCTTTATCAAACTCGTGCAGTTAATTTCATTTTACTTGTTTTTATGTTTTACTAGATGGTCAGAGCTCTTTCTCCTCGCCATTCCCGTCTAGACAGAGGGTTCTATCCCCCATGTGTTCATTATCGTTTTGTTTTAGAGTATAATATTGATAAATTACCATTAAATCCTTTTCAATTTATACAAAACTATTAAGGTATTGTAATTTTTCAAAACACAGGACTCGAAACTGTAAGGATTAAAAAGTACTTTACATATTTCTTAGATTATCTGACAAATATTTCGTGGAGGTGACCGTATTTCATTTCTCACGTTAATTATTTTTTTTAAGTTTTTTCCCGATTATGTTTTTAACATTTATTTGTGGAATAATTTGTGAAGAAAATAATATAAAGAATTGATTTGTTGTTTTTTTTATCTTCAGTGATTTGACTAGTTTGATGCAGCTCTCCAGGATTCCCTATCTAGTGCTAGTCGTTTTATTTCGGTATACCCCCTACAATCTACATCCCTAACAATTAGTTTTACATATTCCAAACGTTGTCTGGCTGCACAATTTTTTCTTTCTGCCTGTTCCGCCAATATTAAAGCGATTATTCCAGGAGGCCTTAATATGTGTCTTATAAGTCCGTCTCTTCTTTTAATTATATTTTTCGAATGCTTCTTTCTTCATCTATTTGCCGCAATACCTCTTCATTTGTCACTTTATCCACCCGTCTGATTTTTAACATTCTCATGTAGCAACACATTTCAAAAGCTTCTAATCTTTTCTTCTCTGGTACTCCGATCGTCCAAGTTTCACTTCTACATAAAGCTACGCTCCAAACATATACTTTCAAAAATCTTTCCTTACATTTAAATTAATTTTTGATGTAAAGAAATTATATTTGTGACTGAAGGTTCGTTTCGCTTGTGCTATTCGGCATTTTACATCGCTCCTGCTTAGTCCATCTTTAGTAATTCTACTTCCCAAATAACAAAATTCTTCTACCTTAATAATCTTTTCTCTTCCTATTTTTACATTCAGTGGTCCATCTTCGTTATTTCTACTACATTTCATTACTTTCGTTTTATTCTTGTTTATTTTCATGCGGTAGTTCTTGCGTACAATTTTATCCTTTCCGTTCATTGTTTCTTCTACATATTTTTTTACTTTTCATTTTTGTACACTATTTACTATATTTTTTCTTTCTTGAGTATATTTGTCACCGGGAAAGACCGTTATTTGGTAAATCTCGATATTCTCAGATGAATGTCGACACATACCAAATACGTTGATAAAATATTTGCTTATTTGAACCTTCGCCGGTATATCTCGATGGACAGATGTGTTCTGTTGGAGTTCGAAATGATACCTTGAAATTTAAAAAAAAAAAAATCACCAATATCATTCTCTAAGGTAAATAATTTGGGAGTAATACTCGTAAAGAAAAAAAAAAGTTTAAATTTAAACCAAACATAACCTATGTTCTCTAACCATTAATTAACATTAAATATACAAATTATAAATTTTATTCTCCAAAATTAGGAGCGATTTATCAAATTCACCGCATTCAGCATGCACTAATGGTGAAAATTGAATAAAAATATTTTTTTTACAAAAATTAAACAAAGGGTAAACCATTTTTTTTGTATCATTATCGTTCATTCATGCAGTTAAAATAATTTGTATATCTTGATTGGCCCCTACAATTTATGAAATGTCTAAAATTTGATTAATTTTTTTTTATAAATTCGGTGAATTTGATTAAGCATTTCCAGTGTAGAAGAATAATATACGAGATCTGTAAATAAAGTAATGAACCAATTTTTTTTTGCTGTCAAAATGGCAACACTGTAAAGTTACTAGTAAAGATATGATTATATGAACAGCTGATTTATATTAGGTATAAATATTTTTTGTCTATTGTTGCCACGTGAGACGTAAACAAACTTTTCGTTATACGAGTTTTTGTTGTGCGTTACAAAATCAAGTGATACTAATTATGAACAACGTTGTGCAATCATGTTTTGTGTTAAACTCAGTGAGAATGCTACTGAAATTTTTTAAAAATTGAAAAGGGCGTATGGAGATGACACTCCCAAGTTTTTAGGCGGTTTAAAGCATTTGCAGATAGCCGGGAATCAGTTGCGGTCGATCCACGCTCTGGAAGAACATTATCGTCAAAAAGTGACAATGTTGTGTGAATCACAGATTACATACGGTACTACTGGCGATTAACTGTCAGAATAATTGCAGAACAACTGAATTTGAACCGTACCACAGTCTATCAAATTTTGATAACCGAATTAGAAATGAAAAAATTTGTGCATAATTAGTCGCAAAAAACCTCACTATTGAACAGAAAAACAACAGAGTGGAAGTACGCCGCGATATAGTAGGGTGAATTGAAACTGATCCTGATTTTCTAAAAAATGTTATTACTGGTGATGAATCTTGGATATTTCAGTACGATCCAGAAACAAAACGCCAGAGCAAGAAGTGGCATGCTTTAAATTCAACGCGTTCCGAAAAAGCAAAAATAAGCAAATCAAAACAATGCTAATTTGTTTCTTCGATAGTAATGGCATTGTCCATCAGAAGTTTTTGTCTACAGGACAGACTATGAATCAATATGTTAACCGAAAAATTCTTAAAAGACTGCAGAGAAGAGTTGCGCGCGTGAAATCAGCCATTAAAGACAACTGGATGTTGCATCATAACAATGCACCTTTTCACACTGCACTCTCCGTTATTGAGTTGTTTTTGGCAAAGAAAAATATTCTTATTCAACTGACATAAGTTCTTGAAACTTTTTCCTGTTCCCGACATTAAAAAATACCTCAAAGGAGACCATTTTGGAACAGTAGAAAACATTAAAAAAATGTAACCGACCATCTGAAGGATATTCTGGTTTCTGAGTTCCAAAACTGCTATGAAGAGTAGGAAAACCGTTTGAAGCGTTGTATATGCCTTCCCAAGGGAACTATTTCGAAGGTGATAGAGTCCGTGCATAATTGGATTGTAAATAAAAAGTTTTTCTGAACCAGTCTCATTACTTTACTTACAAACCTCGTATATAATTTGTATATTTAATGTTAATTAGATAAGGTTAGAAAGCGTAGGTTATGTTTGGTTTAAATTTAAACTTTCTTTGTTTTTACGAAGAATTCTCGTAAACTATTTTCCTTCGAGGTTGGTATAGGTGAATTTTTTTATTAATTTCTAGTTATTGTTTTATCGTCCACAAGAATTTATCTGTGATTGTCGAAAAATACTAGCAAAGGTCCAAAGTATAATAATGTAAGTTAATATTTCGATATTTCATCGACTTATTTGTTATCTGTTGATAATCAACGGAGAATTTTGACATTCTCTAATTTTGGTCTTTCACAGTAAGTATATACACAGTGTCCCATATAAAACCCAACCCATCAATCACTCATCCATGAAATTTCAAAAGTCAAGCTTACTCCCCTACTCGTTACTGAAATGGACTCGTCCAACATCTGAACATCGCGACGACGCAGTAGAACACTACCCATAGTAACAACAATGCAATCATAACGTTCAGTGTATTGCTAGAGAAAAGATGGTGTTTTCGCTAGATGAACGTGTTTTCATTGTCGAGTCGTACTTCAGTACGAAATCAGCGGTTGCAGTGCAAGATTTGTTTCGCCATAAGTACCCGGATAAACCAGCTCCTAACAAAACATCAGTATTAAGGTCAGTCGCAAAATTTAGAGAGACCGGTTCTGTTAATAACAAGGAACACAAAAGATCTGCGTCAGTGTTGAATACAGATACAGTCGCTGAAATCAAAGACCGATTACTCGCCTCACCAAATAAATCGATCAGACGTTTGTCTGCTGAAATTTATTTGTCTAAATCAACTGTTTATCGAGCGACCAAACGATTACAATTACGACCTTATCGCATTCAAACGGTTCATCGACTTCTTGAGCCCGACAAAGAAAAACGGCTACAATATTGTCAACGGTTCCGTCGATTTCTGCCTGGGGGAATTAATGTTATGAATTCGTTATTTTTCACAGATGAAGCACAGTTTCATTTGGATGGCTACGTAAACAGCCAAAACAGTAGAATTTGAAGCGCTGGAAATCCCCACGTTTATCACGAAAAACAATTACACCCGCAGAAGTAGGGCGTGTGGTGCGCGATATCGCGGAAGAAAATAATCGGTCCTATTTTTTTCGAGTACACCGTTAATGCAAAACGATATCAGGATATTTTATTTTCAGTTCATCGCACTCTTCGAAGAGGAAGACGGACACAGCCGGCTACAACATGACGGTGCGACATCGCACTACGCAGGTTTCTACTTCTGATTTCGTTGAGGAATTCTTCGGTAATCGTGTTACCGGTCGAGGCTTGTGGCCACCAAGATCTCCGAGGCTTGTGGCCACCAAGATCTCCAGATTTGACTGCGGCGGATTTTTTTCTACGGGGTTACCTCAAAGAAAAAGCCTACAGCAACAAACCACGAACATTTGAACGATTGAAAGTCAATATTGAACAAGCTGTATTAAATATCCAGCCACAAACTTTGAAAAAAGTTGCAAGAAACGCTGTAAAAAGAATTGAAGCTTTTATTCAAGAAGATGGCGGCCACTTCCAACATTTACTCTAAATATAAGGTAATGGATGGTAATAATAAAAATTACATATACATTTACACATACCTTTTTATTATTTCAATACGTACCAATATAAGGTTGGGTTGCGTTTTATATGGAACAGCCTGTATTTGTATATATATATTGTTCCCATAGGAAACTCTGGACCAAGTTACATACTGTTGTCCATACAAGAAGTATTGAATCTCAAACTGGTGACAAACAACTTAAAGTGTCTACTTTTGTGACTTATTTATTGTCATAGAAAAGATAACTTTATGTGGAAACTAGCAGCATATAATAGTAAATGCCATGTCTAAAAAAATGTAAGCCGTAATCCATTATACCTTAAAAATTACTTTTATCGATTACCAAAATAATAGATGTATTATAAGGCAAAGGAGATTTTCTTGTAGAAAATTTAATTTAAAACACCACAACTGGTTTCTGAATTCGATTTCAATAATATTTTGGCCGTAATAAAGTTGAATAACGGCAATGAACATAATCTGGTTGGTTGTAACCGCAAATTATTTAAAGTACTACCATTCTGAAACGGTGAAACATTTTGTAATGGTAATAATCATATATTCTTTACAGGTATAAAAATTATATTTTTGCAAAATTTTGGCTCAGTCGGTTGAGTAATTTTTGCGTGAATAAGTAACAGACTCACAAACAAAATAAACTTTTTCCAAAATATATTATAATAGTATAATTGGCCAGGGTAATGAATCTCTTCCTATAAAAAGAAAGAAAAGTAAAATAATACTGAAAAGCAGAATTCAAAAGGAACTAAAAGGGATTATTTTTTCAGAGTAACAAGTGCGTTTAACAATCAGTTATTTGTAATACAGTTAATGACACCTTCAAAAGGTCTTGTTCGATCAGAAAGGTTACCAGATCGGAATAAGAATTTATAGAAAAACTTAAGGGCGCGGACGATGAAAATAATTACGTTTCAACAATTAAAAGGATTAGGCGCGTACCGGTTCTGTAGGCAAGAGGATATAAATACTGTCAGGTATCAGCGGAGAGAGTAGTTCTGCGAGGACGTTGAATTGTATGAACCTTAGACTTTTCTAGTGTTATCTTGTTGATAATACAATATTAGGTTCTAGAGGTAATTATACCGTTTTAATAAATTTTACTGAATTCTGTATTGGACTGTTATTATGTATTATATTTTTTCATTTATTTATCATTAAATAAATGTTATCTTTTTCTTTGAATTACAGTTCTGTGTTATATATACCTTTTGTAAATATTATTTTTATTATTCTCATTATTATTTACAATATAGAGTAATAAATTGTATTTATAATAAATTTGTAGATTGTGAATCTGTTAATATCCTGGTCGAACCATAAATATGCGACAATATATATATATATATATATATATAATTATATATATTATTTATTTTTATATATTAGGTTACTGAGTAACAGCACAGTGATATGATATCTCCAGTACTTTGCATAGATAGCAACGTATCTGTACGTAGTTTAGAGTGTAAATGTACCGCGGTAGTCTTGAACAGACTCAGGCCAACCACTCCTGAGACCTGTAGTTAATTGAAACCCAATCATCAAAGAACACCGCCATCTACAGTATAGCATTCAAATTCATATAAAATCCTTACTTACCGATTGATGTTTTTTCTATATGTTAGGGGTGATGAGGGAAGCTTAACTCCAGATTTTTAACATCCCCCCTCCCATAGATTTTTGAATACTCAATAAGTTTTTGAAATGCGTGAATCTATTCATTTTAGAGAAAAGTTTTACAAACAAAAAATGTAGAAGACATTTTCCTCTACAATTAATGTGTTTGAAATTATGCTATAACTTGAAATTTAAATACTAGGTGGCGCTGAAGTTGTAAAAAAACGTGTTTTTTCACCGGAAAAAATTGTTTTTCGTCTGTATTGCATTTGGAAAAGTTGTTAATCTCAAAAAAAACAGGCTTTTATTTAAACAATTTTGTTGTACGATTTACCGTTTTGGAGCTGTAGCTTGTGAAAGTGTGAAAATGTTGTGAATCGGGCACGTGTTCGAAACCGATCTTGTCGCTGAACAATGCCGATCTCCCCGGCTAGAGTAACAATAGGACTGCTGCGTTGCCATTGTACCGCTATAACTCTGGAATGCTAAGTCGTACAAGAAAATTGTTTAAATAAAAGTTGTCTGTTTTTTTGAGATTAACAACTTTTACAAATGCAATACAGACGAAAAATAATTTTTTCGGATAAAAATCCGAAAATTATATCGGTGTAATTAATCGGATTATATATCGGTGTAATTAAAACACGGATATATAATTTTGAGGAAACCGGTTCGGCTATGAAAAAGAAACCTCCAGACCGCGAGCGAACCGTCCGTACACCGCAGAATGTTCAAGCTTTACAAGATGCTGTCACACGAAGTCCACAACGGTCAATCCGTCGTCTCTCAGCATCTTTACAATTTCATAGTTCAAGTGTTCGAAGAATGTTAGCGAAGGACTTGCAATTCCATCCGTACAAGTTGCAGATCGTCTAGGAACTCAAACCGAACGATGGAGTTGTGCGACCACAATTCTGTTATGTAATGCTTCAGAATATGAATGATAATGAAGAGTTTGTTCACGAACCGTGGATGTCGGACGAAGCGCATTTCCACCTCAGTGGATTTGTTAACACAAGAAAATCATACGCAGCTACACCAACATCCGTTGCACAGCCAGAAAGTGACCGTGTGGTGTGCTATGTCATCTTACGGTGTTATAGGCACTTATTTTTTTAAGGATGACAACGGTCTTGCGATTACAGTGACGTCACCTCGTTACGTAGCCGTGCTCGAAACCTTTGTTGTGGAACAACAAAAGAGATTTCCACCGATTCTTAACACAGCCTGGTTTCAACAAGACGGAGAAACGTCACGTACTGCATGAATATCAACGGTAGCTGTACGCCGATTGTTTGGACAACGTGTCATTTCACGAAACGGTGACATTAGATGGCCTCCCAGATCGCCTGATCTCTCAGTTTGCGATTACTTTTTGCGGGGTCACCTTAAAAGTAAAGCGTTTCACAGTAGACCTGCTACAACGGAAGAACTGAAGGCAAACATCCCAGAAGCAATCGCGGAAATTCCAGTCGAGATGTTACGTCAAACCATGAACAATTTAACGAAGAGATTTCCTGAGTGTTTACGTAGAAGAGGAGGTCACCTGCAAGATGTCATCTTTACAAAATTAACTAAAATCTATGTATCCTAAAATGGCAACATTTGTACAATTACATGAAATAAAATTCATTTTTTAAAAAAAATTTTTCATTAACGTTATTTCATTTTTTTAATTTACCGTTTCTTTGAATCACTCTGTATAATTAATCATTTATAAAATAAAAATTCTGTGTTTATTTTACGTTTTTAAATAAATTATAAATAATTGTAAAAATATTTAATTTAAATAAAAATTAGAACTAAAATGTTTACTGTTTAATTAAACGAAACACTATAATCAATATAAAAAAATGGATGTCTAATTTATTTATTTATTTTATTTAGAACATTTAAAAAACTGAAGGTAACGAGACAATATATTTTCAACAACTTCTATATTAATTGGTTATTTAACCACAAACACACATTTATATATATATATATATATATATATATATATATATATATACGTATGTGATTTGTTTAATTTTTTTTTTATTAGCGTGAGTTGGAGTAGATAATTGAAAGTGTCTGTAAAGCGTTGAGGCTTGTTGATTTGAACGTATTTTTGTTTTTATTTTATTTTTTCGTTTTTTTTTATTCTTTTTCATTCATTCTGCCCCCCGGTGATACATTTTATAGAAGCAACAGGTTGGATGCATTGCGCAGCTTTTTACTGAAAAGAGTTTGTGTCGTTAGAAATAAAGAGTGGGGAATGTTTGTGTATTTCTACACGTACTACGTTTTTATGTGTGTGCGCGCGCGTGAGTGTGTGTGTGTGTGTGACGGAAAGGGTGATACGCTGGATCGATCATACCAGTATGATTCTATTTTCATAATAAACCACATCTTATTTTCTTTCTACCGCTGTTCTTATATTTCTTAGAATTTTCTTACCTAGCTTTTTATGAAATCACCTGGTTAGTTAGTTAGGTTCATAAAATGTTTAAAACCTATAATCATATTACAGTTTCATTTCTTTTCATTGCCGCTATGTTGCGCTGTAGTCGTTATTATTCCGTAACAGTATTTTTTAAATTTAATAATAAAATTCTAATTCCAACTTTTTTATATTTTCATTTTTTTTTTTTTTTTTTTGAGGTGGACATTAAAGTCCGCGTTACAATTTTTATTTTGTCTTATTCTGTTTTCTTTACAATATTCCTTTATCGTTTCCTTAAAATATTTATTTTTATATTTCAGACTACAGGATTTCAATTAATATTATTATATAATTTTGGCTTAGAAACCTTTAAATTTTTGTCTATAAAAATGTATTTTCTAATAAAGTTTTCTAATCTATTTTTCTCTTCAATTTTTTTTTACGTCTTACAACCAAACTAATTCAGTTTTTTCTTTTTTTTTTTTTAAATCATCAAATATTTTCTACGTCAACCTATTCTTTATCAATTTCTTAAAACATACAAGTAAAACTAATTTTTACTAACTTTTCAAAAAAAAATTATAATATTATTTTAGGTCGCAGTATAGCAATGATGATTGAAAAATAATTTTCTTTACGTTTTGAGGTATTAGAAGTACGAAAATTTCATTTACTTAAATTGTGGCTTTCTTTTATACAGAATGTCCCACATAAAACGTAACCCGTCAATCACTCATCCATGAAATTTCAAAAGTCAAGCTTACTCTCCTACACGTTACTGAAATGGACTCGTGCAACATCTCAACATCACGGCGACGCAGTAGAACACTACCGATGGTAACAACAATTCAATCATAACGTTCAGTGTATCGCTAGAGACAAGATGGTGTTTTCTCTAGACGAACGTGTTTTCATTGTCGAGTCGTACTTCAGTAGGAAATCAGCGGTTACAGTGCAAGATTTGTTTCGCCATAAGTACCCAGATAAACCAGTTCCTAACAAAGCATCAGTATTAAGATTAGTTGCAAAATTTAGAGAGACCGGTTCTGTTAATAACAAGGAACGCAAAAGATCTGCGTCGGTGTTGAATACAGATACAGTCGCTGAAATCAAAGACTGATTACTCGCCTCGCCAAATAAATCGAACAGACGTGTGTCTAATGAAATTAATTGGTCTAAATCAATTGTTCATCGGGCGACCAAACGATTACAATTACGACCTTATCGCATTCAAACGATTCATCGACTTCTTGAGCCCGACAAAGAAAAACGGCCACAATATTGTCAACGGTTCCGTCGATTTCTGCGTGAGGGAATTAACGTTATGGATTCGTTATTTTTCACAGATGAAGCGCGGTTTCATCCGGATGGCTACGTAAACAGCCAAAACAGTAGAATTTGGAGTGTTGAAAATCCCCACGTTTATCACGAAAAACAATTACAACCGCAGAAATCGGGCGTGTGGTGCGCGATATCGCGGAAGAAAATAATCGGTCCTATTTTTTTCGAGTACACCGTTAATGCAAAACGATATCAGGATATTTTATTTCAGTTCATCGCACTCTCGGAAGAGGAAGATAGACACTGCCGGCTACAACATGACGGTGCGACATCGGAGTACGCAGGTTCAACTTCTGATTTCGTCGAGGAATTCTTCGGTAATCGTGTTATCGGTCGAGGCTTGTGGCCACCAAGATCTCCAGATTTGACTGCGGCGGATTTTTTTCTACGGGGGTACCTCAAAGAAAAAGCCTACAGCAACAAACCACGAACACTTGAACGATTGAAAGTCAATATTGAACAAGCTGTATTAAATATCCAGCCACAAACTTTAAAAAAAGTTGCAAGAAACGCTGTAATAAGAATTGAAGCTTGTATTCAAGAAGATGGCGGCCACTTCCAACATTTAATCTAAATGTAAATAATTGTTTTTTCAGCAAAGAAGAAAGGCCCTATTTTTCATCACACGATTTTTCAATACACCACACCCAACATTAACTTTTGGCGAATCGCGTTGTTTCTCAATAATTGCATGTGGGTTTTCAGAGCCCCATATTCGTGAATTGTGTCTGTTAACGCATCCATTCACGTGGAATGCTTCGTCGTCTAAAAATGGTTCGTTTTCACTTATTCTGTCCAACATTTCAACAGCGAAATTGTAACGTTTTACACCATCATCGGGTTTCAATTCCTGCAGTATCTGGATTTTATAAGCGTGTAATTTCAGTTTTTTACGTAAAACGTTGTGAACTGTTCATTTTGGAATACCTAATTCGACGCTTCGTTGGGGAATGGACTTCCCAGGACTTCTAATTGCCGATCGTCTAATTAGTTCAATCGTTTCGTCCGGTACACTTGGTCTGCCGGTTGATTTCTGTTTCTTAACCGATCCGGTTTCTACGAATCGTTTGAACCGACGTGTTATGTTATTTTTGTGTGGCGGATCTCTTCCGAATTCACGTCGAAACGCACGTTGAACTAAAATTACGGATTTTAATTCGGCCATCAATAAAACACACTTTGCTTTGTCTTTATCCGAGAACATATTATGTTGTTAAACTCACCGCAACAATAATACAAGAACTGCAGTTGTGGTTACAACTGCTGATAAACAAACTTTTGGGTTGGAGGCTTTCAGGGATACCAATATAACATCTAGAAATTTCCCTACAATCTTCCTATGAATCACTGAAACCGCACTTTTCTTTTATGATAACCCTGTATTACTTCAGATGATGATATGTATGAGTATAAATGAAGTGTAGTCTTCTACAGTCTTAGGTCAGCCATTCCTGAGATGTGTGGTGAATTGAATCCTAACCACCAAAGAACACTATTTTCCATAATCTAGTATTCAAATCCGTATAAAAGTAACTGCCTTTACGAACCTTAGAATTCGATAAATAACACAAAGTAACTCTAACTTAATGTAACAACCGTACCCATCCATACGTAGATTTTACAGGCTTCCCTACATAGATTATCATCTGTGTAGGAAGCCGAGGACTGTCATAATTATTAGGTCTATTATTGTGAGAAAATTATTACTTAATTTGATACTAATTTACAATACTAGAATTAACAATAAATAAAAACAATTAATATTTAATCGAATTGAACGTAAAGTGGAGGACAAGAAAACAGGTACAAAATTACATAAATTTTTTTCCATAACTCGGCTATTTGTTAACTGATTTTAAAAAATAAAATGTCATTTTAGTCAAAATAAAAGGCTTAATATTTTAATAAAAACTTAAATTTTGATAAAACTAATATTTACGGAGATATAACACGGATTGAAAAATAAACATGGCTACTATTTTGTAATTTGTGTATGTATTTAAGCCCTGATTGTTTTTATAATTTTAAAACTTTATTTGCAAGACGCTTACCAAATTATTAATGAGATTTGTCTATCAGAACTTGAGATATAAATTTTTATATAAAATAACAAAATGGCGGTCAAGGGGAGAACGAAGTAGAAATTGACTTTTTCCTAACCAAATTTTTTGTTAAGTTTTATAAGTAGAATCCGAAAAAGTATATCCAGCACACGATTTTAGAAACACTGAAGAAAAAATATTTTTTTTTTATAGCTCTTTTATTTATTGGTTATGTTTTCTATATTTTTCCGATTATTTCAATGATCATGATTTTCTTAAACCTTTTAACATAAAATTTCTTATAAATATTTTATTTTTTGACTTTAGATTTTTAATTTAACAAATTAGTACATTTTTATACTCTTCATGAATTTAATTTTTGCTTATTCAATTTTTTAAACTTTAATTTATTTTCCATCGGGCTGGTCTACTGGTATACTCATCCTAAAATCAATATTTTAAAAGCTGATTTTCGAAGTCAAAGATTTTGAGATTTAAATCTAAGTAAAAAAATTAGTTACTTTTATACGGATTTGAATACTAGACAGTAGATACCGTCGCATTTTATTGATTACGGTTAAACTAACCACAAATCTCAGGAATAGTCAGCCTGATTCTCTACAAGACTACACTCCATTAAGCGTCATAAATATGACCCTTATCACACTGTGCTTTGGGGGGGGGGGGGTGTTTATTGTTCACTAGTTAAACAGAGGTACATATTAGGAATAAATAATAATTTTTTTTTTATAGAAATGGTATATAAATTTCTGGTTTGTTTTTTAAAATACAAAATTATAAATAATAAAAACATAATTGTTTTTAATTTTAATTTTATTTATAACACTATAGAATAATGATTCTACTTTCATTTCAAATACAATTAACGTCCTAAAAATTTCTGTACGCCTTCATATAAACGGGGTAGCTAAAATCTACGAAATCTTTCGCCCCGAACGAAGCATTTTATGATATTTGCTCATATAAATTTTTTCCATCATTTTAACGAGTAGAATAGGTTATGAAAATCCCGGGAGGACTTCGTGATACACTCTGTATAAGATTCTTTCGTCCGGTCTTCCGGACGCAAATCATAAACGATTTTGACAGAACTTTGTGAAATGATATCAACCTAGTATAATAGGTTCCCGACCCAAACCGATTCGATACTGTACCTATTAAGGGAGGTATGATATTTTTTGTCTTCGAAACCCCATTTTTTTAACCTACTGGGCTAATGGTTGGTAATATAAAAGAAATTTACTTAGATACGTTTTAGGCCCTTATCCAGGAAAAGATTTTTGATAGTGTATGTTTGGAGTGTCGCTTTATATGGAAGTGAAACTTGGACGATCGGAGTATCTGAGAAGAAAAGATTAGAAGCTTTTGAAATGCGGTGCTATAGAAGAATGTTAAAAATCAGATGGGTGGATAAAGTGACAAATGAAGAGGTATTCAGGCAAATAGATGAAGAAAGAAGCGTTTGGAAAATTATAGTTAAAAGAAGAGACAGACTTACAGACATACTAAGGCATCCTAGAATAGTCGCTTTAATATTGGAAGGACAGGTAGAAGGAAAAAATTATGTAGACAGGCCACGTTTGGAATATTAAAACAAATTGTTAGGGATGTAGGATGTAGAGGGTATACTGAAATGAAACGACTAGCACTAGATAGGGAATCTTGGAGAGCTACATCAAACCAGTCAAATTACTGAAGACAAAAAAAAAATCCAAATAATAGTAGGAACTTTAAAGGAATTCGATATTTTACTTAATAAGAAAGTTATAGCGATATTTGTTTTAGCGAAAAGTCCCCCCTTCCAAACATTTCCACCCTCATGGTCCAGTTTTGGCATTTAACAAACTCGGCCGATATTTTGGGACGAGTTATTTTTAAGGAAAAATTTTAATGTGATTGGCGCAAAATTACGGCAGTTATCGTATCCACAAGAAAGTGAAATATATAGAAACTTTTGAGGTGACGTTGGTTTTGGGGTTAGGGGGATGTGAAACGCGAAGATATGTCAAAATTTTCTGGAAGTCGAATCATGGTACCCATTAAAATAGGTAGCTTTCTTATGAAATCTACCTAAAACCATTATAACAGTACATTTTTTTTTACTTCCTTTTACGAAGTAAAGGAAGTATTGTAATCGCGAAAAATTTTGGTTTTCAGATTTCAACAGAAATATCCATTTTGACCTGATCCATTTTCACTAGTTTTCTTTACTGAAACCGGAAATCTGCCGTTCTAATATACTTTCTGCGACAGAGTTTTTATTTTTAGACTGTGTCCTAAAATATTCTCTGTTTCTTCATGAGATATCGTGTTTTTTTTTTTTTTTTTTTTTGTCTTCAGTCATTTGACTGGTTTGATGCAGCTCTCCAAGATTCCCTATCTAGTGCTAGTCGTTTCATTTCAGTATACCCTCTACATCCTACATCCCTAACAATTTGTTTTACACATTCCAAACGTGGCCTGCCTACACAATTTTTCCCTTCTACCTGTCCTTCCAAAATTAAAGCGACTATTCCAGGATGCCTTAGTATGTGGCCTACAAGTCTGTCTCTTCTTTTAACTATATTTTTCCAAATGCTTCTTTCTTCATCTATTTGCCGCAATACCTCCTCATTTGTCACTTTATCCACCCATCTGATTTTTAACATTCTCCTATAGCACTGACGCTGAGTTAATTACTCTAAAGTCACCCGACCAAAAGTCGCCTTCCTCTTCCCACCGAACCTCACTAATTCCTACTATATCCACGTTTACCCTATCTATTTCCCTTTTTAAATTATCTAGCCTACCAACCTTTTTTAAGCTTCTAACATTCCACGCTCCGACTCGTAGAATGTTATTTTTTACTTTTCTGGTGACCCCTTCCTTAGTAGTCCCCACCCGGAGATCCGAACGGGGGACTATTTTACCTCCGGAATATTTTACCAAGGAAGGCGCCTCCATTATTGCTTTTGAAAATGCAGAGCCACATTTTCTTGGAAAAAAAAAACAGCTGTAGTTTTCCATTGCTTTCAGCTGCGCAGTACTCAGAGGACTGAGTGATGTTGATATGGCCGTTTAAGTCATTGTGACTTACGCCCCTAACAACTACTGAAAGAGCTGCTGCCCTCTTTCAGGAATCATTCCTTAGTCTGGCTCTCAACAGATACCTCTCCGATATGGTTGCACCTTCGGTCCAGCTACTCTGTATCCCTGAGCACTCAAGCCCCCTCACCAACGGCAAGGTCTCATGATTCATAGAGGAGGAGATATCGTGTATTTTTAATAAATAAATAGATTATGAATCATAATTATTTATTAAAAAAAAAGAAAGTATTTTAAATTAAGAAGCTTATTGCAGATCTGAAAACAATATCAATAAATGGGAATGTATCTTGACTACGATGACATCAATGATAGGTTAGAAAGCCAATGAAGAGAGGCGACGACAGGTTGAGCAGATGCGTGAGCAGGCGGGGGCTCATCAGAATCGTCGCTCGTCGATCGCTCCCTGGGGACGCCTTCCGGTCATACGGATTCGGATAGTAGAGTGCCTGAATGATCATGCAGGGGCTGTACATACCATATGGCTTAGATCCGGCCCCTGCATGAGAAGACGGGAGATTTTTTAGCGAGTGAGAGCCCCGCACTGCCGTTAGTGCGGGCCTAACGGCGGCTGGCAGAGCTTTTTCTTCCCCCTATGGAAAAAAAATGATTTAAAAACAAAAATTTTACATTTTATCTGTTAAATAACTAAATATAAATATGTTTTTATATCGATTGAAATTTTATTTATAAAAAAAACGATCCGATTTGAAAAATTTATTTAGAATCATAAGTTACATACACTTTGATTGTTCACTGAGGTTGAAAATGCTTTTTACTGTAAACCCTAAAGCGACATTTGTGTGATATGCAAATAGATGTAGTCGACATCAAGAATTAATTGGCCACTGTACCGCCTGTTAACAAACCTATCATCATTCACTTATGATGTACATTACAGTCGTATATTACATACAAAATGTACCACGACCTTTCTACTGTACTTTGAAGTACCACTTTAAATCACTACCTGCATAATGTATGCGGTAATTTACCTATGAGAACACCAGATAGCTTATATTTATTATTTTTTTTTTTATTGTTACCTATGAATTTATTTTTAATAGTTTGTATTCCTGAGCTGTATAATGGCTCTACATAGTAATTACTTTCAGTAAAAGTATCGATGTTCATTATAAAGTAACCAGTTCCTCTTCTACATAGATAAGTATATAATAAATAAAAATGAACATCTGTTTTCCGGTATACCCCATACTGGGATCGTTCGGTTATTTCTCTGAATATCGAAAAATACCAAAACTTTCTATGTTGAGTATTGTTTACATTTTTTTTTTACTTCATTTTTTTATGATGACACATTCCGGATAATTCTATTGTCAAAACTTATTTTATTGGTTCTTTTAAATTTCTGTTAGTCTTTATATAATTAGTCAATGCCCTCCCTTTACTTGATAAAGATATCATAATTGATAAGACGTAATGTCAAATAAAGGAAACGGCGTTGACTAAATGTTATATACAGCCTAAAAGCAATTTAAAAAAGTACCAGTACAATAAATTTTAACAATTAAGTAATTCCGAAACGCGTTAAAATATAATAAAAGAATGAAGCTAAGAAATGTAATCAGTACTCAACATAGAAATCATTATGTTCTGAGAAGAAAATATATTAATTATTATTATCTTAATAATTAATAAACACATAATTTAGAAATTTTTTTCAAAATTCTCATCCCGAAATTTGATACACTTACTACAACTCCTATTTAACTTTTAAAAAATCTGATGTGGACACCACACTTCCTTGTACGCCTATTAAATTCCATACACACATTTTTAAAAGTACATAAAACTTTCCTAGTATTTCATTAATAACTTCTAATTTTTTTTTATTGTTATTGAATTATTATTTATTTATAACGAAAGTTTTTTACAATCAGAGGTTTATAATTAATAATAAATCAATATATTTAAATTAAAAAAAAAGTTAAAAAGAAACAAATGAAGTCGGATTCGAATAGATGTCCCTTCCCGTTGTAAGACCAACTATTTCATTAATTAAAATAATATTTGACTGTAATTCTACAACCGATGTAAATAAGTACCACTTATGATATATCGTTAAAAAGCTCTCAATAAGATCTTATTACTGCAGTTAAGAAAAAGTCCAAAACCCAAATTTTGTTGGATTTTTGGCTTTTTTTAGCACTATTGGTCCAATCAATTGCAATGAAAAATGAAGTACAGAACTAGATATTACAATAGTCGTAAATCCAAAATTTCAACATCCTACTGCTAATCATTTTTGCATTATGCGAGATACATACGTATGTACGTACAGACATCACATCGGAAACTAGTCAAAATAGATTCAGGGATGGTCAAAATGGATATTTCCATTGAAATCTGAAAACCGAAATTTTACGCGATCACAATACTTTTTTAAGGAAGTAAAAAAGTAAAAATCTATAGTACAATGAAATTTTTCTAATTTGTTAAACAAGTTGTTATCTTAGTTTTTTTATTATTGAATTTAAAACTTCGTCGAGTAAGACTATTCTCAGATGTTCTTAAAATTTGGCTAGAATCTTCTTTATACATTAGAGTGGTCCAAATAGAGCAAAATTTTTGTCGAAAAACGTGCACCCCCTGATTTAAAAGTACTCTCAAAAACAAAATTTTTGACGCGTTGATGAACCCTTTCCGTTCGAAAAAAGTCATCCCCTACTCCACTTGAATTTTAAAGGGAATTTAACATGGGTTTTAGGTTATTTTCAAGTCGTGACGATATAGCGCTTGCATGTTTCATCACAAAACTTCAAAAATAACGTATATAAGGGTTTTTGGGGTCGGAGAACACGAATTTGAAGTAAAAAAACTCATTTTGGCTAGGTACGCTAGCTCTTTTTGATGAAGACATCTCAACCGAATTAAAACTGAAAATGGTTGAAAAACTAGCAATTTCGGGTGAAACTTACGAAAATTTATTATCTGCGACAGATGATGATTGTGATTATGATAACGAACCTGCTCACACGAAACGCTACGAAACTAAAAACGTTAACGAATTGTTAAACAAAGAAATCGACTTTTTGTCAACACGGAGTCCTTGAATTTTTTTAAACGATTCGATATTGCGACTAGCTTTCTAGAAATTGATCCGTGTAAGTGGAGCGAAAACGAAGATTATTTGGTTGCTTTGAATCGTGTTAAAAATCTAAAGGTCGTCAATGACTGCTCAGAAAGAACGGTTAAGTTGGTGAAAGAATTTAGATGTAAATTCACTAGAGATGAAAGTCAATTGCAATATATACTACAAATTGTAAATGATCATCGCAAAAAACATCCAAATGTATATAATTACATTACATATGTAATGTAATATAATAATAGAAATAGAAATCATAAAATTTTAACAACATTATTTGAATAATTATATACATGAATATGAACTTTTTTAAATAAAATGAGAGTTGATCTTTTTGAATCTATCCTTGAGATTTTTTTTAATTGACAACGACTTCAACAGTTTTAATGTGTCAAAACAATTTTATCACTTCAAATTCGTGTTCTCCGACCCCAAAAACCCTAATTAACGTTGTTTGTAATGTGTAACATTGATTTTTCTACATAAAAAAGGTAGTTGTTAATTAATTGGCAGCGATTTTGACAGTTTTAACTTGTCAAAATAAGTTTTTAACTTAAAATTCGTGTTCTCCGACCCCAAAAACCCTTATATACGTTATTTTTGAAGTTTTGTGATGAAACATGCAAGCGCTATATCGTAACGACTTGAAAATAACCTAAAACCCATGTTAAATCCCCTTTAAAATTCAAGTGGAGTGGGGGATGACTTTTTTCGAACGGAAAGGGTTCATCAACGCGTCAAAAATTTTGTTTTTGTGAGTACTTTTAAATCAGGGGGTGCACGTTTAACGACAAAAATTTTGCCCTATTTGGACCACTCTAATATACATGGCCTTGATCATATTAATTTTTTTCTAATTTGTTAAGAGGTGGGGGCATCGTTGAAAAACAATTTATTTTTTTGAAAACATTTTACAGAAAACAATATTATAGAAAATTTGGTACCCATAATGCATATATAAATAATCAAGAAAAATAAATTCAAAAAATAAACACCTCCCTAAAATTTATTTTTTATTTTTTTGTTATTTTGCTATATCTCCCTTCGGTTTAATATTTTTCAAAAATTTTGTTTAAAGTTTATACTTCATACTGTGAGCCAAAAGTATAGAAACCCATCAAAAATCTTTAAAACCATTCCAGAAAGAATACTGTAACTTACAGGATAAAGTATCGGTAAACCGATTTAACTTTTGATGAAAAATAGAATTTTACCTCCTTTTTTGAGGTGCTCCATGGGTTTTAACAATTATTTTAAATGGTTAACATCCTTTGTGCCATACATCCTTTTAAAGGACACTATAAGACAAGAAGAGAGGTATAAATAAAAATTTGGTATTATGTCTGTTCCCAAGATGGCGGTGGGATAAATGTTGGATTTTGGAAATTAGTAAATTAAATAAATTCAAATAATAAAATTAAACAAAAAGAAATTAAATTAAAATGAATTAAATTTAATCTATTTAGATTAAATTACCCCGGTGGAAAATTGGTAGCGTATGAAAAGACATGCCTAATTGGGATTCGAACCCGAAAACACCAAATTAAATGCGCTACCTAGCTACTCAGCCATATAGATCGTCAATAATTAATTCATTTATTTTATTAAACTATTATAATTTATTGTTTTTTTTTTCAGGATATCTTTGGTGGAACCGTCTGATTTTATCAAAATGGTAACTTTCATACATTACCATTTCTAGCCGTCATCTCCAGTCATAAAAATAGGTAATTTTTTTACTACTATGTATTACTAACAGTATATTATATAGATATAATTATTTTCTTATACAATAAATAATAAAGAAATCAAAATTTAAAAAAATATTTAATGGTCCTTTAATTATTATTAGACACAAATTTCTCTGAAGCTTAAAAAAGTGTTTAATCAATCTGACATTTTGTTCACTTTTCTACTTTAATATATTCGTACTTGTCCCAATCTTTAAATCAGCTTATTTATTACTGTTGCAAAAAATTCTTTGTCGGAACCAATTTAGCATATTTCTTTTGACGACGTCATTGCATTAAATTGCTTATCACATACCGCTTTCTTTAGGCAGACCAAACAAGTTGAAATCCAATGGTGAAAATTCAAGGTTGGATAAGGGGTGAGATAGTGGTTCCTGATGTACTCTGTTGATGACTTCTTGCAGGTATTAAGTAATTTAAGACCGAAAACATTTAAGTAAACGTTTTAATTAAATATTGGGATAATTAAAATCAGTTGACCTAGCCATTCAATATGTAATAATGTTGCAAATGCACTTGGCAGCCTCTTTACTGAGGGCGTTCGAGTCCATCAGATGGCTGGATCAGAACTTTCTGATGACGTATTGAGGACCGTCTAGGATTGTGAGCTGGGCGCCCGATTCAGAGGGTGTATGCGTGAGGTGCATACCCGGACCCCGACTAGATGATAGAGAAGGGAAAGGTAGCCCTCTTGGGGAGAGTCACAATAGCAACCAGGAGGAATGTCGTGATATCTCAATGATCCAAGAAGGACCCCGTCGGAAGATCACCTTTAAGCTGCACAAAACGGGGTCTACTCTTCAGCCACGTTTAGGACCGAAGAAACGTCTTCTAGGCGGTTACCGATTGCACTCAAGTGTTTAAAGTAGATTTCCAACTTCTACATTTTTATTTTATTAATATTTAGGACATAAATAATAATATATTTTAATAGAAAAAATATTTCTCGTGATGTAATTTAATTTTTTTAATTCAGATTAAAATTCAGCTTGAAATTTTATTTAACATGAGATAATACAAAAAATTAGGCAGATTTCCTTTCTTGTTTTCATAATTTATAATTCCAAAATAATTTACAAGATGGCGGATTGCCAATAATGTATCTATACAACCTTATAAAATAATTTTGTAAATAAGATTTGCCAAAAAAAAGCAGGATAAAAAATTATTGGGTTATATAAATTTCGAAGAAACATAATAAAAACCATTACATCGTAAAAATAAACTCCATATTTAGTGTTAAATTGTGCGTACCATAAAATCGGCTGATATATGCTCAAGTTTAGGTATATATATTAGAGTGGTCCAAATAGGGCAACATTTTTGTCGAAAAACGTGCACCCCCTGATTTAAAAGTACTCTAAAAAACAACATTTTTGACGAGATGATGAACCCTTTCCGTTCGAAAAAAGTCATCCCCCACTCCAATTTAATTTTAAAGGGGATTTAACATGGGTTTTAGGTTACTTTCAAGTCGTTACGATATAGCGCTTGCATGTTTCATTACAAAACTTCAAAAATAACGTATATAAGGGTTTTTGGGGTCGGAGAACACGAATTTGAAGTAAAAAACTCATTTTGGCTAGCTACGCTAGCTCTTTTTGATGAAGACATCTCAACCGAATTAAAACTGAAAATGGTTGAAAAACTAGCAATTTCGGGTGAAACTTACGAAAATTTATTATCTGCGACAGATGGTGATTGCGATTATGATAATGAAATTTTTTTTTTTTTTTTTCTTTTTTTTTTCCTGTTTAGCCTCCGGTAACTACCGTCTAGATAATACTTCAGAGGATGAATGAGGATGATATGTAGGAGTGTAAATGAAGTGTAGTCTTGTACATTCTCAGTTCGACCAATCCTGAGATGTGTGGTTAATTGAAACCCAACCACCAAAGAACACCGGTATCCACGATCTAGCATTCAAATCCATGTAAAAATAACTGGCTTTACTAGGACTTGAACGCTGGAACTCTCGGCTTCCAAATCAGCTGATTTGGGAAGACGCGTTCACCACTAGACCAACCCGGTGGGTTATGATAACGAACCTGCTCACACGAAACGCTACGAAACTAAAAATGTTAACGAATTGTTAAACAAAGAAATCGACTTTTTTGTCAACACGGAGTCCTTGAATTTTTTTAAACGATTCGAACTTGCGACTAGCTTTCTAGAAATTGATCCACGTGGAGCGAAAACGAAGATTATTTGGCTGCTTTGAATCGTGTTAAAAAATCTAAAGGTCGTCAATGACTGCTCAGAAAGAACGGTTTAGTTGGTGAAAGAAATTAGATGTAAATTCACTAGAGATGAAAGTCAATTGCAATATATACTACAAATTGTAAATGATCATCGCAAAAAACATCCAAATGTATATAATTACATTACATATGTAATGTAATATAATAATAGAAATAGAAATCATAAAATTTTAACATTATTTGAATAATTATATATATGAATACAAAATTTTTTAAATAAAATGAGAATTGATCTTTTTGAATATATCCTTCAGATTTTTTTAATTGACAACGACTTCAACAGTTTTAATGTGTCAAAACAATTTAATCACTTCAAAATCGTGTTCTCCGACCCCAAAAACCCTAATTAACGTTGTTTGTAATGTGTAACATTGATTTTTCTACATAAAAAAGGTAGTTGTTAATTAATTGGCAGCGATTTTGACAGTTTTAACTTGTCAAAATAAGTTTTTAACTTAAAATTCGTGTTCTCTGACCCCAAAAACCCTTATATACCTTATTTTGGAAGTTTTGTGATGAAACATGCAAGCGCTATATCGTAACGACTTGAAAAATAACCTAAAACCCATGTTAAATCCCCTTTAAAATTAAAGTGGAGTCGGGGATGAGTTTTTTCGAATGGAAAGGGTTCATCAACGTGTCAAAAATTTTGTTTTTGAGAGTACTTTTAAATCTGGGGGTGCACGTTTTTCGACAAAAATTTTGCCCTATTTGGACCACTCTAATATGTATATATATAATAGTATATATATATATTTTTTTTTCTTTATTTTACCTAATTTAGGAAAAGTTTTCAAGATAAAGCTTTTATTTATAAAGAAAGAATTTGAAATACTATAAAAATGAGTTTATGATGTCAAACTTATAAGATAGAGAAAGGTTGACCATAAAAAATACGTTATTCTGGTCCAGATACATTGTAAAAACATGTAAAATTCCCAAGAGTAAAGAAAGAATATGATTGGCTGTAATAAAATTCAATAAACCAATAAAACTTTTAGGAACATATATCTTACATTCTGTGAATTGAAGATTAGTTATGATGTACGACCAGGCGGCAGTAATGGATTTAAGCTTTAATATCTAGATTTATTTTTTCTAAATTGAGAATAAAGTACATGAAAAAATTATTATTATAAAAATATATATATATATATATATATATACCATAAATAAAAAATATGTAAAAAACAATTTTAAAATACCGCTCTACAATTACACGTACTAAAAGAAAAAAAATAATTTTAGGACGTTAACTCAGAATGGATTTGACAACAAGTTGTGATGCTGATTTGTAATATTATATGAAAGTTAAAGAGGAGAGCAGAAGAAGTGTTAGGAGAAGACCAATTTGGTTTCAGGAAAAGTATAGGGACAAGAGAAGCAATTTTAGGCCTCAGATTAATAGTAGAAGGAAGAATAAAGAAAAACAAACCAACATACTTGGCGTTTATAGACCTAGAAAAGGCATTCGATAACGTAGACTGGAATAAAATGTTCATTATTTTAAAAAAGTTAAGGTTCAAATACAGAGATAGAAGAACAATTGCTAACATGTACAGGAACCAAACAGCAACAGTAATAATTGAAGAACATAAGAAAGAAGTCGTAATAAGAAAGGGAGTTCGACAAGGATGTTCCCTATCTCCGTTACTTTTTAATCTTTACATGGATCTAGCAGTTAATGATGTTAAAGAACAATTTAGATTTGGAGTAACAGTACAAGGGGAAAAGATAAAGATGCTACGATTTGCTGATGATATAATAATTCTAGCCGAGAGTAAAAAGGATTTAGAAGAAACAATGAACGGCAAGGATGAAGTCCTACGCAAGAACTATCGCATGAAAATAAACAAGAACAAAACAAAAGTAATGAAATGCAGTAGAAATAACAAAGATGGACCACTGAATGTGAAAATAGGAGGAGAAAAGATTATGGAGGTAGAAGAATTTTGATATTTAGGAAGTAGAATTACTAAAGATGGACGAAGCAGGAGCGATATAAAATACCGAATAGCACAAGAGAAACGAGCCTTCAGTAAGAAATATAATTTGTTTACATCAAAAATTAATTTATATGTCAGGAAAAGATTTTTGAAAGTGTATGTTTGGAGCGTCGTTTTATATGGAAGTGAAACTTGGACGATCGGAGTATCTGAGAAGAAAAGATTAGAAGCTTTTGAAATGCGGTGCTATAGGAGAATGTTAAAAATCAGATAGGTGGATAAAGTGACAAATGAAGAGGTATTGCGACAAATAAGTGAAGAATGAAGCATTTGGAAAAATATAGTTAACAGAAGAGACAGACTTATAGGCCACAAACTAAGGCATCCTGGAATAGTCGCTTTAATATTGGAAGGACAGGTAGAAGGAAAAAATTGTGTAGGCAGGCCACGTTTGGAATATGTAAAACAAATTGTTAGGGATGTAGGATGTAGAGGGTATACTGAAATGAAAGGACTAGCACTAGATAGGGAATCTTGGAGAGCTGCATCAAACCAGTCAAATGACTGAAGACAAAAAAAAAAATGAAAGTTATAGCTTCAAATTAAAAATTTGATGTTTTTGTTAATTTTTTCATATGCGTGGTGATAGGCCTAAAGAATGATCCATGAGGAATGGTCTATAGCAGGGGTCGGCAACCTTTTGAGTCAGAAGAGTAAAAAATTACAATTTACAAAATTTCCAAGTTTTTAAAGAGCCACAAAATTTTTTCGAAAATAGGTTTATTAAATAACAATTTATAGGAACTTACACTTATAATTATTATTTTAACGCTAATTTTTAAATAATAAAAGCTATAAAATAGATAAATAATAAAATAGGTAATTTATTAAATATATATTTTAATAATAACACTTTCACGGTAATTCCCAATAGTAGTACTTTGTTTCTTTTTTGACAATTCTTATCGACTTCAAAAAAGTAGTTAGGTATCCAATTTGAAAAAAATGTATAATATGTATTTTTAAAATATAATACTTATTATGTTACCTATCTTTACTTCGGTTTTTTTTATTATTATTATATATATGTACATACATAACTTTGAGAAGATAATTCGCTTCTAACTCTTTTACTTGAAACAACAAACTAAACGTCACAGCCAAAGCACTGGTGAAGACGCCAAATTGTCTTGTGTCGAAAGCGAATTAAAACCTACATAGAAACATCCGACGACGGCGTCATTCGAGAGCTTCTGACGGACTGACGACAGTAACGACGCGTGTCACGGGGGAGGGGTGCGGTGAAAAGAGAGTACAAGTGGCAAAGAGATAGAATCGGTGCCTAATCATCGTTAATCGATTCAGAACGATTTTTAAATGTTTTTTTTTTTTTAAATAAATAATATTTGCGTATGGAACTAAAGTGCCGCAGCTTCACATCCAAAGAGCCGCATGTGGCTCGCGAGCCGCAGGTTCCCGACCACTGGTCTATAGTGGCTGGTTTTCTTCGCGCCCCATGCGGTGTGTAGGTCTACAGAGAGAGTTTAATCGAGGTACTCGATCGTGGTAGGATCCCGGATGTCTAGGGTTCCGACTTAAGCAATTGGATTGGTTGGAGGTAGGCGCAATGGCATCGTTGCACAGTTATATTGGTATTGTTTGTGATTCGCTTTAGGGTTTCCACTGGTGGGGACGACCGCGCCGCCGTGGTATATTAACCCGTGCGACCGGGGGCGGTCGTGATCGAGAGTTGGTAATGCCACGCAAGACATCATGATGGGACTGTGTGGTGGTGCGGGGTTTGTTTCCGACACCTGTGCGGACCGGAATGAGGTTGCGTTGCCCTTGTTAGGTGACCTAAATTGGTCGAATTAATTGAGTGTAGATCTGAATTTCTATATTACGTAAAATCTAATTTTAATTGGTATGAGTGCAGCACTGATTTAACTTTAAACTCGTTCGTTTTCTGAGTCATTCACAGTCACGAACGGTGTTGTCAAATCATTACTAGGCGCGGGGTTCGTGCTTCCCCAGTTTCGGTCTGTTAGTTTGAGGGAATCATGTTAGGTTGGATGTGAAAATGTCCGTTTGAGACCTACGTGAAGGCGAAATTTTATTTTTATTTTATTGATGGAAATGTCTGTCGAGACATTTACATCGGCGGCATCCCGATCGAGGCCTGGGTGATGACTGTGAGGTGTAATCAATTAGAGGGTCTAAAGATGATCTCCGGTAAAGCCCCTCAGGGCTAGGAACGGTAACGTCACACAGCGGGTGTCTTACCCGTTTGGGGTTGGGATGATGGGTCTAAAGAATGGGAAGCAAAGATTTTTACTTTGACATGAGTTCCCCTCTAGGGAGCAATTTATTATCGTGACTCACTTGATACCTAAATCAAATTTTCTGATTAGCAATTTTAATGAGAAACCACAATATTAAAAAAAAACAAGATGGCCGTTATATAGGTTTAGGCATACTTTTTGCAATATTTCAGTTGTTTGTCGTCGGATTTTTACGAGTAAGATGTCTTTTTATTCACAAAAAAATGCTTTATAATTTTTATAATATAACACAATTTGATAAATCCTATAATTCCTAAGATATTATAAACTGAAAAATTGAAACGAACGCCATTTTGAAATTTATTAACGAAGAGTATTGTTTTTTTTTCCTATTAAAAAATGTTAGTTTAAAATATAGTACAAAATTTTATTGCGTTATCTCCAACTGTTATTGAAAAATAATTTTTTTCTTAAAAAACAAAATGGCCAAAATGGACAGACAGAAAAATATGCGTTTTTGGATCTATGCTTACTGGACATTTTTTCTTCAGTATGTTAAGTAGAATCACTTCCTCGAGTTTGTTCTCACCTTTAAATAATTGTCTTTAAATTGTCACCTTTAAATTATCTTTAAATACATCGTAAGAATAATATTATAAAACCAATTTTCATTTATTTATTTTTTTTGAAAAATGATTGTAATAAAATTTAATGGAATGGAATGGAATGCAAAGTTGGCAGGAGTCTATTACTCCCTACTTTATCGCAGAACCTGGACAGAGTCCCTTGCTGCTGGATCTTTCTAATCGGGCTTGTTTTTAAAAGGGTTATTTTTTAATCTCGGATCTAATTTTTCAAGTTTTGTCTATTATTATTTTAGTGAATTTAAGACGGATTTAATTGCATTCCAATCCGTTGTTAAACCAGCGTTATCGAACCCATTTCATGGGCCGACCGCGGAAGGCTAGGCTTATAAAGCCTGTCCTCCCGACGTAATTCCCCTTCAGACCGTCCACTGAAGTCCTTTCGGTGCTACCTCTTTAATAGGCTAGCAGGAATACGCCACAACGGGGCACTAGCTATAGGGAGGGAGCAATGTGTCCCCTTTTCCGGAGGAGTCGCAATTGCTGGGTTATTTTATCTTACTGTAAGTTTAACTTACAGATGGTGATACCTATTCGCGATCGCGGTTTTGGGGCGGCGATTTTCTGGAAAGAAGTAAACAGCAATTATTCTCTCCACGTAATTATTAACCTTCAGACACGCGTGTGTCTGAGAAGGGGTTGGGGGGACCGCGTGGCCGCAGTGAAGAAACCATTTGTTTTTGTGGTGGCTGTTGGCATCTGCAACAAAAGAAGCAGAACACACACACGAGATAAAAAAAAAAAAAAAAAAAAAAAAAAAAAAATATAATTTTTACTTTCCTTTCGACTGGCAGGATGAGACGGCACGACGCGTCGTTCCACATCCACGTTTCTCCCGTTTCTGAAACAAGAGAAATAGAACAAAACACACGCGAGAAAAAAAAAAAAAAAAAAAAAAAAAAAAAAAAAATTTTAGACCGCGTTTTTGTTTTGTGCGCGACTTACCGTATTTGAAGTCTTCAAACTATATAACTCGCGAAAAAACTATTCACTCGCGACCCCGGAAACGCGTCTGACGCACTATTCCGTTTATGGCTCATGCGATATGGAGGCCCCTAAGCCTGGTTTGTCGATTTTCGGCTACCGCACCGCACCATCACGGTGGTTCGTCCAGTACGGCGTGAGGCCGCTTCCTTACAACTGTCGGAGTTGGGTCCTCTCTGCAGATGTCCCGAAGATGACTGTGTTCGGACACAGCCGCTCTCCCGAACAGTCTGCGCGCCTGCGCCACCCCCACCTCGGACACGGATTGAAATCTCGCATCAGATCGGAGAGTGGCATTCCTGACGAACCACGGAGCTCCAAAGATCGTCCGCAACGCGATGTTTTGGACGGCCTCGATCTTCTTTTGAAGCGAGGAGCTCAACATTGCCCCCCATGCCGGGTAAGCATATGTTAGAATCGGCAGTACGTACAGCCGAAAAATGAGAAGCTTAGTTGCCAGTGGGTATGGGCTGGCACTGTTCAGCACTGGGTATAGTGAGGCTCTGGCGGCCTTAGCCCTCCGGGTCGCATAATTTACATGTTCGCCGAAGGTAAGCCGCCTGTCCAACACCACCCCCAGGTACTTAACTGTTTTCTCAAAAGGGATTTTCTCCCCTGAGATTTCCAGCTCTCTGGTCGGTTTTCGTGTCTTGCATGTGAACATCACGGCCACCGATTTTTCACCGTTTAAAATTTAATAAACCAATGAACTGTATATATATTAAACGTATTTTTCATCCCGTTGATGGATTGTTAAATCACCCGTAAACTCGACTACCTGTTACGATCTAAATATGACCTGATTTGTAATTTTGTTTTATACTTTTTTATAGATGAAATAAACGTATGAAACATTTTTTTTTTTATATAAGTAATATATATACATATATATAAATTGATGGTATATGAGTTCAAAAATGTTTTTCATGCTTTATAATTATTTACGTAAAAATTGAAATACATAAATTCAAGATGTACACATGAAAGCGGTTTGACAACTTTATACGTTTACCTTATTTATGAACGAAAAAAGGAAAAAAATTATTAAAATAAACATAAGGTGAGAATAATTCTAATCATTATTTTTTTTTTTTTTTTGTCTTCAGTCATTTGACTGGTTTGATGCAGCTCTCCAAGATTCCATATCTAGTGCTACTCGTTTCATTTCAGTATACCCTCTACATCCTACATCCCTAACAATTTGTTTTACATATTTCAAACGTGGCCTGCCTACACAATTTTTTCCTTCTACCTGTCCTTCCAATATTAAAGCGATTATTCCAGGATGCCTTAGTATGTGACCTATAAGTCTGTCTCTTCTTTTAACTATATTTTTCCAAATGCTTCTTTCTTCATCTATTTGCCGCAATACCTGTTTATTTGTCACTTGATCCACCAGTCTGATTTTTAACATTCTCCTATAGCACCGCATTTCAAAAGCTTCTAATTTTTTCTTCTCAGATACTCCGATCGTCCAAGTTTCACTTCCATATAAAGCGACACTCCAAACATACACTTTCAAAAATCTTTTCCTTACATTTAAATTAATTTTTGATGTAAACAAATTATATTTCTTACTGAAGGCTCGTTTAGCTTGTGCTATTCGGCATTTTATATCGCTCCTGCTTCGTCCATCTTTAGTAATTCTACTTCCCAAATAACAAAATTGTTTTACCTCGATAATCTTTTCCCCTCCTATTTTCACATTCAGTGGTCCATCTTTGTTATTTCTACTACATTTCATTACTTTTGTTTTGTTCTTGTTTATTTTCATGCGATAGTTCTTGCGTATGACTTCATCTATGCCGTTCATTGTTTCTTCTAAATCCTTTTTACTCTCGGCTAGAATTACTATATCATCAGAAAATCGTAGCATCTTTATCTTTTCACCTTGTACTGTTACTCCGAATCTGAATTATTCCTTAGTATCATCAACCGCCAGTTCCATGTAAAGCTAATCATTATAAGAATATCATTAAAAGCACGGGTCACTCACTTTGCCGTTTTGGATTGAAGTATCATATACAATTGTTATTTAAATGATGTGTCACATAATGGGTGTTGTATGAAATATTTAACTTCACCCCAAGTATTTACATCAAAAAATGTAAAAAATTCAAATATTAAATTAAAATTAATTAACCCGTAAATTCGAGTAAATATTTTACAATTTGAAAAAGATGTAAAGTTAAAAACAGGTTGCAATTATTTTAATTTATTTTTTATTATAAATGCTCATAGAGAAATAAAATTTTAATCTTTCAAACAATAATTTTCCTATTATAAAATATAAATATGTGCTTGTTAGAAAGAAGAAAAATGATTTGGAATAATCTAATTTGATTCATGGAATAAAATAGTAAAAAAAAAAAAACAAAAAAAACTGGTATATATAATTCTATTGTGAACTTAATTACATCTATATTAGGGAGAGATTTTAAAAGAAAGAATCAGTTTTCAAAGTAATCCTTTATCAATATTATATATATATATAAAACACTAATGCACGCACTAATTCACACACGTAACATTTTATATCCTATCATAATCCCACTCAAGCAATTTAACCTAATTTTTTTTATATTCTATAAAGAAAAAAAATTACCTTTAACCCTTCAGAATTGAATCGGTATACCTTTTAAATCCTTCATATAGAGACATCTAATACCAACTTAAAAAAATTAATTTACCTTATTCTTTCTCTTTTCTTTTTTTTTTTTGAAAATATCGCTTTATTACAAAAATGAAATATATGATGGCTGTTCCTTATTTTGTAATATTAATATATCATTTTACGTATATATATATATATATATATATATATATATATATATATATATTATTTTATATTCGCTTAGCTTACATTTAATTTAATCCTAGTATGTACTATATAAATTAGATATTTAATTTTTTTTACTGCAATTATTTTGTACCATACACAAATAATAAATCTTTATTTTCATGAATTAATTTTATATATATATATATATATATATATATATATAAGAGAGCGAGTGAGATAGAGGGTTGGTGGGAGGGAGAGAGAGTATGAACATGGGGTGTTATAATGCTTATCATTTTTATACCACGTTAAACAAAGATGGAAAAAGTTTTCTTTAAATTGATAAATTTATTGCATATAAAAAATACTTTATCAGCAAATTTTAAAAAAGCATATTTTATATTTTCTAAAACATGAAATATTATTCTTAACATTGTAATTTACTCATAATACGTGATAGATATTCAATATTCAATTTCTTTCTGCATAAAATTTATTACATTATGTAACAATTTAAATTGTAATCTTACTAGTATATAAAGAGACGTCTTTTTGTTTATTCACTATAACCATAAAAACTACGAAACTAATCATTAAGAAATCTTAACTCTAGCTTTCTTGTGACCCCCAGTAAAGTTTACTACAGTTCAAATCTCATCAATCTCACGAATATATAAATCGCATAAATAAATAACCTAGAATTTCTTTTACTAAATTTAATGTCATTGTCAATATCGATTGTTATTATCTATTTCAATATCGACTTCTTCAAGAAGTTTTTATATGATTTACTAACTTTTAATATCATTGTCTATAAAATATCAATTTGTTTTATGAACGTAATATCCGTAAAAATAAATCAGTTTGATCATAAAGTTAAAGCGGATGATAACAATTTACATATTTGTAACAAAGTTTTGATGTTTTCAAGAATATTGAATTTTTTTAAGGATATCGATTTTTTCAAAAATTTACTAAATTTAATGTCATTGTCTATCTAGTGTGACGTGCAAGAATTCTTTCTTACAAGAGTCAAGAAGGGTGCACACGAAATAATCCAACATTTGATTTTTCAAAGCATAGTATTACCACCAAAGTATAGAGTTATCATAAAAGAATGGTGCAGTTTTGAACATGGTTTAAATTAAAACAGAATTACTTACAGTTTATGTTTTTTATTTTTCAAATTTGTCGTGTCAAACATTTTGTTACATAATTAATAAATTTCAATATGTGTGCCCTTGTCGCTCGAAAAATGTCCAAACGATACTCAACTTCTCTCCAAACATTAGTAAACATTTCTTCGTTAATGATTGTCATTGCTTCATTAATCCTGTTTTTTTAAGCTGTTTAGGTCGCGAATTTTTTGTGTATAAACAACGCTTTTGATGTACCCCCAAAAAAATCGCAAGTTGTTAGGTCTGGACTCCTTGGAAGCCAAAATACGGGTCCTTGCCGGCCTATCCATCGATCTCCAAATTTTTCGTTCAAAGAGTCCGTGAACGATGCATTGAAGTGCGGGGGAGCACCATCTCGTTGGAAATGAAGTCGATGAATGTTATCGAGTTCATCCGGCTGAGAAAGCAATAATCGGTTAACATGTCAAGATACACGACTCCATAAATCGTTTTGTCAGCAAAGAAGAAAGGCCCTATTACACGATTTTTCATCACACCACAACAAACATTAACTTTAAGCGAATCGCGTTGTTTCTCGATAATTGCGTATGGGTTTTCAGAGCTCTATATTCGTGAATCGTGTCTGTTAACGCATCCATTAACATGGAATGTAGCTTTGTCTGTAAAAATTATATCGTCTAAAAATGATTAGTTTTCACTTATTCTGTCCGACAATTCAACAGCGAAATTGTAACGTTTTATACCATCATCGGGTTTTAATTCCTGCAATATCTGGATTTTATAAGCGTGTAATTTCAGGTTTTTATGTAAAACTTTGAGAACTGTTGATTTTGGAATATTTTTTGTTTAATTTTACAGGTAGAATCCGAAAAAGTATGGTCATGATTTTAGAAACACTCTGTATATATTTATTTATATTTTATCCCGTTTACTTAGTTGATATTTTTAATCTAAATACATGTAATTTAATATTATTATTTAATTGTTCTAAGAGTAAATTTTAGGTTAATATTTCTTTTTTAAATACGCTTTGTTTGTATAATTTTACTACAGTTTAATAGTTAGAGTATTATCTATATATATAAAAATCAATGTTTGTTGTCTGTCTGATCCAACTTAACTCGAGATCTACCGGACAGATTTGTCTAAAATTTTGCACACCTACACTTTGAAGCCCTGCGGTGAACATAGGCTAATTTTTTTGGACCTCCGACATAACGAAATTTAAAACAATTTATTTCTTCCTTAAAGTATATTTAATTTTCAAAATGACTTTGATTTTCAAGAAAAATTTAATTTTTAGCTAACATTTTTTTTTTGAATCGATTAATTTTGAAAAGGGCTTAACGTACAAGTATTAACGTAGGTTTTAACGTACAGTTATTCCTAAGTTTCAATCGATTTAGCGGACATGCATATGTAATTATTACGATTCATTCATTTACAATTTTTTACAGCTGTTTTAAAACATAAATAAATAGCCGCTTTTGTTTATCACGTGTGTGTTACTAATTTAAAGTGTGTAAAGTATTTTACTGCAATCTTTTAAATTCTGTGATTTTTTTTCAAAACATCATACCGTGCCTAAAAGACATTCTTCAATCAGGAGAAATACAAAAAAAGCAGGTATGATGAAAACTGTTCGTGCGGCAGAGACTGAAGACGAAAGACAGTCAAGATTGGAAAGCGACCGAATACACACAGCCCGATCCCGTTCGTCTGAAACAAATGAGCGACGGGAAATGCGATATACCACCGTTACTGTATGTGTGACTGACTGCACCTGCCTCTGGTTACTTGACTAATAAATATAAAATAAAAAGATTGACCACCACGGGAAACTCAAGTAACCATATAGCGCGAGCGAAGCTGCGACTGGGAGCTAGTTTATGATATAAAAAAATAACCGAAATTCTCGTATTTTTGTATCTTCCCCATACATGGGGAAATATTGTATTAAAATTATTTTAATCTTTAATATTGTATTAAAATTATGATAAAATAAAACATTATCGTAATTTATTTTTAATTTGTAAAATATTTTTACTAATATAATTTTTTTTTTAATTATCTGGGTATAAACATAAAACTTTTTATATGAATTTTCTATCTAAGTAAAAAAAAATAAAATACTTTGTGTTATAAAATTATTTCATTCTATTTTTATTATATATTCTTTGTGATTTTTAACTAGAAGAAACTCCATTATTTCAAATAAGAATCTAATTTCTTTTTCTATAGTAAGTTAATTTAAAATTCAATCCATGTGCGGAAGTGATACCTGATTTAAAAAAATTTGTTCTTCAAATCATCATCTTGTAAAAATATTCTTATTACTTATAGAATACAAAATGATAGCATATATATATATACAGGGCTTTTCATAATGTTCTTAGGAGTTACAAAAATTCAGTACAAAAAAAGTATTTCACTTACCTAAATGAAAGTAGTACGAGGTGATGCAGGGACTCAAACAATTTTTGTTAAAATCTATAAATGTTCAATATGTGCTCCTCTGGTGACACGGCACACATCAACACGAAAGTCTAGCTCTTGCCAAACTCGTTCTAAAACGTTTCTAGTTTTATTAAATATATGTTATTTGCTATAATATTACGTCGTTTATTTTAAACAAAATGACATTTTATTTTTTTTAAATCGGTTAACAAATATACGTGTTATGGCAGAAAATTGATGTTGTAATTTTGTGTCTGTTTTTGTCTTCTACCTTTTTTATTATTGCTTTTTTATTCGTTGTTAATTCTAGTATTGTAAATTAGTATAGTAAGGTAAGGGTTTCTTCAAATCGTTGTACTGTCTTGGTAACAGCTGTTTTACTTATTGGTTCTCTGTTCTGTAAATTTATTCACTCTCCATAAAAGAGGATGATACATGGATTTGTTTGTTCGTTTCTGTACGTACTTACATTTTTATTTTAGCTGCTATTAGCGCAGAACGGACCGATTGTAGTGCGCCGAGCGGCTGCGCACGGCATCTTTCCGACACCTCCCGCTAGAAGAAGTTCGTTATCAATTAATTTACAGATTATTTAATTTAATTTCTAACCATAATTTATATATATATATATATATATATATATATATATATATATATAAATTTATTTATTTAATTTTATTAATAAAAGAAAGGAATTATTAATTAATATTTAAAGAGGAAAAAATGATTCTTTATTTAGCTGGAGGGAGACTTTGGCGCTAATCTGTCCGGTCCGTCACGTGATCCGTTCTGGGCCAATAGTAGCAACTGGACTGGTAACTAACACAAGCTCACACGAACACGCCAAGATTCGAATACCGATATTTTGTTATTTTATTTTGAATAATACTTTCTACCTAATATTTTGCACAAGAAATATATAAAAACAAACATAAATTAAATGAAACAAATTAAAAGTAGTAAAATTCTTTTTATTTAATATTGAAATATATATTCTCTGTTTATAAAAATATTAATATATTAAAAACGTGATTTGTTGAAATAAATAAAAATAAAGAGTAGACCTTACACAAAAGTATCAAGTTTAAACGCACTTAGTACTGTGATTCACTGCATAAGCGCGTATAAAAAATTCACAAATAATATCCTCAAATTTTGGTTATGTTGTCTGTTATAGATATTAAATTGCATATAACTACAGAACGATTCATCTGATTTTCATCAATTTATCACATGTAAAACTTTAGATACATTATAACAGCATATATAAATTTCAATAAAATTGATCAAATAGTTTTGAAGATTTACGAGCCAAAAACTTTTAAAACAAATGAGCGTAATTGAAGAACGATTCAACCAATCTTGATAAAATTCGTATATGCATAACATCAGATACACTATTAAAGCATATCTAAATTTGAATAAAATTGATTCAGTAATTTTGGAGATTTTCAAGCCACGAAATGTTGAAATATTACATAAATTAAGCATAACTAAAGAACGACTCAACCAATCATCATGAAATTCACACACGTACAACTTCAGTTAGATTATTGTAGCATATCTAAATTTGAATGAAATTGATCAAGTAGTTTTGAAGACTTTCGAGCCACAAAATTTTAAATCAAATGAGCATAATTGAAGAACGACTCAATCAATGTTCATAAAATTCTTACATGCACAACATCAGATACAGTACTACAGTATATCTAAATTTGAGAGAAATTAATTTAGTAATTTTGGAGATTTTTAAGCCACAAAATTTTCAAATTATTAGATCAATTATGCATAACTAAAGAACGACTCAACCAATCATCATGAAAATCTAATACGCACAAGTTCAGTTAGATTACTGTAGCATATATAAATTTCATTAAAATTGATCAAGTAGCTTTGAAGATTTTCGAGCCACAACATTTTCAAATTATTAGATCAATTATGCATAACTAAAGAACGACTCAACCAATAATCATGAAAATCTAATACGCAAGAGTTCAGTTAGATTACTGTAGCATATCTAAATTTCATTAAAATTGATCAAGTAGTTTTGAAGACTTTCGAGCCACAAAATTTTCAAAATTTTAGAACAAATGAGCTTAATTCAAGAACGATTCAACATATATTCATAAAATTTTTACATGCACAACTTCGGTTGGATTACTGTAGCATATCTAAATTTCATTAAAATATCAAGTAGTTTTGAAGATTTTCGAGCCACAAAATTTTAAATCAAATGAGCATAATTGAAGAACGACTCAATAAATGTTCATAAAATTCTTACATGCACAACTTCAGATACACTACTACAGTATATCTAAATTTGAGAGAAATTAATTTAGTAATTTTGGAGATTTTTAAGCCACAAAATTTTCAAATTATTAGATCAATTATGCATAACTAAAGAACGACTCAACCAATCATCATGAAAATCTAATACGCACAAGTTCAGTTAGATTACTGTAGCATATCTAAATTTCATTAAAATTGATCAAGTAGTTTTGAAGATTTTCGAGCCACAACATTTTCAAATTATTAGATCAATTATGCATAACTAAAGAACGAGTCAACCAATCATCATAAAATTCTCACACGCACAAGTTCAGTTAGATTACTGTAGCGTATCTAAATTTCATTAAAATTGATCAAGTAGTTTTGAAGACTTTCGAGCCACAAAATTTTCAAAATTTACGAACAAATGAGCTTAATTCAAGAACGATTCAACATATATTCATAAAATTATTACATGCACAACTTCGGTTAGATTACTGTAGCATATCTAAATTTCATTAAAATTGATCAAGTAGTTTTGAAGATTTTCGAGCCACAAAATTTTAAAGCAAATGAGCATAATTGAAGAACGACTCAATCAATGTTCATAAAATTCTTACATGCACAACTTCAGATACACTACTACAATATATCTAAATTTGAGAGAAATTAATTTAGTAATTTTGGAGATTTTCAAGCAACAAAATTTTCAAATTATTAGATCAATTATGCATAACTAAAGAACGACTCAACCAATCATCATGAAAATCTAATACGCACAAGTTCAGTTAGATTACTGTAGCATATCTAAATTTCATTAAAATTGATCAAGTAGTTTTGACGATTTTCGAGCCACAACATTTTCAAATTATTAGATCAATTATGCATAACTAAAGAACGACTCAACCAATAATCATGAAAATCTAATACGCACAAGTTCAGTTAGATTATTGTAGCATATCTAAATTTCATTAAAATTGATCAAGTAGTTTTGAAGATTTTCGAGCCACAAAATTTTAAAGCAAATGAGCATAATTGAAGAACGACTCAATCAATGTTCATAAAATTCTTACTTGCACAACTTCAGATACACTACTACAGTATATCTAAATTTGAGAGAAATTAATTTAGTAATTTTGGAGATTTTTAAGCCACAAAATGTTCAAATTATTAGATCAATTATGCATAACTAAAGAACGACTCAACCAATCATCATGAAAATCTAATACGCAAGAGTTCAGTTAGATTATTGTAGCATATCTAAATTTCATTAAAATTGATCAAGTAGTTTTGAAGATTTTCGAGCCACAAAATTTTAAAGCAAATGAGCATAATTGAAGAACGACTCAATCAATGTTCATAAAATTCTTACATGCACAACTTCAGATACACTACTACAGTATATCTAAATTTGAGAGAAATTAATTTAGTAATTTTGGAGATTTTTAAGCCACAAAATTTTCAAATTATTAGATCAATTATGCATAACTAAAGAACGACTCAACCAATCATCATGAAAATCTAATACGCAAGAGTTCAGTTAGATTATTGTAGCATATCTAAATTTCATTAAAATTGATCAAGTAGTTTTGAAGATTTTCGAGCCACAAAATTTTAAAGCAAATGAGCATAATTGAAGAACGACTCAATCAATGTTCATAAAATTCTTACATGCACAACTTCAGATACACTACTACAGTATATCTAAATTTGAGAGAAATTAATTTAGTAATTTTGGAGATTTTTAAGCCACAAAATTTTCAAATTATTAGATCAATTATGCATAACTAAAGAACGACTCAACCAATCATCATGAAATTCACACACGTACAACTTCAGTTAGATTATTGTAGCATATCTAAATTTCATTAATATTGATCAAGTAGTTTTGAAGATTTTCGAGCCACAACATTTTCAAATTATTACATAAATTAAGCATAACTAAAGAACGACTCAACCAATCATCATGAAATTCACACACGTACAACTTCAGTTAGATTATTGTAGCATATCTAAATTTCAATAAAATTGATCAAGTAGTTTTGAAGAGTTTCGAGCCACACAATTTTAGAACAAATGAGCTTAATTCAAGAACGATTCAACATATATTCATAAAATTTTTACATGCACAACTTCGGTTAGATTACTGTAGCATATCTAAATTTCATTAAAATTGATCAAGTAATTTTGAAGATTTTCGAGCCACAAGATTTTAAAGCAAATGAGCATAATTGAAGAACGACTCAATCAATGTTCATAAAATTCTTACATGCACAACTTCAGATACACTACTACAATATATCTAAATTTGAGAGAAATTAATTTAGTAATTTTGGAGATTTTCGAGCCACAAAATTTTCAAATTATTAGATCAATTATGCATAACTAAAGAACGATTCAACCAATCATCATGAAAATCTAATACGCACAAGTTCAGTTAGATTACTGTAGCATATCTAAATTTCATTAAAATTGATCAAGTAGTTTTGACGATTTTCGAGCCACAACATTTTCAAATTATTAGATCAATTATGCATAACTAAAGAACGACTCAACCAATCATCATGAAAATCTAATACGCACAAGTTCAGTTAGATTACTGTAGCATATCTAAATTTCATTAAAATTGATCAAGTAGTTTTGACGATTTTCGAGCCACAACATTTTCAAATTATTAGATCAATTATGCATAACTAAAGAACGACTCAACCAATCATCATGAAAATCTAATACGCACAAGTTCAGTTAGATTACTGTAGCATATCTAAATTTCATTAAAATTGATCAAGTAGTTTTGAAGATTTTCGAGCCACAAAATTTTAAAGCAAATGAGCATAATTGAAGAACGACTCAATCAATGTTCATAAAATTCTTACATGCACAACTTCAGATACACTACTACAGTATATCTAAATTTGAGAGAAATTAATTTAGTAATTTTGGAGATTTTCAAGCCACAAAATTTTCAAATTATTAGATCAATTATGCATAACTGAAGAACGATTCAACCAATCATCATGAAAATCTAATACGCAAAAGTTCAGTTAGATTACTGTAGCATATCTAAATTTCATTAAAATTGATCAAGTAGTTTTGAAGATTTTCGAGCCACAAAATTTTCAAATTATTAGATCAATTAAGCATAACTAAAGAACGACTCAACCAATCATCATGATAATCTAATACGCACAAGTTCAGTTAGATTACTGTAGCATATCTAAATTTCATTAAAATTGATCAAGTAGTTTTGAAGATTTTCGAGCTACAAATTTTTTTTTTATTTTAGAACAAATGAGCTTAATTCAAGAACGACTCAACATATATTCATAAAATTCTTACATGCACAACTTCGGTTAGATTATTGTAACATATCTAAATTTCAATGAGATTGATCAAATAGTTTTGGAGATTTTCCAGCCACAAAATTTTATACATGAATAATATTTTATTAATCCTCATTACCCCTCATCATCACCGTACTATCGAAAATAATAATATAATATCTTTCTTCATAAATTTTGCAAAAAAATTTAATTACTTTTTTTTTAATAAATATAGATAATTTTCTTTGTGTAATTTATAACAATTTCTACTGATTTTATTTACATAAATTAAAATAAAACTTTTTTAAATACCACAAAAAAGAGAAAGATTTAATGTGGTATAAAATTCAATGTTTTGCATCAGGTGGTTTGTAGGATAAAACTTTTTAAATTCAAGCAATCTTTTCATAGTGACGTATACTGTTCTTTTAAAAATTACGTCATTAAATATTTAAAAGGAAAAATACTCTGCAATGTACTTTAAAACAGATTTTAAACTTTTTCCAGTTTATTTAAAGTGTTCTACATCAACAATTTTTGATGTGATTTTTTTTTAAAATTAATATTGCCAACTCATAGATGAGCCAAAGTTTAAAAAACATAAAAGTAAAATATATACAAACAGAAAGGTAAATTTTGTTGTAATATGATTTACAATTTTCCCTGGACAGTTGTATTTCATTACTGCCAAATAGTTATTTAATTAATATGTTTCGAAAATGGTGTGCTGGTTATACTTTTTTTTGATTTTACTTGTAAAATTAAACAAAAAAATATCCTTAGGAAGAATGACGATTTCAATTTCGTTCTCTCACTGTCCGTCATTTTGTTATTTTTGTATAAAAATTTATACAGAGTGATTCAGGAGTACTTCAGGCGTACTTCAGGAGTGATTCAGGCAATACTTTGACAACTCATTCTAGAAGCTAAAAATAAGAAAAAAGTTCATATAAACATAGGTCCGAAAACGCTTCGTAGGCGAGTTATACAGGGTGAATGATTTCGCCCGAGTTTCAGTTCCTCCGGGTAAATTGAGGCTTCCTGAAATTCTGGGAAGGTCAATTAAGTGGAAAATTCAATTGTTTCTTATGGTTTTTAAGCTGGGAAATCGAAAAAAATAGGTCCCAGAACTGTATCTCTCTTAGTTTCTAAGATATCCCATGTAAAACGCCAAAAATAGTATCAAAAAACACATTTTTTTACGTTTGACGTACAATAACGTTGTTAAATTGGCAATAAATCATACATTTTTTAAACATAAATTGTAGAGAATTTAATTATAAGAAGATTGATTTAAATAATGTCAACAGAAAACAAATAAAATTTTAAACATGTCGACTTTTATTAACAACAAAACCGACGAAAACTTAGAAGAAAATGTTACAAAAAAAGATAACAGATGTGTCTAGTAGGTACAATAATTTTAGACCTACGGAAAACAAGATGGCAACACTGATTTTTTCTTCACAATTTGTTTAAATACTACTCATTGTTGTCAGTTAATTATGGTAATGTGTTAAATAACCTTTCACTGATCAATCGTGTTTGCAGTATTACGTCGAATTTTTATCGTAAAAATTTCAGAAAACTGTTAAGAAGTGTAATCTTAACAGAATTCTCTGCGTCACGCTTTTATTTAACTAAATATTTTCATTACTTTTAATTTTAAAATTTAATAATTATTACTTTTATTTATTAGATATTTGTATAATTTATTTTTTACTTTTCATGCATTTTTATATATGTTAATATATTATATTTTTTTAATTTGATTTAATTCTTATTTTTTACATTTTAGAGGGTTTTTCTAATTTGTTTCCTTTTTTTATTAATGTTAATATTAATATTAGTTAAATAAAACCTTTTTTAAAAAATAATTTTTTATATGTAATCAAACATATTTTTGTAATTTTTTTTGTATTTTTTTATATGAAATTTCTCACTATGTTCTTGAATATTTTATAAATATATGAAATCAGAACTTCATGTAATATTGTTAAAACTAAATTACAACTATAAATCATTATTTTCAATTTTATTTAAGTACGGAATAAAAAGGCGTGTGTTTGTGCGTGCGCGTGTATCCATACGTTATTGTGCGCGCGATGTTTTATTAGTAGTTTGTGTTTATAAATTTAAAAACAAAGGAATATCTTTATAGAGAAATAATATATGTTGTTATAAATTTCACTAAAAGAGTTAAACTGGGTTTTAGTTTTATCTGTTTAATATATTAAATTATCGATGTCCAATAAAATTGATAATAATAAAGTAGCATATAAGTTGTAAAGTTAAAACTAAAACAAGGATAATGTAATTTAAAACAAAGTAAACATTCAATGGTTTATGTTAATAAAATAAAACCAAATACAACTTTCATAACTCCAAATTTATATACACAAATAATATATAATAATACGTCAACCAAAGTTTACTTACTAATTTTATTATAAAGCGATGGAATTACTTAAAATTGTAATACATATCATATTAATTTAACTTAAAGCCACCAATATACATAATATTTCGAATCTTAAAGTCAATATTAACAATATTACTAATATTGTTTAATTTAATTTTATATGTTTATATATCACCGATATAAATATGACACTTCATAATTTTCCCTATGTTTGTTTAACGTTGTTATTCAAATTTCATGTTATGTTAAATGAATTGTTATTAAATACGCAATAAGTAATTGTTTGAAGTATATATATATATATATATATATATATATATATATATATATATATATATTCAATTTATGTGGTATGATATATTTATATGTTTTCATTTCAAATTAATACCCTTAGGCAAGTTCCTGACATAAATTATTTCATTGTTATTTTCTTATCATTTTTTTAATTTTATGTTGTTATTTTAAACTCTTTACATAGAACTAGCAGTTAATGATGTTAAAGAGCAATTTAGATTCGGAGTAACAATACACGGTGAAAAGATAAAGGTGCTACGATTTGCTGATGATATAGTAGTAATAGCTGAGAGTAAAAAGGATTTAGAAGAAACAAAAGTAAAACGAAAAGTGGATGAAGTCCTACGCAAGAAATACCGCGTGAAAAAAAAAACAAGAACGAAACGAAAGTAATGAAATGTAGTAGAAATAACAAAGATGGACCACTGAATGTGAAAATAGGAGGAGAAAAGATTATGGAGGTAGAAGAATTTTGTTATTTGGGAAGTAGAATTACTAAAGATGGACGAAGTAGAAGCGATATAAAATGCCAAATAGCACAGACAAAACGAACTATCAGTCAGAAATATAATTTGTTTACATCAAAAATTAATTTAAATGTCACAATTTTTGAAATTATATGTTTGGAGCGTCGCTTTATATGGAAGTGAAACTTGGACGATCGGAGTATCTGAGAAGAAAAGATTAGAAGCTTTTGAAATACGGTGCTATAGAAGAATGTTAAAAATCAGGTGGGTGGATAAAGTGGCAAATGACGAGGTGTTGCGGCAAATCGATGAAGAAAGAAGCATTCGGAAAACTATAGTTAAAAGAAGAGACAGACTTATAGGCCACATACTAAGGCATCCTTATACCCTCTAATATTAGAGGGTCAGGTAGAAGGAAAAAATTGTGTAGGCAGGTAACGTTTCGAATATGTAAAACAAATTGTTAGGAATGTTGGGTAGAGGGTATACCGAAATGAAACGACTGGGGCTAATTAGGGAATTTTAGAGAGCTATATTTAAAAACAAAAATGTTGATTTAGAAAATAAAGCCTCACCCAAAATATTTCCTCAATTCTGATTAGAGATATGAGCGAAAATTAATTCTCCTTGTGTTATAACATGGTAAGAAAAATTCTAGAAACCCAAAAATTGCAATAACGGTCGCGAAGCCCCCTAGTATGTATGTATGTATATATATATATATATATATATATATATATATACACACACACACACACACACACACACACACACACACACACACACACACACACACACACACACACACACACACACACACTCACTAGCTGCTCAGCCAGGCCTGACGATGGCTTCTAGGAATGGGATTATTAGGTGTAAATCGATTATTTCTTGTACAAAAATATTGTTTTTTAATGATGACAATTGATATAACGAAAGTTAAATTACAGATTTAACTCTGGAAATTGATACTAACGGATTGTCATTTTATGCTAGTGATGCCTACTTTTTTTATAGTTCATTATTTTATGAAAGAAGAGGAAAATTCATTTCTTTCTTCATAGATGAAGAAAGAAGCATTTGGAAAAATATAGTTAAAAGAAGATACTGACTTATAAGCCACATACTAAGGCATCCTGGAATAGTCGCTTTAATATTGGAGGAACAGGTAGAAGGAAAAAATTGTGTAGACAGCCAACGTTTGGAATATGTAAAACAAATTGTTAGGGATGTAGGGTGTAGGGGGTATACCGAAATGAAACGACTAACACTAGATAGGGAATCTTGGAGAGCTGCATCAAACCAGTCAAATAACTGAAAACAAAAAAAAAATTATGAAGAAAACCAATCACATAAATAAAATATATTTGATGAGGACACCACATGACTTCCTTGTACGCCTATTAAATTATATTTACACACTTTTAAAAGTACATAAAATTTTATTTCACTAATAAATTCTGAATTTTTTTGTAATATTTTTTTTTTATTCTTGTTATTGAATAATTATTTATTGTATTTTAAAATCAGAGGTTAATAATTATTAATAAATCAATATATTTAAATTAAAAAAGCTAAAAAAAAAAAAAAAGAAATGATGTCGAATTCATACCTACATGCCTTCCCCTTGTAAGACCAAATATATCATTAATTAAAATTTTATTTAGCTATAACTCTGTAACCAATAAAAATTAGTACCATTTATGAAATATATATCAATGAGGGCTTATTACTGCAGTTAAGAAAAAGTCCAAAACCCAAAATTTGTTGGATTTTGGGCTTTTTTTTAATAATATTGGTCCAATCGATTGAAATGAAAAATGAAGGTACAGAACTAGATGTTTCAACAGTCCTAAATCCAAAATTTCATCATCCTACTGCTAATCGTTTTTGGAGTTATGCGAGATACATACGTACACGTACGTACATACGTCATGACGAAACTAGTCAAAATGGATTCAGGGAAGGTCAAAATAGATATTTTCGTTGAAATCTGAAAACCGAAATTTTTTGCGATCATAATACTTCCTTTATTTCGTATAAGATAAAAATGTAAGAACACAAAAATTAAGGAAAAGGCAATAGAAAGATTTAAAAGGGTTCACAGGAAAAGACCTTAAGAAAAAGGTTTGTTCATTGTAGACCTAAACAGAAATATTTCTTACTTTTACTTTATAATCAAGGTAATATAAATAAAAAATGTATTTCAATTTTATACATTTTATTTCTTTTCGTTCTTTTCTTTTATTTCTTTCAGTCATTACTTCTTATTTATTGAGATTTTGTTTCCTATTGCTTTATATTCTTTTTTAACTTCATTTAAATATTATAATTTTATCTTTTTTTTCTTGTTCTTTCTCTTGAAACGTAATTTAACTTTGACAATTCAATTTAGTAAGGGATATTTTACCTTTAACAAAACTGTCAAAATTGTCATTTTAACGCTAAATAATAGAAATAATAATAATAATAATACATTTGCGGTTTGGGTTGTTTTGCAAAATCTGTTTAAGTTTCATAGAACTCTAAATGGATTGTACACACACACACACATATATATATATTAAGGGAAAATTGATCAAAAATAAGTTAATATTTTATTGTGAATTGTAATGCAATCTTTTCACAAATAATAATTTCTCTCATGGATATAAATGTTGTTCAACCAGTAAAAGTTTATTAAATAATATGAAATTTTAGAAGATATACTTGTATGATTTTATACAGAATGTCCCACGAAATTTTCAGAATATGTTCTACTGGTAAAAATAACAAAGAAAGTTCATGTAAATATAAGTCTGAAAACGCTTTGTTTTCGTATTACGGCTAGCGAAAAATTTCGCCCAGATTTTAGCTCTTCTAATAAAATAAAAGCAGTACTGTAAATTTTGGTATCCAAATTAAGTAGTAAAGTTGGTGATTTCTTACGTAATTTAAGCTTGGAAATAGAATAAAACTGGTCTCACGACTGTTAATTTAGTAGTTTTTAAGATATCCGACGTAAAAAAATATTCGGTGACAAAAAATAGTATTTTTAGGTTTGTTAAATGACTAATAAATGTGGAAGATTTAGTAACAAAACTTATAGAGAATTTAATTCTGAGAAATGTAATGTAAATCACAACCAATTAAAAGTACATAAACATTTTTAAAAATTGCTGTTTTATTAAAGCAAAACAAAGAGAAAATCGTATTATACTTTCTGTTCCTAATAAACGTTATTCTTAATATTTTTTTTTTTTTTTTTGTCTTCAGTCATTTGACTGGTTTGATGCAGCTCTCCAAGATTCCCTATCTAGTGCTAGTCGTTTCATTTCAGTATACCCTCTACATCCTACATCCCCAACAATTTGTTTTACATACTCCAAACGTGGCCTGCCTACACAATTTTTCCCTTCTACCTGTCCTTCCAATATTAAAGCGACTATTCCAGGATGCCTTAGTATGTGGCCTATAAGTCTGTCTCTTCTTTTAACTATATTTTTCCAAATGCTTCTTTCTTCATCTATTTGCCGCAATACCTCTTCATTTGTCACTTTATCCACCCATCTGATTTTTAACATTCTCCTATAGCACCGCATTTCAAAAGCTTCTAATCTTTTCTTCTCAGATACTCCGATCGTCCAAGTTTCACTTCCATATAAAGCGACACTCCAAACATACACTTTCAAAAATCTTTTCCTGACATTTAAATTAATTTTTGATGTAAACAAATTATATTTCTTACTGAAGGCTCGTTTAGCTTGTGCTATTCGGCATTTTATATCGCTCCTGCTTCGTCCATCTTTAGTAATTTTACTTCCCAAATAACAAAATTCTTCTACCTCCATAATCTTTTCTCCTCCTATTTTCACATTCAGCGGTCCATCTTTGTTATTTCTACTACATTTCATTACTTTTGTTTTGTTCTTGTTTATTTTCATGCGATAGTTCTTGCGTAGGACTTCATCTATGCCGTTCATTGTTTCTTCTAAATCGTTTTTACTCTCGGCTAGAATTACTATATCATCAGCAAATCGTAGCATCTTTATCTTTTCACCTTGTACTGTTACTCCGAATCTAAATTGTTCTTTAACATCATTAACTGCTAGTTCCATGTAAAGATTAAAAAGTAACGGTGATAGGGAACATCCTTGTCGGACTCCCTTTCTTATTAGGGCTTCTTTCTTATGTTCTTCAATTGTTATTGTTGCTGTTTGGTTCCTGTACATGTTAGCAATTGTTCTTCTATCTCTGTATTTGAACCCTAATTTTTTTAAAATGCTGAACATTTTATTCCGGTCTACGTTATCGAAAGCCTTTTCTAGGTCTATAAACGCCAAGTTTATATATATTATATATATTATTATTAATATATATATATATATATTAAGGGAAAATTGATCAAAAATAAGTTAATATTTTATTGTGAATTGTAATGCAATCTTTTCACAAATAATAATTTCTCTCATGGATATAAATGTTGTTCAATCAGTAAAAGTTTATTAATTAATATGAAATTTTAGAAGATATACTTGTATGATTTTATACAGAATGTCCCACGAAATTTTCAGAATATGTTTACTGGTAAAAATAACAAAGAAAGTTCATGTAAATATAAGTCTGAAAACGCTTTATTTTCGTATTACGGCTAGCGAAAAATTTCGCCCAGATTTTAGCTCTTCTAATAAAATAAAAGCAGTACTGTAAATTTTGGTATCCAAATTAAGGAGTAAAGTTGGTGATTTCTTACGTAATTTAAGCTTGGAAATAGAATAAAACTAGTCTCACGACTGTTAATTTAGTAGTTTTTAAGATATCCGACGTAAAAAAATATTCGGTGACAAAAAATAGTATTTTTAGGTTTGTTAAATGACTAATAAATGTGGAAGATTTAGTAACAAAACTTATAGAGAATTTAATTCTGAGAAATGTAATGTAAATCACAACCAATTAAAAGTACATAAACATTTTTAAAAGTTGCTGTTTTATTAAAGCAAAACAGAGAGAAAATCGTATTATACTTTCTGTTCCTAATAAACGTTATTCTTAATATTTTTTTTTTTTTTTGTCTTCAGTCATTTGACTGGTTTGATGCAGCTCTCCAAGATTCCCTATCTAGTGCTAGTCGTTTCATTTCAGTATACCCTCTACATCCTACATCCCCAACAATTTGTTTTACATACTCCAAACGTGGCCTGCCTACACAATTTTTCCCTTCTACCTGTCCATTCAATATTAAAGCGACTATTCCAGGATGCCTTAGTATGTGGCCTACAAGTCTGTCTCTTCTTTTAACTATATTTTTCCAAATGCTTCTTTCTTCATCTATTTGCCGCAATACCTCTTCATTTGTCACTTTATCCACCCGTCTGATTTTTAACATTCTCCTATAGCACCGCATTTCAAAAGCTTCTAATCTTTTCTTCTCAGATACTCCGATCGTCCAAGTTTCACTTCCATATTAAGCGACACTCCAAACATATAGTTTCAAAAATCTTTTCCTGACATTTAAATTAATTTTTGATGTAAACAAATTATATTTCTTACTGAAGGCTCGTTTAGCTTGTGCTATTCGGCATTTTATATCGCTCCTGCTTCGTCCATCTTTAGTAATTTTACTTCCCAAATAACAAAATTCTTCTACCTCCATAATCTTTTCTCCTCCTATTTTCACATTCAGCGGTCCATCTTTGTTATTTCTACTACATTTCATTACTTTTGTTTTGTTCTTGTTTATTTTCATGTGATAGTTCTTGCGTAGGACTTCATCTATGCCGTTCATTGTTTCTTCTAAATCCTTTTTACTCTCGGCTAGAATTACTATATCATCAGCAAATCGTAGCATCTTTATCTTTTCACCTTGTACTGTTACTCCGAATCTAAATTGTTCTTTAACATCATTAACTGCTAGTTCCATGTAAAGATTAAAAAGTAACGGAGATAGGGAACATCCTTGTCGGACTCCCTTTCTTATTAGGGCTTCTTTCTTATGTTCTTAAATTGCTATTTATTCTTAATATAGCAAAACAAAAAATGAAATACTGGAAATGATAAATAGTAATAGAATAAAATACATTATTTTAAGTATTTTTTGAAATTATCTACTTCAGAATGTACACAGCATTTTGCCCGAAGTAAATAAATACAAGATGTTTTCTCTAAAGTAAAAACCGCTATTGTAAAAAAGGTTTTTCAGAAAATTATAAATATTTTTTATTTTTCTTAAACTACACACCGTACACTACTTCTCTATATAATCCCCACATGAATTAAGACATCTATCGTCGCAGTACGTCAGCTTCAATATACCCTCGTCGTATTCTTCTGCCGCCAGTCCATCTAGCTACTGATTAACAACATTTTTAAGTTCATCGTCACCCGCGAAATGCTTACCACTCAAAAATACTTTCAATTTTCCAAATAAATGGTAATCAGAAGGTGCTAAATCCGAGCTATATGGTGAGCGATCGTAAATTTTCCATCCAAATATTCTCAGTAAATCACGCGTCGGACCCAGAATATGTAGAAGTGCATATCTTGAAGCAGTACGACGCCAACGGTCAGCCGACCAAGTCCCTAATTTTGAATGGCCCGCCGTATCTCACGTACAGTTTCGCAATAGGTTTTTATATTTATAGTCGTTCCACGTAGCATGAAATCAATCAGCAGTATGCCAAACCGATCCAAAAAGACATCAGTTTGCGTCCAGATGACTATGGCTTGACCTTTGTCGATCTGGTTGGTGAACGAGGATGACGCCAGTCTCTTAACTGCCGTTTTCTCTCTGGAATGTAATATTAAATCCATGTTTCGTAGCCGGTAACAATTGAATTAACCAACCAATCACCTTTTTCTGTGTAGCACATCAAAAATTCCAAAGCAGATCCCATTCGGATTTTTTTTTACGTTCCGTTAAGAATTAAAGCACCCGACTTGCATAAACTTTTCTGAAGTCTAAACGGTTATGAACGATGCGACCGATAACAGTTCTTAAAACATCAGCAAAAGAAGGACCAGGTAGGAAATCGTTGAACGACGATCTTTTTTGATTTCATCATCGACGCGTTTCAATACATCCCCGATGATTATCGAGGGGTCTCCCCGAACGTTCTTCATCATGCACATTAATCCTGTTAATTCTAAATTTTTCACACAATTTTCGGTCATTCTTTCATTCATTACATTATCACTGTACACAGCAATCAACTGCCTATGAATTTCAGCCGGCTTAACCTTTTGATGGCTGAAAAAACGTATGACTCCACGTATTTCACAGTCGGCAACATCAGTTTTCCTATTCATTTTGTAACGTAATAACTCCCAGGTAATCAATGACACTACAACGCGACAACCTAAATACAACAATACAGTGTGTACATTACTAGCGTGGCTAAGAACGACACAGGTTTGCCAACCTTAAGGACAGAAATTTCCCAGCGGTCTTTAATTTAGAGATATCCTCGTAAAATTGAAAGGGAATAGAAAAAACTGCCCGGCATAAGATAGTACTAATATATTACCTTTAACATAGAGTTCGGTATACTATAGATATGGTACACGATTCTTTCAGTAGAAGAATAATATGGATTGAGTAGATAAAACTTATTTCATAAAAATACAGGTTTATCACGAAGTATTCCCGAGACTTTCATAATCTATCCTACTCAGAAAAATAATAGAGAATTCCAAATTAATATATGTCCTAAAATGATTCGTTTGCGAGTTATGCCTAGTGAAAGATTTCGTTCGGATTTCAGGTAACCCGGTGAAAGGAGATCGTACTGAAATTTTTAGGACGTTAATTAAGGAGTAGAGTTGTTGATTTATTATGGTTTTTGAAGTAAAAGATTTAGTAAAATAGGTCTTAAAATCCGTATCTGCAGTATATTTTAAGATATCTGGGGTGAAAAACAATAAATTGGAGTAAAACGCCCGTAACTCGACTATTTGTTAACCGATTTAAAAAATAATAATAATATAAAATGGCATTTTGTTCAAAATATGATTTTTAATATTTTAGTAAATAACATAAATTTTTATAAAACTAATATTTATAGAGATATATCGGACTGAAAAATAAACATAGCCGCCATTTTGTAATTTTCGAAGGTATTTAAGACCTGATTTTTGCTAATTTTAAAATTTTATTACCAATAATGTTAATGTGATTCGTCTATCCAAACTTGAGATATAAATTATTATATAAAAATAATAAAATGCTAGACGGGGGGGAACGAAGAAGAAATATACATTTTTTGTTAAGTTTTACGAGTAGAATTCAAAAATGTGTAGCCAGCCCACCATTTTAGAAACAACCTGCATATGTATATATATATACATATGCAGGTATATATACATATATATATATATATATATATATATATATATATATATATATATATATATATGTATGTATATATGAGGTGTGTGAGAAAAGTAATGAGACTGACTTTTTACTTACAAAAGTTTTTATTTTTTTCAAACAACAATATTATCCCCTTCAAAGTAGTTCCTTTGGGCAGCTATACACAAGCGGAGTTGTTCCCACTCCTGGTAGCAGCGCTGGAAGGCTTCTACCAGTAGGTCTTTTAACTGCTCGGTCACGGTCTTTTGAATGTTCTCCAGAGTGCCAAAATGACGTCCTTTTAAAACATGTTTCAATTTCGGGAAAAGGAAAAAGTCACAAGGAATCAAATCAGGTAAACAGGGGAGTTAAGGAACCGTATGAATGCGTTTTGAAGTCAAAAATTCCCTGATGGAAATGGCCGTGTGACATTGCAGACCACTTATCTGCAATGTCTGCTCTCACGCGAATCACTTTTTTCCTGAGCCTTTCAAGGACACCTTTGTAAAACACTTGGTTGACAGTTTGACCTGGAGGAACAAATTCTTTATTCACAATACTTTTACGGTCAAAAAAGCAAATCAGCACGGTTTTGATCTTTAATTTGCTCGTTCGACATGTTTTCGGTCAAGGAGATGACGGAGTTGCCACCTTCGCTTTGCCGCTTTTTTTCAGGATCGTACTCAAATATCCAGGATTTATCACCTGTGATCACACGATTGAAGAATTCTTGGTGGTTGTCAATCCTCTCAAGAAGATCAACGCACACGATTTTTCGATTATCCTTCTGTTCCGTTGTGAGATATTTCGGCACAAATTTTGTACAAACCTTTTGCGTGTCCAAATCGTCTGTCAAAATTTGATGTACGGTGAACGTCCTCTTATTTAATTGTTCACTCATCATCGTTATTGTTAAACGACGGTCTGATCTCACAAGAACCCTCACACGCTCAACGTTTTCGTCATATTTTGAAGTTGAAACTACTGAGCGAGGTTGATCTTCAACGTGTTCTCGGCCTTCCAAAAATGATTTTTGTGCCAGTGGAAAACTTGTGCTCTTAATAAGCAATGTCCCCCATAGGCCTGTTTCAACTTTTCGAAGGTCACACTCGCGGATCCTCTAAGTTTAACACAAAAATTGTTTGCACAACGTTGCTCTAAATTCCGATGCTCCATTTTCGTAACACAACAAAAACACAACTTTACTGATTGCGCTGTCAAAAATAATGTGTTGGCTGAACGGAGTTGAAACTCGTACTGAGCATGTGGAAGGGATGAACAAACCGGTCTAAAACAGACTAGTAGACACAGCGTTGCCAGATCGCTCGCAGTCTCATTACTTTTCTCACACACCTCTTATATAAAAAAAACCAAACGCTTCTTTATTCTAGTCTTCATTTTCCTTTAGTTTATCCAAGGTGTTTTAAATTGTAATTATTGTCAGTAGAAATTAACATTTTGTTGTGTATTCAATAGAAATATAATAAATATAATATTAATATAATATTTCTATAACAATCTATACGTATAATACAATGATAGCTTACTAGGGTCGTCTCTGTGAACATATCACGTAGAAACTGCTGAACATATTTTAATAAAACTTTGTAGATTTATACATTATTGTCATTATCTCTATTAAAATTATCATGATATTCCTATTAGAGGTTAAGATATTCATTCATTCATAGTATTCTGCCATTAGGCAGGTCCTGTCACGGCTGCTGCTCTCCATCTTGTTCTATCCTTTGGTAACCTCATTTCCTTTTTCCATAATTTCACACATCATTTAAAATCTCTTCCATTCATCAAGCCTTCAATCGTATTCAGTAATACAAAACGTCTTCTCATAAAATGTTCTGGTCAGTTCCTTTTAATATATCCAATCATATTTAACGTTCTCCTATAATCTCCGAGTGTCTCCTTAATATGTCATTTATTATATCATTTCCTTCCCATTTGATTTATCATTCTGAGCCACACTCACATCTCAAAAGCCTCAATTGGTTTTTTTTTCTGTCTTTCTCGTCGGTCATGTTTCAGCTCCATAGAGCATTATACTTCAAATAAAACATTTCATTAATCTCTTCCTTAACGCTAAGTTTATTTTTACGTACAGCAGTTTTCCCTTCTTATTAAATGTCTGCTTACATCTTGATATTCTTGTTTTAATTTCTAGTGTGCTACTCAAGTCATCAGTTATAATGCTCCGTAAGTACTGAAATTTCTTCACCTGCTTTAAAACTTCATTTCCTTATTTAAACTCAATTTTCTTCTCTTTTCTACTTAATACTATGTATTTTATCTTTGTTTTGTTATTCCCATACACTGACTTTTGCAAGTTTCACTTAAGTACTTGATCAGAAAAACGTACAATTCTATTCTTCTTCCCCAGATCTTTATTCCTCTTTTTCCATTTAGAGAGTATTTAATTATTTCTTCCAGATATATATTAAACAATTTTGGTGATATTCAGTATCCTTTTCCCATTCTATTTCTAAATCCTTACTCTTCCTTAAGATATTAAAGATATTTATTAAAGAAAAATTTAATCTTTTTACGTCATTTTATATTTTTGTTACCATAAAAAGATCTCTGAGTTCAGATCTATAAAAGTTTAATATTTTATTGAATTATTCTTATCTTAAATTTTTACTTTTTTAATGTTATTTTCACAACCTTGAGGATAACGAACACACTGTGAGTCAAGGGAGTCGAACCCTGAACGGCTAGTATATTGTAATGTTTGTTATTTGTTATTTATACTTTTTAATATGCTATCAGTTTCCTTCCTAGTAAATTATTGAACTTAGTTATATTTTTTATAAAATTCATTTCAGGATGATTAGAAATGATACATTGGATTTTAAAAATCTCTATTTAAAAAAGTAGTACACATAAAACTATGAATGATAAAGGAAAATAAATAGAAACTATCCAAGTTTCAGATTAGGTTTAAAGTGGTCGCCGATAGGTAGCAGCACAAGCCCGTTGCTAAAATGCGTCTATCTAACATAAAAAATTCTGTGTCTTAAAGTATGATAAATATTTATCCGTTGTTATCTTACAGCGTTTATTCCGGGGACGTGTTGAAGCAGAACCATCAGACCAACAAAGCATTCTAAAATGGTATCGACAATTTAAAAACGCTGGTTGTTTGTTCAAAGGTAAAAGCTTTGGACATCAAAACGTTTTTGATGAAACATTAGAGAGAGTCAGAGTTTGTTTCATTCGTATCCGGAAGAAGTCAACACGATTCGCTAGTAGTAAACGCGATATTCCTCAGCCAACTTTCTGGAAGATTTACGAATTCGATAACAAATGAAACTGTCGCGTATAAAGTTATTTACAACCAAATGATCTCAACAAATGATAAAAATTTTGTAAAGTTATGCAGAAAGCTATCGAGGATGACAATTTTGTTAATCATTAAGTGTTTAGTGACGAGGCGACATTTCGATTAAATGTAAAGGTTAATCGCTATAACATCAGAATATGAGGTACAGAAAATTCTAATTCTGTATAACCTGAACGTAATTCTACAAAACTTAGTGGTTTTGGCGCGATTTTTAAAACAAAAATGAACGGATCGGTTTGATGTGAAACATATTTAAAATCACATCGAAAAATACGGGTACCAGAATAGACATTTGTAGCGTAACGAAAAGGTATTAATAACTCCCTAACTATTAGTCTCATGCGGTATCATTTTATAACTTACATGGTCAGACCGCGGATACAACTTTGAGTTTGGATCACTGGTGAGCCGTTTAACGGAGAGGGGCACAACGTAGATCGGCCAAATCTGACGCTCTCGCTCATTTCCATTCAGTGTACATCACGACGTAGAAGTGATATCGTGGTGATTCGTGTATTTCTGTTTAGAATTTTTCGAGATAAATCGTTTAAGTAATCTTAGGCAATATTTATGTATAAAAAATTAAAGTAAACGGGTAAAAAATTATAAAAATTCAATAAATTAGCCTCAGCCCGCGCAAAAGCCAGCCGGATATATAAATTACGCATATCGTTAGAAAGAGGAGGTTATGGGCCACGCACAGATACTCCGATATCCGGTGCCGAGCAAGCGAGACTGTTTTGGGAGCGTCGCGAAGCTGGCACGGCGCGTTCAGTGGACGACACTGACGACGGGAGCACCTCTACCGCTACTTACTATGTCTCTTATTTTTTGTATCACAGACCGATGTGAAAAATGTTGTCGTTGAATATTAGGCGAAATAAATATCATGTACCTTTTAGTGTCTGTTTTATGTTAAAATTAAATGTAGTACCCTCTGAATGTCTCGTTTTTATTTCAATTCAATACAGTAAAAATGACTCCCTGACATACAGACAGACCAATTTATCTGCAAAGTTGGCCTAATGAAGAAACTAAAATTTTTAATTGGAGTCTTTCAGTATTGTTCAAATAAAAAATACGATGGTGGCTCTCCCATTGGTCGGTCTGTAGTTCGAAGAAACTTCATCCAAGTTCTGTAACGTTTCACGTTAACCCAATGACCGTGCGCCCCGATTCACCTCTACCCGATTTTTTTCTTCTCGGTAAATACTATGACGGGTGTTTCATACCTCAATATGATGCAGTTGTGGTTACTTCCTCGAAAGACGACTCCAATACCTTTGTATTCGAATAAGATGGGGCTCCTCTCACTGGCATGCTAAAGTACGATGCTTCCTGAACGAAGAACTCCTGCGTCGTAGGATGGAGCGATATGTAGGTGATGATAGCGCTCTTAAAATAGCCTTCTAGATTTCCTGATTTCACGGTTTGTGATTTTTTTTCTTTTCGGAACATGTTAAAGACTGCATTCACTTGCTAATACACCCAATAACTTTGGTTCAGATACAGGAACGCATTACAACTACATTTAGACCATCAATAGAGATATGTTAACGCCTGTGTGAGCTGAACTGGACTACCGCATAGATGTGTGTCGTGTAACGAATCGAAGTAATATCGAACATTTATGTAGATATAACTGAAACTTGGATAATTTCTGTTTATTTTCATGTACCATTTATAATTTTATGCATATTTTTTTTTTAAATACAAATTTTTAAAATCCGCTGTATCATTTGTAATCAACTTGGTATAAATGATATAATTTTGCATTAAACTATACATTTTGAGGGATAATTTATAAAAAAAATTACCTTTATAGACAATGGGAAAATTTTTATTTGAAACGTTGGTAGTAATGGATTTACCTACTACAATACGTAAAAGAAAAACTTATTCATTTTATACATTGAAGTAATAATAAAACTCATTTTGTTTCAGTAAAAAAACACTTAAGTCCTTATGTCATAAAATTCATCAATTTAAATTAGAAATTCCTTTTTCTATTTTTTTATTATTTTTTTTTTTTAACAGAAAATGTACAAATGAAATTAAATACTTTTTACAATATGTAATACATTCATTGATAATAATCCCACATACTTGCTTTAATTTTACGCTCCACTGCGATATGATTTATCAATCTTTCACAAATTTAGGAATCAATTTTCTCCATTCCAGTTATTTCATAACCCATCTCACCATCTTTTTCATTTTCTACATATATTAAAAAAAAAATGAGTTTTAAATTTGACATTAAAAGTTAAAAGGATTTCAGTTACATTCACTGTCATTTAAAAAAAATATATATAAAATATAATCAGAGACAATATTAAATCGCAATTCTAAATACAGAGAAAAATGAATTTTCCAGTTGATGGATTTCTACCTTTTTTTTTTAACGATTTTTCAAAGAAAGATACGATATTACTTTCGGTCGCTTACGATTCATTTAAATTGTAATTTCCTTATATACATTTCAATATTCCAGTCATCCAACAACAAGTTCAGCCAGTTCCCGATAAAAACGTTTCCTGCATGGATTTTTATGCGTATCACACGATGCTTCAAGAGCACAACTTCAATCTCCTTTCGCGATCAAGGCAACCCTTTCATCAATTCTTGGTAGATATGTATATTAAAGTAGAGAGCGAACGCCTTCGTTACATTTCTATAAACCAGACGAAATTACGAGCTGAAAATTACATTCATCTACCACATGCGATTAGCGTAGATGGTAATATTAGACCTAACGACATAGGCAAGATGGTTATTCTGCGTTCTACATTTCCCCTTTATCTGGATGAATGCACTCAAGACGCTTTCGCTTATGTAAAGGGTCATTCACGGGAACCGGATGTTTTTGAAGTGGGTTGTACTCGGACGTTCGTGATGGGAGGGGCACGTGGCTGGTGTCTGACGTTTCCTTTGTTCATAGCATTTACATTTTAGTCGTTGAGATGGAGCCGTGACGCCAGACCAACGCCTGTACGCGTATGACAGTTTTGTGCGAAATGACGAATCCGTAACTGCCGTTCAGCGAGATCTCCGCCGTCAATTTAATATCCATCGTAATGCAAGCGTCCCTTCTCGTAACACAATATTGCGACGGGTAAACAACCTTCAAACAAGTGGTTCAATAAGAAAAAACCACCGGGTCCACGACGAACCGCTAGCACTCCGGAGAACATCGAACGAGTAAGGAAAGCCATTGTCAGAAGCCCACGCCGCTCTATTCAGAGGCATTCAGCAGCGCTTCAAACGAGCATAAGTATGGTAAGACCAATTCTGCATACAGACCTGCATTTCCATCCTTACAATATAGCCGTCGTGCAGCAGTTAAACGAGCAAGATTTCACGCAGCGATTACAATTTTGTCGACAAATTCTTATCGTTTTTGAAGAAAATGAAAATTTGTTATCGTTAACGAGTGACGAAGCCCATTTTCATCTGAATGGCTTCGTCAACAAACAGAATTGCCGGTATCGGGCAGAAAGAAACCCGCATCGGCTTCACGAGAGATCACTTCATAGCCCAAAAGTGACTGTCTGGTGTGCAATAGGAAAAAGGTCGGTGTTATTGGACCGTTTTTTTTTTAAGAAAATGACGCTGCCATAACTGTAACAGCTGATCGTTACATCGTGATGTCGAATACGTTTTTCATCCCGAAAAACGTTTTTCTTCCCCGGTTTCGTAACGAAACCGGGGAACGAAATCGATTTTCAAAATGTGTTATTCCAGCAGGATGGAACTACAGCGCACACAGCGAGGACAACGATGGCTGTTCTCCGTAACTTGTTTCCAGGACGGATCGTTTCACAGATTCGGCGACATTCCTTGGCCCCCTCGGTTCCCCGACTTGAGTAGTGGTGATTTTTTTTCCGTCGGGGTTTCTGAAATCGCATATGTACGGCAATAAACCGCGTACATTGGAGGACCTAAAGATCGCAATTCCTCATCACGTCACCCAGATTGATGTTGACATGCTGCAAAGAATTGAGGCCGGTTACCGTGAAAGGCTACAACAATGTATTGCCCAAAATGGACATTACTTGCCGGACATAATTTTTCGTTCATGAGTAAGTAACAAATGCTTTGATTTAACAAGTGTTTCAGTACCAATAAAACTTTTTTAAAACAAATATTCAATTTTTTAAGATTATTTTAAAAACATCCGGTTCCCGTGAATGAGCCTATGAACTTATGGCAGGCCTGAACTCTTTGTAACTTTTACCTGTAATCCTTCGTGACAGGATGTAACTAAATAGCTAATGCCCTGGCAAAAAGCCACTGATCGACATGAGATAGTTGCTCGCGTATTTCGTTTAAAGGTACACCGCGAGCTAAGCCGCTTTTAAAAGCTAAAAGCTATATATATATATATAAATGTAAATAATGTCTGTTTGTTCAAAATTTTAAATCTCCGAAAGTTCTTCACCGATTACTTTGAAATTTTGACACAACGTTTCATTCGAATATGAGGGTGTTATTATATACCTACTATTTATATACCTGTGATGTCACACTTGTAACAAGTAAACGTTTTTTTTTTTAAAAAACAGCGCTATCTGTTGGACGTAAAAGCAATATATGCTATACTAAATATTTTACGATTCCATTTCACTGTTTCCGATATGTGTGTCTGCTATAGACTAAAAAACTACTGGACCGATTTACGCGCGGGGAAAAAGGGAGAAAGGGAAAAATCGAAAAAGGTAAAAGGGAAGATGAAAAGGGAAGAAGAGGAAAATTGAAAAGAAAAAGGAGGAAAGCGAGGTATAGGAAAAACAAGGAAAGGAAGTGAAAAGGGGAAAGGAGAAAAAATAAAGGGGTAAAGAGGAAGGGAGAAGGGGATAAAGGAAAAAAATGGGGAAAGGAAAGGTAAGATTGATGAAAGTATGGATGGGGGAAGAGAATGGAATACGGCGAAATGGAATATGGTAAAAATTAAAATGGGAAAATGAAAATGGGTAAAAGGGGAGAAAAGGAGAAAGGGTAAAAGGGAATGAATAAATTTTGTGAAGTTCCGTAATGTTAATTTTGTTAATGTTTTATCAAACTTTCAATTGTGTTCATTTAATCTATATATATATATATATATATATACAGAGTGTCCCATATAAAACGCAACCCAACCTTATATTGGTAGGTATTGAAATAATAAAAAGCCATGTGTAAATGTAAATGTAATTTTTATTATTACCATCCATTACTTTACATTTAGAGTAAATGTTGGAAGTGGCCGTCATCTTCTTGAATACAATCTTCAATTCTTTTTACAGCGTTTCTCGCAACTTTTTTCAAAGTTTGTGGCTGGATATATAATAAAGCTTGTTCAATATCGACTTTCAATCGTTCAAGTGTTTGTGGTTTGTAGCTGTAGGCTTTTTCTTTGAGGTAACACCGTAGAAAAAAATCCGCCGCAGTCAAATCTGGAGATCTTGGTGGCCACAAGCCTCGACCGATAACACGATTACCGAAGAATTCCTCGACGAAATCAGAAGTTGAACCTGCGTAGTGCGATGTCCCACCGTCATGTTCTAGCCAGCAATGTCTGTCTTCCTCTTCCAAGAGTGCGATGAACTGAAATAAAATATCCTGATATCGTTCTATATTAATGGTGTACTCGACAAAAATAGGAGTGATTATATACTTCCGCGATATCGCCCACCGCACCCGACTTCTGCGGGTGTAATTGTTTTTTGTGATAAAAGTTGGGATTTTCAGCACTTCAAATTCTATTGTTTTGGCTGTTTACGTAGCCATCCAAATGAAACCGTGCTTCATCTGTGAAAAATAACGAATCCACAACGTTAATTCTCTCACGCAGAAATTGACGGAACCGTTGACAATATTGAAGCCGATTTTCTTTGTCGGACTCAAGAAGTCGATGAACCGTTTGAATGCGATAAGGTCGTAATTGTAATCGTTTGGCCGCCCGATGAACAGTCGATTTAGACAATTAATTTCAGCAGACAAACGTCTGATCGATTTATTTGGCGAAACGAGTAATCGGTCTTTGATTTCAGCGACGTATCTGTATTCAACACCGACGCAGATGTTTTGTGTTCCTTGTTATTAACAGAACCGGTCTATCTAAATTTTGCGACTGATTTCGTACTGAAATACGACTCGACAATGAAAACACGTTCATCTAGCGAAAACACCATCTTGTCTGTAGCGATACACTGAACGTTATGATTGCATTGTTGTTACTATCGGTAGTGTTCTACTGCGTCGCCGCGATGTTCAGATGTTGGACGAGTCCATTTCAATAACGAGTAGGGGAGTGAGCTTGACTTTTGAAATTTCATGGATGAGTGATTGATGGGTTGCGTTTTATATGGGACAACCTGTAGTTGGACCCGAAATCATTTTTGACATGATCACCATACTATCCCCTTTAATATAGCTAGAATTCAATATATTTACCAACTTTACTTTCTTTTTCCTGTTTAGGCTCCAGTAATTATCTTTCAGATAATATTTCAGAAGATGAATGTAAATGAAGTGTCGTCTTGTACAGTCTCAGTTCGACCATTCCTGAGATGCGTGGGTAATTGAAACCAAACCAACAAAGAACACCGGTATCCACGATCTAGTATTCAAGTCCGTGTATAAATAACTGACTTAACTAGGACTTGAATGCTCTGGAACTCTCGACTTCCAAATCGGTTGATTTGGAAAGACGCGTTCACTGCTCGACCAACCTTTTGGTTTAAGCATATTTGCCAGTAAAGAATTATTATCATCTGCCAGCCGTAAATTAAATTTTCTGCCCTGAATAAAAAACACTCTCTCTCCAGTTTAAACTTCAATATCCGATTACGTTACACTAATACTTCTGTAATTCTTACGTTATACTTTGTACTAATTATAAAAATTTTTTACAGTTCACTTATCTCATTTAAAGTCAATTATTTGCTTTTTCTGATCATTGTATTACTGAAATTTATATTTTATTGTAAGGAGTTTTTGTTTATTAGAACATAAGGTATCAATAATTAAAATAAAAACGATAAATTATTTAAGGATAAAATATGTATCCGTATGTATCGTACAGGAGTACTTCAATTGATGTTTGTTGATCGATTTTTTAAACTTTAATGGACTTTGCAAAGTTACATACATTTATGATTGTTATTTTACCGAAATCTATCACTTTTATTGTTTTTTAAATTTTAAATTCTATTAAATGGAAAATAATATAATTTTAAAAACTACTGTAAAATATTAACGACTAAGAAGTGTTCTTTCAATTTACTCTATTATAGTGTTACATTACATAACATAAATTCTCATTTTATTTTTATAATAAACCTATTTCAGTATTTAGTAATAAAATATTTATAACTAAATTTATGGATAAAATTGTTAAATGATAGATTAAAAAATTATTATTAAAGGAAATATATATTTTTAAATTGATTAAATTCATCTAGATTTACGTACATAAAATATTTATGTATATTTTGATATTATTTTATTTTTTAAATTTAAATAACCCATTATCTATTTTTAATATGAAAAAAACTGAAAATAAAGTTTTAATACTTTCCTGGTATTTATTTAGTGGAAAAATAACGATAAATGGAAAATGTTACGCAAGATTTTTTTTTTTAGTTTATTATTAAATGAGATATGAAGACATCTATCTTTAGCTCTCTAGGGATTAATATTTACATGGAACTAGCAGTTAATGATGTTAAAGAACAATTTAGATTCGGTGTAACAGAACAAGGTGAAAAGATAAAGATGCTACTATTTGCTGATGATATAGTAATTCTAGCCGAGAGTAAAAAGGATTTAGAAGAAACAATGAACGGCATAGATGAAGTCCTACGCAAGAACTATCGCATGAAAATAAACAAGAACAAAACAAAAGTAATGAAATGTAGTAGAAATAACGAAGATGGACCACTGAATGTGAAAATAGGAGGAGAAAAGATTATGGAAGTAGAAGAATTTTGTTATTTGGAAGGTAGAATTACTAAAGATGGATGAAACAGGAGCGATATAAAATGCCGAATAGCACAAGCAAAACGAGCCTTCAGTAAGAAATATAATTTGTTTACATCAAAAATTAATTAAATGTCAGGAAAAGATTTTTGAAAGTATATGTTTGGAGTGTCGCTTTATATGGAAGTGAAACTTGGACGATCGGAGTATCTGAGAAGAAAAGATTAGAATGTTTTGAAATGCGGTGCTACAGGAGAATGTTAAAAATCAGATGGGTGGATAAAGTGACAAATGAAGAGGTATTGCGGCAAATAGATGAAGAAAGAAGCATTTGGAAAAATATAGTTAAAACAAGAGACAGACTTATAGGCCACATACTAAGGCATCCTGGAATAGCCGCTTTAATATTGGAAGGACAGGTAGAAGGGTAAAATTGTGTAGGCAGGTCACGTTTGGAATATGTAAAACAAATTGTTAGGGATGTAGGATGTAGAGGGTATACTGAAATGAAACGACTAGCACTAGATAGGGAATCTTGGAGAGCTGCATCAAACCAGTCAAATGACTGAAGACAAAAAAAAAAATGAAGGCATCAACTGCTATGATCATTTAACCCGAATGAGAATTTTTAGCGTATGAAAAATGCCTTGCCTGACCGGGATTCAAACCCAGGACCTCCGTGTAAAAGGCGGAGATGCTACCATTCCCGCCCGAGATCGTTATCATTAAACAGAATGATTCCAAATTACACCGCATTCAATATTGCTTCTTCAGCGTTAGCATTTCTCAAAAAACATTCACGAAAAGCATCGAATCATTGTGACCTGTTGAAACACAACTGTTTCTCGAACTCGCCTCTCCAAAGTTTCAAATGTTTTACGATCCAGTACTCTTCGATCTGGATAATTTTCCCGGTATTTACGCACAACAGAAAATTCAATTTTTTTCTCATCTCTTCCCCCGGGCTGAATCAATATTAAGCATATACACAGCCCGGGGGAGTGTCCATAACTCTAACGTGCCTATCCGTCTGCCGGCTGTAAGTCCGGCATGGCGGGGCAGGCCGCCGGTAGGATCTTAATTTCCTTTCCCAAATCCCAGCTTCCAAGGTTGGGTCGTGCCCAGTGACCCAACCTTGGAAGCTTTGCAAATTTTCTTTTAGATAGATTTCATTCATAAGAAAGCTACCTATTGTAATGGGTACCATGATTTGGCTTCCGGAAAATTTCGACATATCTTCACGTTTCACATCCCCCAGATTCCAAAACCACGGTCAGTTCAAAAATTTATATACATATATATATTTCATTTTCTTGTGGACACGATAACTACCGTAATTTTGCACCAATCATTTCCAAATAATTTTTATTTTATGTTAACTTGCACCATCTACGTAAGTGCTTTTCCAATATATTAGGTGTTGAACCTTTGAATACTTTAATGAGAGGTTTTGTCGGGAACCTCTCTTTAGCCAATTTTCATAAATAAAAATTTATTTATGGTCCTCAATGAGGTATTAATTTTAAATTCTATCAAATGGACAAAAAAACAGTTACTAGATATAATTATGAGAACTATTTTATTCAATTTTCTAGTAAAAAAACAACAAAAAAGCATCAAATATAATCGGTGAAGAACTTTCGGAGATTTAAAATTTTTAACAAACAAAAATTTACATTTTTCTTTATATAGATGAATGTTTGTTTGTCCCGTATGCGTGATAAAACTTTGGCGTGGTGTTGTGCGCACGCCTTTCTGAATTAGTTTGGATCCGCTAGGTGAAGCTGGGGTCGAGATATTTCGAAACATTATATTTATGGTCCGATTTGGAATGTATTCAAAATATGTATTACTTACATGGAAAAAAATATCTCTTCCAAAAAATGGACTCCCTAGATGACGCTGGGGTTGAGATATTTAGAAAAATTTAATTTATGGTCCGATTTGGTTTCATATTCTGAATATATATTATTACGTGAAAAGGAATATTTTTCCGAAAAATGTAAAACAAGGAAAAGGGGAAAAAAGTAGTATGGAAGAACGGAAAAGAGGAAAAAAGACAAAGGAAAGTGGGAATAGGGTAAAGAGGTGAAAGGGTTGCTAGATTGAGGAGGAAAAGGGAAAGGTTAGTTTTGTGTTAATTTAATCTGTATATATATATATATATGTAATTATGTTATATTATATATTTGTTACGTTTTCATTACCTCTTGCCATCGGGTGCTGAAACCTAGCGGTGGCTAGGGATGTCCACGGCAAACTATGGTCACCAGACCATCACACCACTCTACGTCACAAGCTGCTCTCTTGAGCACTGTACGTAGCGATTTCTAAGCCAGTCTACAGTTATACCTGACCCAAGACGGTCGTGTTCGGATGGACTCTCTCAATTCTTGTTCGGATGAACATTACTTTAAGTTTTATTTAGTTTACGTTTGCTATATTTAACGTTAAGTTATAAGTTATATTACGTTAAGTTATAAGTTATATACAGTTCACCCTCGCTCTAAAATCTACCGCAACGCTGTTGACCAACGGCGTGCAGTCGATGTCGCAACAGTATTATATATATATATATATACAAATAATCAGTAGCGAATTATTGCCGGGTTAGCTAGTAATCCATAAAGCGTTGATTTAATAAATCACTTCTAGAAAAATTAAATATCCTAACGAATGAAATTAATAAATACATTTTTATTACAAACGAAAAATTGTGGTATTACAATACTGTAAATCCGACTTAAGGAATTGAAACAGAAAAATCTGACTAATCCTTAAAAATTTCATCGAAATCCAAAGGAAAAGCTTAAATAGAAATTTTATAATCCCAATAAAACAGAATAATATACAGACTAAAAATAAATAAGAAAATTTATAAAACCTTAAAAGATAATTTGATCCAAATAAATCGAATATGAAGGATACAGAAATCAAAAGAAACTTCAAAATCTAAGATAAAAAAGAATAACTGTCCGGGTAGAATGAAATTTAGATAAATAATTTATAAAGAAATATTTTTTTGTGGTTGAAACAAAAGTACGAGTATCAAAGAAAAAATGAGAGAAAAAGAATAACGTATACACTTCAAGAAAATAAGGAATTATGATATTACGTAGTTCCTAAATGGGTCGTTTTCCAAAAAAAAAAAAAAAAAACACAAGAAGAAAAAATTATATAATATTTTGACAAAGATAAATATGAATATTATTTAAATAAAACAAATTAAAAACCAGGTAAATATTACCGGAAATGGATAAATTCAATTATTTATGGTAAAATTAAAAGTAGAAATGAAAGATGGATTTGAGGAAGAAATAAAAACAGTATGTAGTACGATAAGAAAATAAGTAAAAAGATGACAGAAGGAAATGTATAAAATTTTGATGACACCGACAATGACATATGATTCTCAGAAATGGCCGGTTACAATGATAGAGTTGAAAAGTGTAGAGATGAAAATATGAAGATAAATGAGTGAAATGACGAAATATGAAAGAGATAATATGGAACGAATAAATTAAAGGAATAGCTATTCTGAGCTCTTATGACTAATAAAAAAATATAATTTTTATTAGAAGTGGTAGAAATAAAATTCTGATATGGATATTATATTACTTTCTTGTACGCCTATTAAATTGCATATATACATTTTTTGCTGTACTTCATTTAAACTTGTTTCATTTGAAAGTGAGCTATTACATTGTGCTAGACATCGTATTGCATCATATTTTTTTGTGGTGTCAGTAACACAATTTTATATTAGTTCCGTAACTACGGACACATCGGTTCGAATCCGACTTTATATAACATAAATTTTTTTAACTTTTTCTTTTAATTTGAATGTAAAGATTTATTAATAACTAGCAGTCCTGGAAATACTTTCCTATTGCTAGATTTGATTTATAGATTAAATGAACACAATTGAAAATTGATAAAACATTAACAAAATACATTAGGGAACTCCACAAAATTTAACTTTTTCCATTTCCCATTTTCTTTTTCCTATTTTCATTTTTACCATATTCCATTTCCCTTATTCCCCCTTCTCTTTCGAAATTTTCAATTTTTCTTCCCCCATTTACCTCAATTATATGTCCCCTTCATATTTTTCATTTTCCTCTTTACTATTTTCTAATTTCCACTTTTCATTTAGTTTCCCCCATTTGCCTGTTTTCTTTTTTCCATTTTCCCCTTGTTCCCTTTACCTGTTTCGATTTTTCCATATTTCCCTTTTCCGATTTTTCCCTTTCTTCCTTTTCCCCCTTTACCAGTTTCTTTTTAGTATATTCCCGTTCGCCCCCTTTTCCACTACATTTCCCTTTCCTTCCCTCCACATTTCTCTTTTCACTTCCTATTTCCCTTTTCCCCATTCCATTTCCTTTTCCCCGTTTTCCTCTTTTTTTCAATTTTCCCTTTTTAGTATATTCCCTTTCTCCCTTTTTCCCCGCGCGAAGTCGGTCCAGTAGTTTTTTAGTCTATAGCGGACACACATATCGGAAACATTGAAATGGAATCGTAAAATATTTAGTATAGCGTGTGTTGCTTTTACGTCCAACAGATAGTTTTTAAAAAAAATCACGTTTTTACCTATCACAGGTGTGACATCTTAGATTTATAAATAGTAGGTATATAAAAACAAGCCCGTATTCGTATGTAATGTTGTGTCAAAATTTTAAAGCAATCGGTGAAGAACTTTTGGAGATTTAAATTTTTGAACAAACGAATATTTTTACATTTTTATTTTTTATAGATAGATTTCCAAACAGAGAACTGGTAAGTAAATCGACTGTGATCAAGTGAGTAGAGCGATTTGAAGAAAAAAAAACAGAACGGTAACATTGCTCTTGGACCGGTACACCAAGAACTCTTACAACTGGTAAAGTTATTAGATGTATTGCAGACCGTTGTTGAAGACCCTCATTCATCGGTTCAGAAAGCTATTGTCAAACATGATATCAATTATTTTTCAGTTCAAAAGATTCTTAAAACAAATATATTTCACCCTTATAAGCTACAACTGGTTCAAAAATCTTCGTAAGACGATTTTGACCACTAAGTTAGGTATAGTGATATGAAAAAATTAAATGTAGACGCAAATTTTTCTAATTCAATAATATTTACTAACGAAGCGAAATTTATGTTAAATGACCTAGTTTATAAGAAAAATTGTCGATATTGGAGCGATAATAATTCCAGATGGTTGTTGGAAACTCATATTCAACACCCTCTAAAAATAAACGTTAGGGTGGTAACAGTTGGTCATTGTATTTTTAGAGCCTTTTATGTTATTTAACACTCTTACAAGAGATGTTTATTGCAACTTATTAGCTGATAGAATTTTATCAATATCTGTAAAAATTTTGGACAAGAATTAAATAATAACGTATGGTTCCAGTTAGATAGGGCATCGTCCCATTATTATTTAAGGGCATAACACATTTTAAATGAAAATTTCCAAATTGCTAAGAAGGTCGTAGAGGAGCCATACAATGGCCTGCCGTGACCCCAGACGTGTTTCTTTGGATTACATTTTTTACGAGTACGTGAAATATAATGTTTGCAAAACAAAACCTGTATTGAAAATAAGAGTAACTGACAATTTGGCTCATCTTCCACAAGACATGATACCAAAAGTTATAAATGGGTATTACTTGAAGTTAACGCACTGCCAAGCTATAGAGGGGAAGCATTTTGAAAATTTATTGTAGAACAGTATGATTTCAACAGTATTACCCACTTGGTTGGTCTAGTGGTTAACTCGTCATCGCAAATCAGCTGATGTGAAATCCAGAGTTCTAAGGTTCAAATCCTAGTAAATTCAGTTACTTTTCCACGGATTTGAATACTAGGTCGTATGAATACCAGTGTTCTTTGATGGATGGGATTCAATTAACCACACTTCTCAGGAGTGATCGACCTAAAACTGTACAAGACTATACTTAATTTAGCTAACCTAACTTTTTTCCCCTCTACTCCACTAGGTCCGGACTGATGGGTATAACTTCACCCAGAGGAGTGTCTGGTTACTCCAACGAGCCTTTCCATCAACCGACTGTATATCCGGCATTGTAGGACAGCTCTTTTGAGGAGTCTATTGTGCCCTTTCTTAAAGTCGTGTCCGGACATATTTGCCCAAAAGGGTCTTTTCTCTTTTACTGTGCCTACCATTCCCTGGAGTCCCCAGAGGATCATAGGCACTGGCACACCTGGGCATGCCAGTCCTCACCTGTAGGGCTGGCCTCCCGTTCCTATATTAATAGCCCTGCCGCCGATCCTCCTGATTACCTCCGTATCGTATGTGTTGACTCTCCTCCAATGTTCCTCGCTTTGTAACATGTAGTTCACAAGGGTATCTGGTGTGCACTGTGCGATACCCGCTCTATTCTGTTGTATGTCTCACTTTCGGCATTTGAAGATTATATGTTCAACAGAATCCTCGTCTTCGCATAACATGCATGTCGGTGACGCACGGCTCCCTATTTTATGTAGGTAATCTTGAAAATTATCATGCCCCGTTAATATCTACACCGTGTAGAAATCTTCTTTCTTTTTCCTGTTTAGCCTCCGGTAATTACCGTTCAGATAATACTTCAGAGGATGATATGTATGAGTGTAAATGAAGTGTAGTCTTGTACAGTCTCTGTTCGACCATTCATGAGATGTGTAGTTAATTGAAACCCAACTACCAAAGAACACCGGTATCCACGATCTAATATTCAAATCCGTGTAAAAATAACTGACTTTACTAGGACTTGAACGCTGGAACTCTTGACTTCCAAATCAGCTGATTTGGGAAGACGCGTTCACAACTAGACCAACCCGGTGGGTTTATGTAGAAACCTTTTCTTTCTTTTTCCTGTTTAGCCTCCGGTAACTACCGTTTAGATAATTTCATATTAAAACAAAAAAATTAGGGTTCAAATACAGAGATAGAAGAACAATTGCTAACATGAACAGGAACCAAACAGCAACAATAACAATTGAAGAACATAAGAAAGAAGCCGTAATAAGAAAGGGAGTCCGACAAGGATGTTCCCTATCTCCGTTACTTTTTAATCTTTACATGGATCTAGCAGTTAATGATGTTAAAGAACAATTTAGATTCGGAGTAACAGTACAAGGTGAAAAGATAAAGATGCTACGATTTGCTGATGATATAGTAATTCTAGCCGAGAGTAAAAAGGATTTAGAAGAAACAATGAACGGCATAGATGAAGTCCTACGCAAGAACTATCGCGTGAAAATAAACAAGAACAAAACAAAAGTAATGAAATGTAGTAGAAATAACAAAGATGGACCACTGAATGTGAAAATAGGAGGAGAAAAGATTATGGAGGTAGAAGAATTTTGTTATTTGGGAAGTACAATTACTAAAGATGGACGAAGCAGGAGCGATATAAAATGCCGAATAGCACAAGCTAAACGAGCCTTCAGTAAGAAATGTAATTTGTGTATATCAAAAATTAATTTAAATGTCAGGTCAAAGATTTTTGAAAGTGTATGTTTGGAGTGTCGCTTTATATGGAAGTGAAACTTGAACGATCGGAGTATCTGAGAAGAAAAGATTAGAAGCTTTTGAAATGCGTTGTTATAGGAGAATGTTAAAAATCAGACGGGTGGATACAGTGACAAATGAAGAGGTATTGCGGCAAATAGATGAAGAAAGAAGCATTTGGAAAAATATAGTTTATATAGGCCACATACTATGGCATCCTGGAATAGTCGCTTTAATGTTGGAAGGACAGGTAGATTGGAAAAATTGTGTAAGCAGGCCACGTTTGGAATATGTAAAAGAAATTGTTAGGGATGTAGGATGTAGAGGGTATACTGAAATGAAACGACTAGCACTAAAAAAAAAAAAAAATTCTTTTTTACTTCCTTGTACGAAATAAAGGAGTTACGTGTTTTGGTTTTCAGATTTCAACGGAAATATCCATGTTGAACATCCCTGAATCCATTTTGACTAGTTTCGGGGTGACGTCTGTACGTCCGTATGTATCTCGGACAAACGATTAGCCGAAGAACGTTGAAATTTTGAATTTACGACTTTATAGTAGTTGTCCACCTCCCCTTTTGAATGAAATCGACTGAACCAAAAGTGTCCAAAAATGCCCGAAATCCAAAATATTTTCGACTTTGGACTTTTTCTTAACTTCAGTAATAAGTCCTCATTGAGAGCTTTTCAACGTATACCATAATTTTTACTTATTTTATTAGTTCCAGAGTTATAGTCAAATAAAATTTTAATTCATGAAATATTTGGATCTTACAAGGGGGAAGACACATCGGTTCGAATCAGACTTCATCTACTATTTTTTTTTTACCTTTTTTTTATATTTCAATTATTGATTTATTAATAATTGTTAACCTCTGATTTTAAAAAATATTTTACCATAAATAATCATTCAATAATAATAATAATGCAGAAAAAGTGGGACTGTAGATCTTATTCGAGAAAACTAAATTCTTATGTACAAAGACAGATAGATATCACAAGTCTGAAAACAAAATACGGTAAATTCGATAGGGTCCCGTACTTTAAATACCTCAGGGAATTCATCGAACCAACAGGCCTTGAAAAAATCTCACAACAAAATCGTCTCTAAAAAGCACTAGGGTTAGTTCACAACATCTACAACAAAAAATTTATGTCAAGACAAATTTAACTCCGACATTACAACACAGTTATAAAACCAGCAGTCCTTTACACAGGTGAAACTTTGACGCTTAACAGAAAACATGAACTTGAAGAAATTAAAAAAGTAGAAAGGAAGATTATTCGGAAAATCCTTGGAGCAAAATATACCCAAGATGGTTACAGACTACAATCGGTCAAAACAACAGAAAAGCTTTCAAACATCGAAATTGACATTAAGAAAAGACGAATGAAATTCTTTGGTCGTCTCAATAGATTACCAGAAAATCGATCGACAAAAAAGGTAATAGAATATGTTACCTCGCTCAAGAACTCAACACCTTGGATGGACAAACTTCGAAAGGATCTAAAAAACGCCAATAGACATTTTAGAAAGAGACACCTTCAGATACAAAGTAAACAAATGGGAAGTTACATAAGAGCAACCAAAACAAAAACAGTATAGACCAAAGTGGTCAGAAGAGCGTAAACAAGCTTTGTCGGAAAGAATGAAAACTTATTGGAGCAACAAGAAGAATCGAAAGAAAAGTTGAGTTATTTGCTTAACGTCTTCCATTTAGTGGGAGAATTCAAAAATAATAATAATTAAAGAAATATGAAAAAAACCAGTGAAATAAAATTTTCTATACTTTAAAAAATGTGTATAAGTAATTTAATAGGCCTACAAGGAAGTCATGTGGTGCCCACATCAGATTTTTTTAATTTGGTTTAATATTCAGTAACAATAATAGATACCGAAGATAAAGAAACGTCAACATTCTAACTTGCAGTATCATAGCGAATCACATATTTAACTTTGCTCAATTTTTTTTCGATTTTCAAATTAGCATAACCCAAGAACGATTCAACCAATCTTCATTAAATTTTTTCATGCACTTCAGATATACAGGGTCATTCACAGAAACCCGATGATTTTGAAGTGGGTCGTACTAGGGCGTTCGTGGTGGGAGGGTCACGTGGCTGGTGTCTGACTTTTCCTTTGTTCATAGCATTTACATTTAGGTCGTTGAGATGGAGCCGTGGACGCTAGACCAACGCCTGTACACGTATGACAGTTTTGTGCGAAATGACGAATCCGTAACTGCCGTTCAGCGAGATTTCCGCCGTCAATTTAATATCCATCGTAATGCAAGTGTCCCTTCTCGTAACACAATATTGCGACGGGTAAACAACCTTCGAACAAGCGGTTCAATATTGAAGAAAAAACCACCGGGTCCCAGACGAACCGCTAGCACTCCGGAGAACATCGAACGAGTAAGGGAAGCCTCGTCAGGATCCCACGCCGCTCTATTCAGAGGCATTCAGCAGCGCTTCAAATGAACACAAGTACGGTAAGACGAATTCTGCATACAGACCTGCATCTCCATCCTTACAAGATAGCCGTCGTGCAGCAGTTAAACGAGCAAGATTTCACGCAGCGATTACAATATTGTCGACAAATGCTTATCGTTTTTTAAGAAAAATAAAATTTGTTATCGTTAATGAGTGACGAACCCCATTTTCATCTGAACGGCTTCGTCAACAAACAGAATTGCCGGTATCGGGCAGAAAGAAACCCGTATCGGCTTCACGAGAGACCACTTCATAGCCCAAAGGTGACTGTCTGGTATGCAATAGTATTTTTTTTGAAGAAAATGACGCTGCCGTAACTGTAACAGCTGATCGTTACATTGCGATGTTGAATACGTTTTTCACCCCTGAGTTACAAAACCGGGGATCGATTTTCAAAACGTGTTATTCCAGCAGGATGGAGCTACAGCGCACACAGCGTGGGCAGCGATGGCTATTCTCCGTAACTTGTTTCCGGGACGGATCGTTTCCAGATTCGGCGACATTCCTTGGCCCCCTCGGTCCCCCGACTTAAGTAGTTGTGAGTTTTTTCCGCGGGGGTTTCTGAAATCGCGCGTGTACGGCGATAAACCGCGTATATTGGAGGACCTAAAGATCGAAATTCGTCATCACGTCACCCAGATTGATGTAGACATGCTACAAAGAATTGAGGCCGGTTACCGTTAAAGGCTACAACAATGTATTGCCCAAAATGGACATCACTTGCCGGACATAATTTTTCGTTCATGAGTAAGTAAAAAATGCTTTGATTTAACAAGTGTTTCAGTACCAATAAAACTTTTTAAAGTAAATATTTAATTTTTTATGATTATTTTTAAAATATCCGGTTCCCGTGAATGTTCCTGTATTTCTAAAGTATAATTAAATTTAATAGTATTAATCTTGTATTTTTGAAGATTTTACGAGCAACATTTTTTTTTTTTTTCATTAGATTATAAATATATAAGGAAACCCAAATTAAGTGAATGTACATTAAAATGTAAAAAAAAACATTTTCACCCCTCAATCCCACCATACGAACGAAAGTAATACCATACTTTTTTTCAAAAAGTCTATAAACAATTATTTATTTTTTTTTTTTATTTCCTATAAAATAATGTAAAATTTCTTTAGACATCCTATAGATATAAAAAAAAGAAATAAATTTTAATAACATAAACGACCATAGTTTTCGTATTTGATAAAGAATAATGCATATTGTATTATAACACTGGAGTCACGTAGTCGTAAAAAAAAGCCTTACGGAAAAGGATGCAACAAAAAAGTGAAGCTTAGTAAAATCTAAAGGGATTTAAAAAGATTTTACTGAAAGATAACTTCCCTGTTTTTTATTACTTATCCTGTCTTTTGTAAATTCCTTGCGACAGTTACGGTGGAATTAAAATTTTAATAAATAAAACATAAATCTTATTATTTCTGTAAACTATAATTTTATATATATATATATATATATATATATAAATATGCAGAAAAGAAATTAAACAAGTTATCACCGAAAACTCTAATAGACTTTCCCGAAGAAACATTATTATTATTATTTTTATTATTATTACCATTTAATTACACTTTCTAAGCGATTAAAAATATTTTAACGTTTATGATTAACTGATTTGTTTTAACATTCTCTTAAATCGGATTTTTAAAAATAAGATACACAAATTTCACACAAACAATTTTATATTTATTGTCCTTGGTGTTTGGGCAGAGCTGGTAGTAGCATTTACGTTTCCTTCTAACTTCCACATCTCGCTTCTCTGGTTGTTGAAAATAAACTACAATAATGCCTTCTTTTTTTTGTCTTCAATCATTTGACTGGTTTGATGCAGCTCTCCAAGATTCCCTATACAGTGCTAATCGTTTCATTTCGGTATACCCCCTACATTCTACATCCCTAACAATTTGTTTTACATATTCCAAACGTGGCCTGCCTACACAATTTTTTCCTTCTACCTGTCCTTCCAATATTAAAGCGACTATTCCAGGATGCCTTAGTATGTGGCCTATAAGTCTGTCTCTTGTTTTAACTATATTTTTCCAAACGCTTCTTTCTTCATCTATTTGCCGCAACACCTCTTCATTTGTCACTTTATCCACCCATCTGATTTTTAACATTTTCCTATAGCACCACATTTCAAAAGCTTCTAATCTTTTCTTCTCAGATTGCTATTAATGGAGGTATGATTTTTTTTGTCTTCGAAACCCCATTTTTTCCACTACTTGGGCCAATGGTTGGTGATAAAAAAAAACTTTATTTAGATAAGTTTTAGGGCCTTATCCATAGAATATGTCTTTAAACGAATTCGATATTTTACATAATAAGAAAGTTATAGCCAATTTTGTTTTTTCAAAAAAGCTCCCCTTGGTCTGATTTTGTCTATTAACGAACTCGACCGAGATTTTGGGTCGTTATATTTTATGTATCAATTTGAAAAAATAATGGGAAAAAATAAAATAAAATTTGTTTTACATATTCCACACGTTGCCTGCCTGCACAATTTTTTTCCTTCTACCTGTCCCTCCAATATTAAAGCGACTATTCCAAGATGCCCTTAATATCTGGCCTGTAAGTCTGTCTCTTCTTTTAACTATATTTTTTCAAATGCTTCTTTCTTCAACTATGAAGAAAGACATGAATTTCTTCTTCTTTCATAAAATAATGAACTATAACCAAAAAGTAGGCATCGGAAAATACCGATCACTAGCATAAAATGTCAATTCGTTAGTATCAATTTCTAGAGTTAAATCGTTAATTTAACTTTCATTATATCAATTGTCATCATTAAAAAACTATATACTCGTCATCGAAATCAGCTGATTTCGAAGTCGAGAGATTTTTTGAAGAAAACAATTACTGGATCTTTTTGGGAATACCCCTCCCCGCTAAAAAACCCCACTTGATTTTTTAACCAATTGGCCAAAAATCGATGTATTTTTAATATCCAATAAGAATTAGTGGGAATATTCATGTTTTAAAATAAAAAATTAAAATTTGTAGTTTTTTCTTTTGTCCCCCCCACCAACCAAAAGTTTGCAAGTATTTCACCTGTAAATGACTGAAAATAGCAAGAAATATTGATAATAACAATAAACAAGTTGGAGAAATAACCGCATAACCATATATATTTATTTATTTTATAAATATATAATCTAACCAAATTTTTTTTATTTATTTTTTTCACCTTACCAACCGGGCAGGATCCACAACAAAGCAAAGCACAACCCCAGGGGGTTTTCTACTCAAACGGCCCTCCTCGTCCATCCGATACTCCGATTGTCGAAGTTTCACTTCCATATTCTTACTGAAAGCTCGTTTCGCTTGTGCTATTTAAGTTTTTTTTTAATGATAATTAACTATATAAATTTCTTATCTTGCGTATAGAAATATTTCGCACCTGTTTATCGTTGAATGCGATAAAGAGAATGCAACGTTGTGTCAAAATTTCAAAGCAATCGGTGAACTACAGAGATTTAAGATTTTTGAACGAACGAATATTTACATTTATATATATATATATTATATTTACGGTTTTTTTTCGCTTGTTTAGCCTCCGGGAATTACCGTTCAGGTATTACTTCAGAGGATGATATGTATGAATGTATATTTACGTTTATTTTAATTCTATGTGTATTTACAAAATGCTGTAAAAATGGCTGTGAATTTAATTTCAAATGTATTTAAAAAAAATTTTTATAAGTTTATATGTCTTATTTTCTAGGCTAATTGTATTTTCTGATTTCTTTTTATAATATATATATATATTATTCCGGGCGATAATAACGCGAAAGCGTTTGTCGCCCTCCAAAATAAAAACAAAAAAACATTACATTTAGTTAATTGAAACGAAATCTGCCGTTCAACGACTAGGTAAGCAAATGTACTCGTAATAAGACTGTGGGAGCGGTACGGTGAACAAGCAAGTAGAGTACAGTATTAGTTCGGGTATTTCCGCGTCTTTTCGTTGACATTCGTCTGTCGTCTCACTCATGCACTGTTACAAGAATCAACGTGTTTATTCAAGTAGCTGCTCGTCTTCATTTGTTATCTGATCAGTTGCGTTTAATTACATTTCTTTAGTGTATTACTGAATTATTTTTCCATAATTAGTAATTAGTTGTATATTTAAATATATTTAATCGTAATTCTTGTTTTGAAATTTACGTTCGACTGCTATAAATATATGTAATGAAGGTAAGATTATTTTATATTAGATTATAACTAACTGCTAGACAAAAAATTTGTTTCATTTGATTTAAAAAAGCCGATAATTATTTTTAATTAACCGATTAAGATATGTAATTAATTTTTAATTCGATTATTTTAAACGCTATCTGTATCTTTATGGTAAAATAGTTTCTTATATTTTAAAACATTAACCAAAGTTATGATTTTTGTTTGTTCATATTTTTACGTAAAAATATTTATTTGTAATTTTATGATAGATAGTTAAACTGGTACTTACGTATTAACGCCACTACAGCTACACCTTTATTTAAAATTGAGTATTTATTTTATTTAGTCTATTAATTTTAAGAAATGGTTATTTATATTTATTTATTTTATAAATATAATTTAACTAAACTTAACCTACTCTCGCTTCGCTAGCTAACCTTGACTAATTAACACCGTAATTTTTTGATTATTTATTTAATAAATTCAGTAATTATTGTTATTTAAATAATAAATAATTGCGAAGACTGTTTTTAATCTATGTTTAACTCTATATCGGCTCATTTTCCACCGAAATCCGATTGACTACTTTGTTTTTAAATAAAGCTGTAGCTGCGGTAGCGTTAATACGTAAGTACCGTTAAACAAATAAATAGAAAAAAAAAATTGGTATCACATGCAATCCACAAAAATACGATATTGGTTAAAAATATTTATTAATAAAATTTATAACAATGATTTCCTATTTTTTTAGGTACTTTCATAAGAAATCTATCTATTGTAATGGGTACCATGATTCGACTTCCGGAAAATTTCGATATATCTTCGCGTTTCAAATTCCCCAGACTCGAAAACTACCATCAGTTTAAACGTTTATATATATATATATATATATATTAGACACATTAACTGCCGTAATTCTGCGCCATTATTTTTTCAAATTGATACATAAAATATAAAGACCCAAAATCTCGGTCGAGTTCGTTAATAGATAAAATCAGACCAAGGGGAGCTTTTTCAAAAAAACAAAATTGGCTATAACTTTCTTATTATATAAAATATCGAATTCGTTTAAAGACATATTCTATGGATAAGCCCCTAAAACTTATCTAAATAAAGTTTTTTGTTATCACCAACCATTGGCCCATGTAGTGGAAAAAATGAGGTTTCGAAGACAAAAAAAATCATACCTCCATTAATAGTCACAGTATCGAATCGGTTTAAAGTGGTCGTTAGTCTTCTAAACATTACCTATTACCCTTTTATCTGAAAAAAATTTTGATATGACCAACCCTTATGGCGCAAGGATGACCAAAATATTGCTGGAATTGTAAGATGAAGCTTGTCGTATGCTAAACATTTGGAACTTTTTTAACATGTAACCATTGTCGTTTTAAGTATTTTTGAAGTTTTTCTAACTATAAGGTGGAAATCTTTTTTATCCTGTACTTAGCACCGGTAATATCTTCCTCCGCCTTTCCGGTGTGCCAAAAACGATTTTTTTTTTTTTATTGTCTAAATAAAGAAAAATGTAATCCTATAATAATCTTATACCTATAAGGTATAATCCTATACCTTTTTTTAGTTTTCCGTCTAGATAGTTCTATAACGGTAAGAGGAGAAGTATTGTAATCAGTCCAATTTGGGTATATGCGGTTTTTTTCCAATCTTGACGTTTTGACACCTAAGGGACCAAAAAAGAAAAAAAAACCACGTGGAAATTATTCAGATATTAATGTTCTATTAACGTGTAAGTGTTTGGTGTTGGTCTCTAAATCACCTTATATTTCCCAAACTACTGGACCGATTTTGTCCAAAGTTAGTAAAATTAATTCTATATGTGGGGCATTGATGCTATTAAATTATCAACTTAAAAGATCAAGGGGTGAGGGTGTAGAGCAAAGTCACCCTGAATTTGGTCTCTAAATCACTTTATATTTCCCAAACTACTGCACCGATTTTGACCAAAATTAGTTCAATTATTTCTACATGTGGGGCATTGATGCTATTAAATTATCAACTTAAAAGATCAAGGGGTGAGGGTGTAGAGCAAGGTCACCCTCAATTTCATCTCTACATCACTTTATATTTCCCAAATTACCGGACCGATTTTGATCAAAATTAGTTCAATTATTTCTATATGTGGGGCATTGATGCCATTAAATTTTCAAATTAAAATATCAGTAAGACTGTAGAGCAAGGTCACCTTCAATATCTTGAGATTTTGCCTAATTAAGATCATATTTTTTTTGGAAAATTTGTTAAAGATTAAAAAATAACAATATCTGCAATTTTTTTTTTCAAATTTGCACCCCCCCTCACTTAATACTGTTACAGATAAATCATAGAATTAATATATAATGTGTAAAAAAGTAACTAGGTTTGACTGGGTTTCGAACCCGATCGTCCATTTGACTCCGTACCTAGTACGTTAAGCCCCGCAGCTATTCCAGCTGTCGACCGTAGAAGCAAAATTTGTTTTATCTAAGTTGCGAAATTACATTATTTTAGATAGTTCCGACCGTCGCCGCTAGTATTGCCATTTCCACATGAATTAAATACGGTATGTGCGCGCGCATTAATTAGAATAATTGAATTAAATAAACGAAAAATATTACATTTAAATAAAATGATAAATATTTTAAATTAAGTTATGTGTGTATGTCTATGTAAGTCGTGCATCAGAAATAACCCACTGTTGTCAGTTTTTTTAATATACCACACACATACAAATAAATTATAACATAACCTATTAAAAATTACAATTTATTCAAGTTATAAAAAAAAAATTATAACATTTTTAAATAAACAAACGAGGCATACAAACGCTAAAATTATATTTATTATAAAATTAGCCGAACCGACTACATATATATATATATTGGAGCAATATATATATATATATATATATATATATATATATATATATATATACAGGGTGTCCCATATAAACGCAACCGGAACTTATATTGGTAGGAATTGAAATAATAAAAAGGCATGTGTAAACGTATATGTAAATGTAATTTTTATTATTACCATCCATTACCTTACATTTAGAGTAAATGTTGGAAGTGGCCGCCATCTTTTTGAATACAAGCTTGAATTCTTTTTACAGCGTTTCTTACAACTTTTTTCAAAGTTTGCGGCTGGATATTTAATACAGCTTGTTCAATATTGACTTTTAATCGTTCAAGTGTTCGTGGTTTGTTGCTGTAGGCTTTTTCTTTGAGGTAACCCCGTAGTAAAAAATCCGTCGCAGTCAAATCTGGAGATATTGGTGGCCACAAGCCTCGACCGATAACACGATTACCAAAGAATTCCTCAACTAAATCCGAAGTTTAACCTGCGTAGTGCGATGTCGCACTGTCACGTTGTAGCCGGCAGTGTCTTCCTCTTCCAAGAGTGCGATAAACTGAAATATAATATCCTGATATCGTTCTACATTAATGGTGTACTCGAAAAAAATAGGACCGATTACTTTCTTCAGTGATATCGTGCACCACACGCCCGACTTCTGCGGGTGTAATGTTTTTCGTGATAAACGTGGGGATTTTCAACACTCCAAATTCTACTGTTTTGGCTGTTTACGTAGCCATCCGAATGAAACTCTGATTCAACTGTGAAAAATAACGAATCCATAACGTTAATTCCCTCACGCAGAAATCGACGGAACCGTTGACAATATTGTAGCCGTTTTTCTTTGTCGGGCTCAAGAAGTCGATGAACCGTTTGAATGCGATAAGGTCGTAATTGTAATCGTTTGGTCGCCTGATGAACGGTTGATTTAGACAAATTAATTTCAGCAGACAAACGTCTGATCGATTTATTTGGCGAGCCGAGTAATCGCTCTTTGATTTCAGCGACTGTATCTGTATTCAACACCGACACAGATCTTTTGTGTTCCTTGTTATTAACAGAACCGGTCTCTCTAAATTTTGCGACTACCCTTAATACTGATGTTTTGTTAGGAGCCGGTTTATCTGGGTACTTATGGCGAAACAAATCTTGCACTGCAACCGCTGATTTCGTACTGAAGTACGACTCGACAATGAAAACACGTTCGTCTAGCGAAAACACCATCTTGTCTGTAGCAATACACTGAACGTTATGATTGCATTGTTGTTACTATCAGTAGTTTTCTACTGCGTCACCGCAATGTTCAGATGTTACACGAGGCCATTTCAGTAACGAGTAGGGGAGTAAGCTTGACTTTTGAAATTTCATGGATGAGTGATTGATGGGTTGCGTTTTATATGGAACACTATGTATATATATATATATATATAATTTTGATAAAACATTAACAAAATTAACATTAAAAAATTTCACAAAATTTAACCTTTCCCTTTTTCCCTTTTATCCTTTCTTAATTTTCCCTTTTTCCCTTTACCGGTTCACCCTTTTCTTTTTCCTCCTTTCCCCATTTTCCTTTTTCCAATTGACATTTTATCATATTCACTTTTTCCGTTTTCCCATTTCCCTTTCTATTATTTTCGCCTTTTCTCAATCTCTCTACTTCCTTCCCCCATTTCTGCTTCCCTTATTTTCCTTTCCCAATTCCTCTTTCTTCTCTTTTCTCTTTTCCCTTTTCATTTTCTTTCATTCCCTTTCTACTATTTTCCTCTTTCCAATTTTCCCACTTTTTTCATTCATTTCTCTTTCAGTTATTTTCTTTCCCCCTCCCTCTTTCGTCCCTTTCACCTTTTCTTTTTTTGCTCCTTTCTCCTTTCTAATTCCTATTCCTCGTTTTCCGTTTTTTTCTTTTTTCTATTTTTCCCTTTCTCCCTTTTCCCTGCCCGTAAATCGGTCCAGTAATTTTTTAATCTACAGCGGACACATATATCGGAAACGCTGAAATGGAATCGTAAAATATTTAGTATAGCGTGTGTTGCTTTAACGTCCAACAGATAGAGCTGCTTTTTTTTTTAAAATAGGTTTTTACCTGTCAGAGGTGTGACATCTTAGCTATATAAATACAAGCGCGTATTCGAATGCAACGTTGTTTCAAAATTTCCAAGCAATCTGTGAAGAACTTTCACAGATTTAACATTTTGAACAAACGAACAACATTTACATTTTTATTTATATCGATTTCATTATTTTAACTTTTTCTCTTTAAAAAAACTTTTACTTCAATAAAACATCTCTGAATATGATTTGTAATCATCATTTTTAACAGTAAGTTATAGAGTACCTTTTATCTTAACGTACGCTTTCAAAAATTACAAATAAAGAATTATTCTTCTTTTTTTTGAAAAATTAAAAATTTATATTAAAATTCATCTTATTAAACACGTTTTTTTAAATTTATATTTAATTTAAAAAACAGAAATTATTGCAAAAATTTTATTTAACATAAATTTAACCTAATATAGAATAGTAAATAGTATCTTACTGAAATAATACAAATCAATGGGTTGTTAAAATTAGAAACAAATTGCAAAATCCGCATTACAATAAGACAACGTTGTTAATTTCATGTACCATAAAATATACTCTATTCTACGTCTGACGTATAACCGCACACATATCCTATCACTCGCTCTCTCTCTTTCCTTCTTGCACTGGTTAACATTCTCCTTTCTCTGACAACTGCACTATTATAAATCTGATCTGTTTTATAGAAAATTTACATATAACAACAATTCAACTTAACGATTACAGATTATGTTATTTTGTTGAGAATCACTGCTATGAATAACAATTTACTAAAACGTATGTTCACAATAATATATTAATCACATTATACTGCCCCGTTTTATCAGACAATATACAGTACAAGACAGTACATATACTGTACAATATACAGACACCAAACAACAAAATTGCAATGCGGAGCAGAAAGAGTCTCCATAAAAAATAAAAGACTATTAAAGAAGGAATGAATAATCCTTAGGAAGATTCTAGGTGGAAGTAACAGAGTGTAGAAACAGATGCGTTGAGATACTTTTTTTCTCTTCAGTCATTTGACTGGTTTGATGCAGCTCTCCAATATTCTCTATCTATTGTTAGTCGTTTCATTTCGGTATACCCCCCTACATCCTACATCCCTAACAATTTGTTTTACATATTCCAAACGTTGCCTGCCTACACAATTTTTTCCTTCTACCTGTCCTTCCAATATTAAAGCGATTATTCCAGGATGCCTTAATTTGTGGCCTATAGGTCTGTCCCTTCTTTTAACTATATTTTCCCAAATGCTTCTTTCTTCATCTATTTGTCGCAACACCTCTTCATTTGTCACTTTATCTACCCGTCTGATTTTTAACATTCTCCTATAGCACCGCATTTCAAAAGCTTCTAATCTTTACTTCTCAGATACTCTGATCGTCCAAGTTTCACTTCCATATTAAGCGACGCTCAAGCTTATACTTTTAAAAATCTTTTCCTGACGTTTAAATTAATTTTTGATGAAAACAAATTATATTTCTGACTCAAGACTCGTTTCGCCTGTGCTATTCGGCATTTTATATAGCACCTGCTTCGTCCATCTTTAGTAATTCTACTTCCCAAATAACAAAATTCTTCTACCTCCATAATCTTTTCTCCTCCTGTTTTCACATTCAGTGGCCCATCTTTGTTATTTCTATCTACATTTCATTACTTTTGTTTTCTTATTGCGTGAAGATATGTAATAATAAGATATGTCAACATATTAAATCAATAACAGAAATAAAAATCGAAGACTAATGTTCTTTAGACACTTTATTAGAATGAATTAGAGTAGACAGCAAAAAAAATTTTAAAAATTTACGGCACGCCGTAAGGCGGAGGTAGATTTAACTGGTGGTAAGTAGCGGTAAAACCCCACCTGGAGGTCTAGTGGTGAACGCGTCTTCCCAAATCACATGATTTGGAAGTCGAGAGTTCCAGCGTTCAAGTCCTAGTAAAGTGAATAATCGATAGTATTTTCAGTATCGATTTATTTGTGTCGAAAATATTTGTGTTTTAAGATCAGTTGATATTGAATGAATGGGTTACGGTATTAAAATTTATTAATAATTTAATTTAAATTTATTAATTAACTAAATTTCGTGTTAACAGCGCTATCTGTTAGACGTAAGAGCAACATACGCTAAATTAAATATTTTACGATTCCATTGCAATTTTCCTGATATATGTGTCCGCTATAGACTAAAAAACTACTGAACCGATTTACGCACGGGGAAAAAGGGGAAAAAAGGTAAAATGCAAAAATGAAAAAGCGAAAAAAGGGAAAAAGGAAAAGGGAAATAGGGATAAGTGAAAGGTTAAATTTTGTGAAGTTCCGTAATGTTGTTCTTAATGTCTTATCAAAATTTCAATTGTTTTCATTTAATCTATATATACATATATAAATATATATATAAAATCAAATCTAGCAATAGGGAAGCATTGCCAGGTCTCCTACTTAATAATAAAAATTGAAGGTGTTACGAGACAAGAAATATATTTTTTAGTGGTGGAGAATAAATTTTCAGATATATTTTTCTACCCACCGGGTTGGTCTAGTGATGAACGCGTCTTCACAAATCAGCTGATTTGGAAGTCGAGAGTTCCAGCGTTCAAGTCCTAGTAAAGTCAGTTATTTTTACACGGATTTGAATACCAGATCGTGGATACCGATGTTCTTTGGTGGTTGGGTTTCAATTAACCACACATCTCAGGAATGGTCGATCTGAGACTGTTCAAGACTACAGTTCATTTACATTCATACATATCATTCTCATTCATCCTCTGAAGAATTATGTAAACGGTAGTTACCGGAGGCTAAACAGGAAAAAGAAAGAAAAGGTTTCTACATAAACCCACCGGGTTGGTCTAGTTGTGAACGCGTCTTCCCAAATCAGCTGATTTGGAAGTCAAGAGTTCCAGCGTTCAAGTCCTAGTAAAGCCAGTTATTTTTACACGGATTTGAATACCAGATCGTGGATACCGATGTTCTTTGGTGGTTGGGTTTCAATTAACCACACATCTCAGGAATGGTCGATCTGAGACTGTTCAAGACTACAGTTCATTTACATTCATACATATCATTCTCATTCATCCTCTGAAGAATTATCTAAACGGTAGTTACCGGAGGCTAAACAGGAAAAAGAAAGAAAAGGTTTCTACATAAACCCACCGGGTTGGTCTAGTGATGAACGCGTCTTCCCAAATCAGCTGATTTGGAAGTCAAGAGTTCCAGCGTTCAAGTCCTAGTAAAGTCAGTTATTTTTACACGGATTTGAATATTAGATCGTGGATACCGGTGTTCTTTGGTAGTTGGGTTTCAATTAACTACACATCTCATGAATGGTCGAACAGAGACTGTACAAGACTACACTTCATTTACATTCATACATATCATTCTCATTCATCCTCTGAAGAATTATGTAAACGGTAGTTACCGGAGGCTAAACAGGAAAAAGAAAGAAAAGGTTTCTACATAAACCCACCGGGTTGGTCTAGTTGTGAACGCGTCTTCCCAAATCAGCTGATTTGGAAGTCAAGAGTTCCAGCGTTCAAGTCCTAGTAAAGCCAGTTATTTTTACACGGATTTGAATACCAGATCGTGGATACCGATGTTCTTTGGTGGTTGGGTTTCAATTAACCACACATCTCAGGAATGGTCGATCTGAGACTGTTCAAGACTACAGTTCATTTACATTCATACATATCATTCCCATTCATCCTCTGAAGAATTATCTAAACGGTAGTTACCGGAGGCTAAACAGGAAAAAGAAAGAAAAGGTTTCTACATAAACCCACCGGGTTGGTCTAGTGATGAACGCGTCTTCCCAAATCAGCTGATTTGGAAGTCAAGAGTTCCAGCGTTCAAGTCCTAGTAAAGTCAGTTATTTTTACACGGATTTGAATATTAGATCGTGGATACCGGTGTTCTTTGGTAGTTGGGTTTCAATTAACTACACATCTCATGAATGGTCGAACAGAGACTGTACAAGACTACACTTCATTTACACTCATACATATCATCCTCTGAAGTATTATCTGAACGGTAATTACTAATCACCCACACATAACAGAACAAATTCACTTAACAAAATAACACTTCCAACAAACAAAAAACATGGAGTGTCCACCGACACTCGCCGCACAGTCCTGCTCCACGAGCATCTCATACCCGTGCCGTGTTATCGAACACGGCACCGTTCCATATAACGTGCAACACACCCCGCCCGGACGCAAACCGAAGAACGATGGGGACAGGCGACAAGGAACAACGTGAATGAATATATTACATACTATCTGCTCAGAATCGAGTTCAACCTTCGAGTAATATGTTAGGTCGAAAATCAAGTTTTGATTTCTATCCTGAAATTGATACCTGAATTTGAAAGATATTCAAATAGGTTACATGATTAAAATACGTAAACATTACAAAACCAAAAAAATTGTATGCTAAAACTCCTGGATTTTGCTGTGTTTTGGGGCAAAGTAGTTTTTGATTAACTTCATCCTGATTATGTTAAAAGTTTTATTTCAGGAATACATTTCTTATCTAGATATTTTATTTTATTCTGTAAGTAATAACTGTGAGAGTAACAGTGCCGATGTAAGTTCTAAAAAAAAAAAATATTTCAATTTTTTATGTTCTATAAATGCAAATAATTAAAACGAATCCGTGACGCAGTGACGTGGGAGTTTGTTATAAAACTACTTTCCTTAATTTCATTAAAATTTAACATATTTTTTCTGTAATTCTGGAACTTTATATTTTAATTAATAATTAATTAAATGAATGTATATATTTGTCTTCAAAATGGATTAGTTTTTGTACGTCTGCAGTTTTTACATCAATTGATCTAAATATATATCTTGAATGAGATGTGGTTTTTGTATGTACTTTTAAGATTAAAACGGTAAGATGCTTTTAGTGGCTGTCATGAATTTGCTACTAGTGGACAACCTTTAAAGAATGACGTGACCTTTTCAGTGAAATGCAGGTTTCTTGTGTGTGTTTATATATATATATATAATCTCTCTACTCGTAGTGATAATGTTTTTAACCACCATTTTTTTTTTTAAACCGACTTCTCTTTAATGTAATGTCTATCTATACACTACACATATATAAAAGTTTAATGCAGACAAAATATCTTCTAGCTCGTTTACAGTGTAACATTTACTTACTTTTAATTTTTTTTTGTAATTAAATAAAAACAAATGAATGGAGGATTCTTTTTATTACAAAGAAAATTGTTTTTTCTACACAACTTAGTAAAATTTTTTCTACCTTGTTCGATTAAAAAGAGGATCTAGAATTATAATTTGTACAATATTATTAAATACTCTTTGCAACATATAATATATTAACAAATAACATATCCAATGCATTGTGGTTTTTATATTTTTATAAATATATATATTATTATTATTATATATTATTATTAGTATATTATATTATATATAATGATAGGATATTGACAAGAAAATCTATATAATAAACTAAAACTTTTTTTTTTTTTTTTTTTTTTTTTTATATTCCCACCTACTCCTCTGGAACGGATCTACAATCAAGTTTGACTCGCGCCAGCGGAGTGTCCTTTACTCTAGCTCGCCTCCCCGCCCGCCGGCTGTATGTCCGGCACGGCAGGTCAGTTCACCGGTTAGCTCTTTTATTTCGTAGGTGGAAATTCCACCTACGACAAGCCGTCATCAGCGAGCGGTTTCTTCTTGACGAGCTTCCTCATCTTTCTTCTTTATAACTGCGGTTATAAACGACGAGATCATATTAAAGTTATCCTCGTTAAGTAGCATTTTATCCACCACATTCTCCGTAGATAATGGCCCTATACGTCTTACACAGGATTGCCTGCTTTCAGTCCAACGGTTACATTCAAATACTACATGTTCAGGGGAATCATATGCCCCACAGTAAGGACAGTTGTTGTTATCTACCCTTAGTCTCGCACATAAATAGGACCTGAACGCCCCATGCCCTGTATAAAATTGCGTTATCCAGTAATTTATGTCCCCAAACTTCCTTTCTATCCATGGTCGGATCAAAGGTATCAAACGATGTGTCCATCGTCCCGTGTTGGCTACATCCCAACGATGTTGCCAATTACGCAGCATCTCTTCATATGCTTCTTTAGAAGGTTGTCCACGTGCTATACTCACTCGCATCTCCGCCAGTTGTTTAAGCAGAGGAACTCCTGCAATTACGAGTACTGCCTCGGTAGAGACTGAAGAATATGCGCATATCACACTTAAGCCCATGCGCCGTTGAATTCCTTCAAGGGCTCTTCTGTTCTTGTCGGCACGCAGAGCTCTTTCCCAGACTTGTATACCGTAAAGTAAGATGGAATTAACTATGTGAGCGTAAATCTTACGCTTCGCAGTTCTGGATCCTGTCATATTACCGAGTAATCTGCTAAGATTTTTGACCGTGTATTCAGCTCGTTTACGTATTTCATTCACGTGTGCCGTAAAACTCCTCCTCTTGTCAAGCCAGATCCCTAAATATTTGGCTGAAGTCTGTTGCTGAACAAGATTACCCTCTACTCGAATTAGGATGTCAGATATTCTCCTACGACCTGTCATGACTACGTATTTTGTTTTACCATGCGAAAGTTTTAAGCCTTTAGTAGAATAATAAATCGCTTTTGGCTAAGATCAAAGTGTAGTATCTGATCTTATCAGCTTAATAAACTAAAACTGGAATAAATAAAACACACGCGCGCGCGCGCACACACACACAGTGAGAGAGAGAGAGAGAGCGAGAGAGAGCACAAACAAAGCAGTAAAATGAATTAAAATAACATGTGTTTTGCTTCTTTATTAAAAAATTTCGTAAATATTTTACAAAAAATCCATTAACAGCATTAATTCCTGTTATATTACATACAGAGCGTTTCATAATATTCTGAAAGTTACAAAAATTCAGTACAAAAAAAGTATTTCACTTACCTAAATGAAAGTTGTACGAGGTGATGCAGGGACTCAAACAGTTTTTGTTAAAATCTATAAATGTTCAATATGTGCTCTTCTGGTGACACGGCACTCATCAACACGAAAGTCTAGCTCTCGCCAAACTCGTTCTAACATGTCATTTTCGATAGAGTTGGTTGCATTGATTTTTTTAGCTCAACGATATCGTGCGGCATTGGTGGGATAAACACCTTATCTTTCACGTAACCCCAGAGAAAGAAATCACATGGCGTGAGGTCTTGTGATCTTGGTAGGTGCAGAATAATGTGTTGGTCTTCTACAGACGCACGTCCTACCCAGCGCCGAGGTAATGTTGTGTTAAGATACTGTCGAACCTCGTTATGAAAACGGGCAGGACAACCATCTTGCTGGAAAATGAAGTCGTTGAGTAGCTGAGGCGTAAGCCATAATTGTAACGTATCCAGGTATATCGTGCCGGTTATTATCGTTTCCATAAAAAAGAACGGCCTGTACACTGCCTCACTAGAGATCGCACAAAAAACGTTTACTTTTGGAGAATCCCGAATGCGTTCCGCATAACCGTGTGGGTTTTCAGTTCCCCAAACTCGCACGTTATGACGGTTTACTTTGCCGCTAATATGGAAAGTAGCTTCGTCGCTGAAAATTATCTTGTTTAGAAAACCTTAATATAATAACATCTTTTCTGTAAACAAAAACTGAGCCTACGTGTTTTATCTCCATCAGAAAGACGCTGGATTAATTGAAGACGGTACGGTTTGCATAATAAACGTTTATGGAGAACTCTCCACACTGTTGTTTTCGGAATTCCTAATTCTCTGCCTGCAGACGCAGTCGATTTTGACGGGTTGCGAATGAAACTTGCACGCTCACGTTCGACACTGACTTCTGAGGTTGATGGACGACCGGTTGATTTTCGCTTGAACAAGCGACCGGTTTCACTAAATTGTTTATACCGTGTACGAATTGAATTGTCACTTGGTGGCTCCTTATGAAATTTCAATCGAATGGCACGTTGCACAGAAATTACTGACTTTGACAAATGAAATTCTAACATACAAAACGTCTTCTCGTATCCTGTGGCAGCCATTTTCTCTACTGTCGACGCCTAGCGAGCAAATGGTTTACTATCTGCCTAGTTTATATAGAAAAACTACTTGAAGTACTCTTTCGTACAGTACTTGTTTTATTCTTATTAGTGAAATAGTTTTTTGTTAATGAATTTTCGAAACTCCGAAGAACATTATGAAACGCCCTGTATAATATATAATATTATTATTATTATAATATATATATATATATATATATTTATAAATATATGTAACTAATTAGAAGTGATTTCTCTGATAGTAATGATGTTAATTATTTAACTACTCAGTATAGCAACTAAATTATAGGAAAACCTTATAAGGATAGAAATTAATAACGTTTTAATTGGGTTTATATTGTGATATCCAGTGATATATGCCAAGGCTTGACCACGATTCGAACTCGAGACCTTTGGATGAAAAGGGTAAGACGCTACCAATCTGCCACGGCGAATTAAAAAAAAAATATATATATATATTAATTATAAATATGATTAATAATGATAATAAATAATTATTTATATATATATATGTATATATATAACATATATATATATATATATATATATATATATGTATATATATATATATATATATATATATATGTATACATATATATGATATATATATATATATATATATACTAGCTGCAGGGCACGCGCGATTTGGAAATTGTGTAAGCCCTCCAGTATTTTCGGGTCATCAAACGCACCCTATATGATGGTTTCTTTTTTAAAGCTGAACTGATAGCTCTAAAATTGGACACCCATAATTGAATTGACTTTTTATCAGATACCTAACTGAAAGTGTAAAAGAAATAATCGCTGCGTGTTGATAACAGAATCACCAATGGCGGCTCACGTAGAGGTTGTGGAACTGCAGCATCTCCTATTTACACTTGATATTATCGATAAAATTTAATATAATGAGTCCTTTTTTGTTTAATTCTTTCTTTATACTTGTACAATATATAATCCTTAAGCCTTTAATGTCAGTAGCCGTCCACCAGTTTATGAAAAAGATACAAGAATCTTTGTATAGAACTGTGCGCTTCACAATTCTAGGGCGTGGTGTTTCGCTGTTGTTCGTGTGCTCACATAGAAAACTGCACAAGAAGCAGTGAGGGAGAAAGAGAGGTGTTGCTCCCGCAGTGTCAACCCTGGTGTGCTGGTCGAAAGTATTATTTTTTTTTTTACTCCGCGTGTCTGTGGAACTTTCCTTAATCATTCCCTTTTCTAGTTTAGTCGGTGGAAGAAATATAAAAAACGTTTAGTTGTTTTTTCAGTAGTGATCAGAAGATGGCGGAAAGCAAGGGCTGTAATCGTCAAATCTTTCCAAAAACACTCTGGAAGGGCGAAAGAGAAGGTAATTAGTAAAAATGAATTATGCACTCCTTACTACGTAAATAGAAATTTAAATTAAGCACCCTTGGACTATAATGTATTTAAGCGGAAATTTTATTAAGTTATTATTTAATAATACTAAAAAATATTATCTGTATTGATATTTTATTATTTATATTGTTAAACCGAATTCGGTTTACATTTTTTTGAATGCGATAAAGTATAGAATTTGATTATTATCCTGCTTCCAGATATTCTATTTGATTCATTCTATTTTTCGGTTCTTTTATTTTAAAGAAAACTTTAACCATAACATTAAAAAAGCCCAGAAAAACTTTTCTGGACCACTTATTTTAGCTACGAGCCGTCACTGAGAATCACAATTTTTAAAATACATTTTAATAGTAAACATGCGATACTCCATTACGTAGTTATAACTGAACTGGCAAGACATACGCTACAAAATGGCGTGCTGACACCACGCCCAGTACTATTAGCGCTCTACCAGTAGCGGTGGGAAATAGGAGAGCTATTTCTACTGGAACCTGTATTTGTAGGAAATTTTTTATTCAATTTTTTAGATCAAAAACAATTAAATTTATTAATTTTAAATAAATAAATTGTGTAATCCTTTATTTTAACTTGGAGCAGAAACGGGAAGAAATTTATAAAAAGTTGTAAATAGAGAATGAAGTGTTTTCATTATTTTCATTTTTAGAATATTTGTTGAAATTATTTTCATTTTTTCATGAGACATCCGATATATATCTTTTTCAATATTTTGTTTTCTTTTTTTTCGTTAAGTCCAATACAGATCACTTTTGCATAGCTTTGATTTATTTTTATTTTCCTAAAAGTTTTTTCATTCCCTTGCTCTGTTGTCGCTTTTCTTCCATCCATCCATTTCGGATTACAAAATTATTTTTCTTCTTTTCTGAAAATGTAGATTTTCGAATAATTTTTGTAAATTTATCTCTGTCTTTACATAGAACTTTGGAAATGATCAATGCTTTTAGTTCTGTTTTTATTTCTTTAAACCGGTTGGGGTTTTTGGCTTTGTTTACGTAGAAATTAAATATTTGTTTTGTTAATGTTTGGACAGTTAATTTTGCATAAATTTCCAAAAAAATTGTAATCTGCATTTCCGTATTAAATCTCTATTTTCTGTAAATTAGATGTATTTGTAAATTTCTTTTTCACTTTTCAATTTGTAAATTCTATATTAATATTTTGTTCTATAAATTTTTCTTGTAATTCTTTTTTTGCTATTTTGTTTTTATTTTATACTAGCAGATCCGGCAATGCTTCGCTATTGCTACATATATATATATATATATATATATATATATATATATATAGAGAGAGAGAGAGAGAGAGAGAGAGAGAGAGAGAGAGTTTAAATGAACACAGTTGAAAATATGATAAAAAATTAAAAACTGAACTTCACAAATTTTACCTTTCACTTATTCTCCTTACCCTTTGCCCTTTCCAACTTCTCCTTTTCACCCTTCTCCCTCGCCCCTCTTCCAGTTTCCTTTTTACCCTTTCCCGTTTTCCTCTTTTCTCTTTTTACCTTTTCCCCGTTTTCCATTTTCTCCTGTTTCCCTTTTGCCCGCGCGTAAATCAGTCCATTAGTTTTTTGGTTTTTAGCGGACACACATACGAACTAGCCTTTTATATATATATATATATAGAGAGAGAGAGAGAGAGAGAGAGAGCGACCGAGAGAGAATAAAGAAATCTCTATGTGTATTTGCTTGTATGTTTCGTAAATATTTCGACACCGGCCCCACCTAACGGGTATAGTTTTTGCAAAAATATTTCTTTTCACGTAACTAATATTCATATTATGAATATGAACCAAATCGATCCATAATTTTTTTTTCTAAATATCTTAGCGCCATCTAACGGGTTCATTTTTTTTCAGAGATAATTCTTACCATGTAAGTAACATGTATTCTGAATATGAGGCAAATCGGACCATAAATATAATTTTACGAAATATCTCGACGCCAGCGCCACCTAGCGTGTCCAAACTAATTCAGAAACCTTTCCTGGCATGCGTCCAACCGTTCTCCAAAGTTTCATCGTTATCGGATGAACGGTTTAGGAAGGCATAAGAGACATACAGACAGACAAATATTCATTTTTTTTTTTTAACTTTTAAGGCCGCAAAGGACCACTTTAGTCAGTATAATTCAAGTATTTTTTGCCGATCTTTTGGCCTTTAAGTTCTCAGCTTTTACTTTCTCCCAATATTTAGTCGTTCTTAATGATCTTGCTTTACGAACCTCTTCCGAATAAACCCTTTTTGTATTATTAAAACTTTATACTTTAAAGTTTGTATTCGGATCTTTAATAACAAAATTTTAATTTTTCGGATTTATTAAGTAAATCTTCGTAAGTCAAATTTAATTCTTGGTTTTCTTCTTTAATTTCTTTGATCCATAACGGCGAATTTTTAAAGACCAAAATTGATCGATAATTTTCTTAGTAATCCTATCCTGCGGTTATCTTAACAAGTGTGTGCAGAAATAAATTCGCTTCTTTTTCATAGTATCGATTAAGGATTCCAAGTTTTCGTACAGAAATTTATTAGGCAATAATCTCTACTGATTTTCGTGTTTATATTTTTTGGTTATGCAGGTTCTAAGAATCCTGCGTTCAACTTTAAGCAAAGGTTCAGTCCTATTTTTCTGATTTAATCTAAATAAAGTCTCGCTCGCGTAAGTAATTACCAGTTTAACCGCAGTTTTGTAATGTCTAATTTTAGTTGTTAATCGAGAGCGATTTTTTGTTGTAAGTATTTTCGGTTACTTTTGGTCCAATTTTCTTTTTCGTTAAAATTACAAGTAATGATCTCTCCAAGATGTTTACATTTTTTACAAGTTCTACTTTGTTTCCGTTAATATTCACAGAATTAATAACTAATGGATCTATAGCCATCATTTTAATCTTTTCGTAAGTAATTTTAAATCCAATTTTATTCGCAAGTTCTTCTTCTATACTTGTTATTTGTATTCTTGCTTCCGCGATACTATTAGCTAATAAAGCTAAGTCGTTGGCAAATCCAAGGCGATTTAAATTTAAGTTATCTCTTTTGTATCCTATGTGAATATTTTTTGGATTAATTTTAAACCGTTCGCGCATCAGAAATTCTAGCGCACAATTAAATAATAAAGGCGAAAGTCCGTCGCCTTTTCTCAGTCCGGATTTTATGTAAAAAGTTTCGGAAAATTCGCCACGAAACTTCACTTTAGATTTTGTATTTGTCAATGTTAAACCGATCATATTTACCAATTAAGGATCCGATCCGAGATTTCTCAGAATTTTTAACATCGAAGGCCTATGTATGTATGCTTCGTACGCTTTTTTGAAATCAATAAAAGAAATAATCATCTGTTTTTACTTTCTATTGTAAATATCTATAAGTAATTTCAAAGTAATAATTTGACCTGGACAACTGCGCCAAGGCCGAAAACCACCTTGGTAATCGCCAAGCTCGCTTTCTAGTTGGTCCTATATAGATTAAAGATTAATTTTTTCTGCTGTTCCCGTTTATTGAATTATTTCTCTTATATTATTTGTAATATATTTTTTTAACTGCAATACAAAACTAATTGTGTTAATGCAGTTAATGGATATGTTTGTAAAGCATTTACTCAATTATTGAATAAAGAAGCAAACTCATGTTATTTTAATTTATTTTACTGCTTTGTTTGTGCTTTCTCTCACTCTCTCTCTCTCTCACCCTTTCTCTCTCTCTCTCTCTCTCTCTCTCTCTCTCTCTCTCTCTCTCTCTCTCTCTCTCTCTCTCTCTCTCTCTCTCTCTCTCTCTCTCTCTCTCTCTCTCTCTCTCTCTCTCTCTCTCTCTCTCTCTCTCTCTCTCTCTCTCTCTCTGTGTGTGTGTGTGTGTGTGTGTGTGTGTGTGTGTGTGTGTGTGTGTGTGTGTGTGTGTGTGTGTGTGTGTGTGTGTGTGTGTGTGTGTGTGTGTGTGTGTGTGTGTGTGTGTGTGTGTGTGTGTGTGTGTGTGTGTGTGGTGTGTTTATATTTCATTTATTCCAGTTTTAGTTTATCATATAGATTTTCCTGTCAAAATATTGTCATTCACGTATTGTGTTTCATCATACAATGTGACATCACATTTTATTATCACATAATATCCCTTCTCCTAAAATTTCCATATATTTCCCCATTTTCACATTACAATAATATTAATTATCTTACAAATAATTATTAATTTTAATAATTAAACGTCTTTTACAAAGCGTTTGTCGGAATTAAGTTTAATCCTTTAATCTTTCTCGTTACACGAATTCATATTAATGTCTAGATGGTAATAATTTTTCTCTGTGTAACAAAGGTTTTATAATAATATATTTCAAGGTAATATTTTTAACATGTCCCCCCCCCCCCCACAATTATTCTTTTTTTATTTTATTTTTCATTTATCTATCTATATATATTATAACTATCATTCTCTATATTCTTAATTTTTATTATTTTATGCTATACATTCTTTCTTATTATTTCATATTGTTTATTATTTCTTTTCAATTTACTTATTATTAATCTTCCACCATCGTATACAGAGTGATTCAGGAGAATAGGACAATACTTTGACAACTCATTTTAGAGGCTAAAAATAAGAAAAAAGTACATATAAACATAGGTCTGAAAACGCTTCGTTAGCGAGTTATACAGGGTGAAAGATTTCGCCCGAGTTTCTGTTCCTCTGGGTAAATTAAGGCTTTTGAATTTCTGGAAAGGTCAATTAAGGGATAACTTTAATTTTTTCTTATGGTTTTTAAGTTGGGAAATCGAAAAAAAATAGGTCCCAGAACTGTATGTTTCTTAGTTTCTATGATATTAAATGTAAAACGCCAAAAATAGAGTCAAAAACACATTTTTTTACGTTTGATGAACAATAACGTTGTTAAATTGGCAATAAATCATACATTTTATAAACATAAATTGTAGAGAATTTAATTATAAGAAGATTGATCTTCTTATAATTAAATACGGGAGAAGCGGCCGTATCCGAACACGGCCGCTCTCCCGAACAGTCTGCGTGCCTGCGCCACCCCCACATCGGATACGGTGTGTAGTCCCGCATCGTAGCGAAGAGTGACGTTTCTGACGAACCACGGTGCTCCAAATTTCGTCCGCAACGCTATGTTTTGGACGGCTTCTAATTTCTTTTGAAGCGTGGAGTTCAACAAAGCTTCCCATGCCGGGTAAGCATATGTTAGAATCGGCAGGACGTATAGCCGAAGAATGAGCAATTTGGTCGCCAGTGGATATTGGCTGGCACTGTTCAGTACTGGGTATAATGAGGCCCTGACGGCGTTTATCCTTTGTGTCACATATTTAACATAATCTTCTAAGGTAAGCCGTTTGTCCAGGACTACTCCCAGGTACTTGACTGTTTTCCCAAAGGGGATTTTCTCTCCTGAGATTTCCACCTGCCTGGCTGGAGAACGCGTCTTGTATGTGAACATTACTGCCACCGATTTTTCACCGTTGACCTTGATTCTCCACATATTGCTATATAATATATATATATAAACCTATGAAAAATATAACCTTAATTAGGCGAAATCTTAAAATAGTGAATTGACCTTGCTCTATAGCCTCACCCCGTAACCTTTTAAGTTGAAAATTTGATGGCATCAGTGCCCCATATATAGAAAGAAGTAATCTAATCAAGTTTGGTCAAAATCGGTCCAGCAATTCGGGAGATATAAGGTGATTTAGAGGTCAACACCGAACACTTACACTTAAATACGATCATAAACATCTTTTTTTCTAACATCTTTTTAACATCTAACGTTTTTGCCCAAAATTGTACCAATATTTTCCTTTTTAGAGCTGTAACGCTACCAATACGGAAAGTAATATTTTTTTTGAATGATGAAAAACAATTAAATATAAACAAATGTTTATAAATAGTTTTAGTTTTTCAAAAAACTTTGACTTCTGTGTGTGTGTGTGTGTGTGTGCGCGCGCACACACGCACACACACACACACACACACACACACACACATCTTGACACCCAATTAGAATAGCTTGCCTCATAATCAGTTTACTAATACATGTAATATTTAATGCATCTACTCTAGCAGACTATTATCTCCCAGTACTTAGTTCCCTTCGCTATCCTAACCCACCATCATTCAGAATAATTAAATCCTATTGGTTGCTGCACCTATCTATTATATTTCATTCGCATTATTGGTAAGCCCTAATAATCTATTCAAATACAGAGTCATTCAGGAGGAAAGGGAAATAATTTGGTAACTAAATTTTAGGAATTTATATAAAGAAAAAGATTCTTATAGGCATATATATCTGAAAACATTTTGGTATCTAGTGGTTTGGCGTGCAAAAAATTTTTCCCGGATATCAATTCTCCGTGAATTAAAAATAGTTGTTTTTAATTTTTAAATAGAATTATTGTTATTTGATTTTATTAATAAAAGTAAATTATTTTGGTTTTTCATATAATTTATATTTTGACATCAGTTTTCCCAGAATTACGTTTTCTGCAATTTTTTTTTTTAATAAAATTTACACAATTATTAGTCAATTAAGAAAATTATTGTACTTCAAACGTAAAAAAATTCTGATCTAGACACCACATGACTTCCTTGTAAGCCTATTAATTTACATATACACACGTTTGGTAGATTTCATAAAAAGCTACCTATTGTAATGGGTACCATGATTCGAATTCCGAAAAATTTCGACATATCTTCGCGTTTTACATCACCCAGACCCGAAAACTATTGTCAGCTCAAAAGTTCATATACATATAAAAAAGAAACCACTTTCTTATGGACACGACAACTACCGTAATTTTGCGCCAATCACTTTTAAATTGATACATAAAACAAAAACTCGTCCCAAAATTGCGGTCGAATTTGTTAACGGCCAAAATCAGACTATAGGTCCGGAACGGGGAGGCTTTTTCGAAAAAAAATATATCGCTATAACTTTCTTATTAAGTAAAATATCGAATTCATTTCAAGTTCTTACCATTCTTTTAACAAGGGCCTAAAAATTATCTAAGGAATTTTTTTTTTATTTCGCCAATGTCTGGTTCAGGGAATTAAAATAAATGGGGTCTCGAAAACAAAAAAAAAAAATCGTACCTAACTTAATACGCACAGTAGGAAATCGGTTTAAAGTGGTTGTTATTCTCTAAACATTACTAAAACTACGGTCTGAAACATCTTGGTTTATTACTAATCAACGCTCAATCAACCCACAGGGCAACTAAACTAACGCAAAAGAACAAAATGCACCATATAATTTTAAAACATCCTTCAAACTGACTTTCCGAACGCTCTGTACATAAATAACAAGTACATAATTATGTGAATATATAATACAAATTTAAGAATACAGAACAATTAGTTTTAACTAGTCATGCATCAAAAATCTTAACTAGAATTCTATACAGAAAAATTGAGAGGAGAGTGGAGGAAGTATTAGGAGAAGACCAATTTGGTTTCAGGAAAAGTATAGGGACAAGGGAAGCAATTTTAGGCCTCAGATTAATAGTAGAAGGAAGATTAAAGAGAAACAAACCGACATACTTGGCGTTTATAGACCTAGAAAAGGCATTCGATAACGTAGACTGGAATAAAATGTTCAGCATTTTAAAAAAATTAGGGTTCAAATACAAAGATAGAAGAACAATTGCTAACATGTACAGGAACCAAACAGCAACAATAACAATTGAAGAACATAAGAAAGAAGCCCTAATAAGAAAGGGAGTCCGACAATGATGTTCCCTATCCCCTTTACTTTTTAATTTTTACATGGAACTAGCAGTTAATGATGTTAAAGAACAATTTAGATTCGGAGTAACAGTACAAGGTGAAAAGATAAAGATGCTACGATTTGCTGATGATATAGTAATTCAAGCCGAGAGTAAAAAGGATTTAGAAGAAACAATGAACGGCATAGATGAAGTCCTACGCAAGAACTATCGCATGAAAATAAACAAGAACAAAACAAAAGTAATGAAATGTCGTAGAAATAACAAAGATAGACCGCTGAATGTGAAAATAGGAGGAAAAAAGATTATGGAGGTAGAAGAATTTTGTTATTTGGGTAGTAGAATTACTAAAGATGGACGAAGCAAGAGCGATATAAAATGCCGAATAGCACAAGCTAAACGAGCATTCAGTAAGAAATGTAATTTGTCTATATCAAAAATTAATTTAAATGTCAGGAAAAGATTTTTGAAAATGTATGTTTGGAGTGTCGCTTTATATGGAAGTGAAACTTGGACGATCGGAGTATCTGAGAAGAAAAGATTAGAAGCTTTTGAAATGCGTTGTTATAGGAGAATGTTAAAAATCAGACGGGTGGATAAAGTGACAAATGAAGAGGTATTACGGCATATAGATGATGAAAGAAGCATTTGGAAAAATATAGTTAAAAGAAAAGACAGACTTATAGGCCACATACTAAGGCATCCTGGAATAGTCGCTTTAATATTGGAAGGACAGGTACAAGAGAAAAATTGTGTAGGCAGTCCACGTTTGGAATATGTAAAACAAATTGTTAGGGATGTAGGATGTAGAGGGTATACTGAAATGAAACGACTAGCACTAGATAGGGAATCTTGGAGAGCTGAATCAAACCAGTCAAATGACTTAAGACAATAAAAATAATAATACAAATTATTACACACAAATACATATGTTGGGTATAAATTTCATAAATTTTATCTAAATTTGATTCAGTTGCCCTTCTCCCTTCTGCGGAAGAAGTTGCAGAGCCTTGCGATGGAAATATGGCAACTGGAATGGGACACCACGACTAAAGGAAGTCCCCTGTCCAAGTTTATACGAGATCTGGGACGATGGTATCCCTCGAGTTCGTTTTTAAGGGCAACGGGTGTCCAGGTCGGCGTCATGGGCTCTGCGTCTGCGGGGAGGTCCAGTCAATTGAACACCTGATGTTTGACTGCCCTGCTCTTGGGGAGGCCAGAGACCAAGCCACCCTGGAAGTTAGAGATCTAGTAGAAAATTGGCCACTCACAAGCGGCGATTCTATCTGGCGAGAGCCGCATTGTCGGACCGTACGGAATTCATTGATGCGGTTGCTATGTTCAACCGACATCAGTAGGTTACATAAGGGAAATACTCCTACCGCACTGTGGGAAGCTAACTTAGTGATATATGGCTGACCACCAGCCAATTAAGGCTCCAAGCGCTTTAATATGGTGAACAGGTACTTGCTGGCATTCAGCGACCTAGGCGAGGTAGCGAATTGCTGTCTAGACGAAGTTAATTTTAATTTATGGATGTCATATATATTTTTAATAGTTGGCTGGGTGCGCCTACCCATTTTAGTAAATGTCAAGTGAGCGGTTGAGACACGTAAGCCGGTTTTGTATGGCACCGCGCTTAGGTTCGCTCACGCTGTTAGGTTAGCTCTAGGAGCTATTTAGGACGCTGGTCGCTAAACTGTTTCGAGGCTGAATAGCCGTTTGTGGCACAGATATTCGGTCTTATACTTTAGGGCGACCGAATGAGGTGGTGAAGGGAGAAATGCCAAGCAAACCCATATGTTGGGTATTGCTGGAGGTTTTGACTAAAGAAAAGTTTTAAATTCAAGATATAAAAATATAGAAATTAGTTTATGTCAAGAAATAGTTTTTTCGTTTCATTTTTCTCTCTAATTACCCCATTATATGTTTTTTTAATTAAAAATGTATATCTTAAGAAATTATTTCTATATTTTAATGAAATTTTGAAATTTGTGCTTATTTTCCAAATAGGCACAAAATTTTCAGATTTTTATGATTTATTGAATTTTGTTGCTTTTTATTTTATTTTTTTTTATATTTGATTGATGAATTAAGTACCATAGAAGCTTAAAGAGAAGAATCAAAAACCATATAAACAACTAAATTTGCTTATTAAAATTATCTTTCCAGAATTTCAGGAATTTTTCGTTTCCCAGGGGAATCTATATCCGGGCGAAAACTTTCGCTAGCCGTAACTCGCTAACGAAGCCTTTTCGAACTTATATTTAAATGTACTTTTTTTCTTATTTTTACCTATAGAATTAGCTTTCGAGAGATTGCCGCAAAGTTTTGAATCTCTGTGTATAATTTTAATAATAATTAATAAATAATAATCCTATATTTAAAGTAAAATTGTTTTTTCACTATATGAAAATAGAAATGCTTAGCGATGTGGAAAATAATGTTATATAAAAAGCATTTTTATTAACTTTATTTCTTCAGAGGATGAACACAGCGGTTGAAATCTAAAATAAATAAACTATGCAGAACCAGAAAATAATATAACTTATATCGTGTCTTCTATTTGAAACATAATAAATAAATAAATCAATAGAACGGAAATATATTTAAAGAAAACATAGTTAAAAAATGAATGGAAATAAAAAAAAATAATAAAACGGAAACCGTAAATTTAAAATTATTTATAAAAAATAAAAATTGTATATTTTTTTCCAAACGTATTTCCCATTTCCTTCGTTACTTTTTCACACTTTTCAGTCTATTTAAAATATATTTATTATTTTTCCGTATATAATAATGTTTAATGTTTAAAATAAGATTTCCTATTTATTATTAAAGGATAGAACATCCAATTTGAACTATTTTTATACAAAGTGTTCCGGAAGAAACAACGAATTACAAGGGAAAAAAAGATATTTCGTATAATAATTTTTTTTTTTAATTTAGATTCTTCATTTTTTATAAATAGTTTTTTAATATAATATTGAAAACTTTGTTTTTTCTTTTAATACATTTCCTTAAAAGACCACATTGTGTTTCATTTCTAATTAACATCAAAATCTAACATTAAAACGAACATGTATATGTTTCTTTGGACCTTATTCATACTTTTTTTCTTTTTTTTTTTGGTCATTTGACTGGTTTGATGCAGCTCTCCAAGATTCCCTATCTAGTACTAGTCGTTTCATCTCGGTATACTCCGCACATCATACAACCCCAAAAATTTGTTTTACATATTCCAAACGTAGGCAGGCCACGTTTGGATTGTGAATTATTAATAATTCATAATTTTTAGTTATACTTATTTATGAACAATTATTTTTGAATAAAAAATGTATTTTTTTTCTTCAGTCATTTGACTGGTTTGATGCAGCTCTCCAAGATTCCCTATCTAGTGCTAGTCATTTCATTTCAGTATACCCTCTACATCTTACATCCCTAACAATTTGTTTTACATATTCCAAACGTGGCCTGCCTACACAATTTTTTCCTTCTACCTGTCCTTCCAATATTAAAGCGACTATTCCAGGATGCATTAATATGTCCTATAAAGCCTGTCTCTTCTTTTAACTATATTTTTCAAAATGCTTCTTTCTTCATCTATTTGCCGCAATACCTCTTCATTTGTCACTTTATCCACCCGTCTGATTTTTAACATTTTCCTATAGCACCGCATTTCAAAAGCTTCTAATCTTTTCTTCTCAGATACTCCGATCGTCCAAGATTCACTTCCATATAAAGCGACGCTCCAAATATATACTTTCAAAAATCTTTTCCTGACATTTAAATTCATTTTTGATGTAAACAAATTATATTTCTTACTGAAGGTTCGTTTAGCTTGTGCTATTCGGCATTTTATATCGCTCTTGCTTCGTCCATCTTTAGTAATTCTACTTCCCAAATAACAAAATTCTTCTACCTCCATAATCTTTTTTCCTCCTATTTTCACATTCAGTGGTCCATCATTGTTATTTCTACTACATTTCATTACTTTTATTTTGTTCTTGTTTATTTACATGCGATAGTTCTTGCGTAGGACTTCATCTATGCCGTTCATTGTTTCTTCTAAATCCTTTTTACTCTCGGCTAGAATTACTATATCATCAGCAAATCGTAGCATCTTTATCTTTTCACCTTGTACTGTTACTCCGTATCTAAATTGTTCTTTAACATCATTAACTGCTAGTTCCATGTAAAGATTAAAAAGTAACGGGGATAGGGAACATCCTTGTCGGATTCCCTTTCTTATTACGGCTTCTTTCTTATGTTCATACAATTTTACTTAATTTTTGTTTATTACATTAACGTGTTTATTACCCTTTTAACTAAGTTATTTTACGTCAAACATAAAATAATATGATTTCCGATCAAAACTTAGCCCATATTTCTCAAAACGTATTAAAAATATTGTTCTGGAACCCTCTTTTTACAATTATTTAAATCAGATATGAAAAAAAACCATAATTTTAATTTTTTTTTGGGGCACTTATCGTATGTTCGATATGTGCGACCGAAAGCAATGGTTCTATAATATACAAAGTCCGTCCCATAGGGAAGGTGACTTATGTGAAACAAAATACAAGACGTTTTTTATTTTTAATTTATATGACTTTTTATTCAAAATAGCGTCCTTGTGAGTCAATACACAACTAGAAGCGTTAGAAAAATTGTTTGAAACAATTCTGATACTCAACCTTTGAAATTGCCAGCAGTACTATGGTCGTAGCCTTCTGGATATTTGAAATCGTGTTGAAACGCTTTCCTTTCACTGCCATTTCCAGTTTTTGAAATAATCAGAAGTCTGACAGGTACAAATCAGATGAATAAGGAGGGTCACCACGATACATTTTTGACCTAAAAAATCACGTACGATCTGGCTTTTGTGCGCTGGTGCATAAACACCATGTTGCTTGAGTCCGGTATTCAGGTTGAACCCGAAAAATCGTCGCTCATAAACGATTTAAAACAGCCAAGTAAGTAATTTGCATTCACTATTTGACCTTCTGGAGCGAATTATTTATGAATAATTCCATAATTGAACATTTTCTTCTACTCGAACTGTCTATGATGCTCCTGGATGTAGATCATCTTCAATGCTCTCTTAACCATCACGAAACCTTGCATACCACTTAAAAACGTTTTTACGATTCATTGCTTCACTTCTATAAACAGGTTGTATCATTTTAAAAGTATCTGTGTTACTTTTACCCATTTTAAAACAAAACTTAATGTTGCTTCATTGCTCCTTTCTCGACCAAAGCTCAGAACATACTGTTAAAGTTTTCATTATTACGAGCAATCTGTGATCCAGTGCTGTTAAATTTATAACAAAAGGTAATCGGTAAACTACGCCAATTAATTCATGCATCCGTTTATAGATCGCATTTGTAGTTATGCTAATATAAAATCAGTCACCTTCTCTGTGGGACGGACTGTGTAAAATTAATATTGTTCCGCTCCACGTCGAGCCGTCTAGCGGGTGCTAGCGCTAACCGGAAGGTGAGTCTCGTACTAGTATTCTACATTAGAATCCCGCCCGGGGCGGTCGCATTATTCATTTCGTCCGCAAGGGCAATTAATGTTAGTTCTATTCTACATCAGGATCCCGCACAGTGCGGTCGTGTTTTCATTTCATAGTTTCTTGATAATGTTCAAGTTCAATTATGACTAAAGTGTGATACATTCTTAAGTTTAATGTAACTATTGTAATTCAATTAAAATGTCAAGGGGGACAACAAATTAAATATAACGATTTAAGAAGAACATAGCGTTGCTTTATTTCATCATCTACCATCTCATCATAAAATGCATTGCACACCAGCTCTAAATTCGACCAAATATAATTAATTATTAATAATATAATTAATATATAACTAATTCTATAACATTATATGCCAAGTATAACGGATATATGAACTAAATAATAGAAAAATAAAAAAATGATATTAACAAACAACCCTACAATAACACACGAATAGGAAAATTAAAAATGCAATATAAAATGCAAAAAAAAAATATTTTAGTATAATTAATAATCGAATATAAATGTCCGGCTTTAAGACCTTTGATAATAATCTCAGATTGTTTCTAGAATATCTCGGATGGTGGCTCCTAATTTAAATTCCCGACGCAAAGTCGCATAACACCCGAAGTCCAGAAGGATGTGGTGTATGGTTAGTTAGACGTTCCAGAGAACACAAACAAGTGCATCGGTCTGATTTATTACGTGTCCCATGCGTAAGATTACTACGCCCTATTCACAAACGCGAAATAATTACTTCCTCTGGTTATTTCCGATTGAAGAACTGCATTTTTCTTTTGTCTTCAGTCATTTGACTGGTTTGATGCAGCTCTCTAAGATTCCCTATCTAGTGCTAGTCGTTTCATTTCAGTATACCCTCTAAATCCTACATCCCTAACAATTTGTTTTACATATTCCAAACGTGGCCTACCTACACAATATTTCCCTTCTACCTGTCCCTCTTAAAGCGACTATTCCAGGATGCCTTAATATGTAGCCTATAAGTCTGTCCCTTCTTTTAACGATATTTATCAAAATGTTTTTTTCTTCATCTATTTGTCGCAACACCTCTTCATTTGTCACTTTATCCACCCCTCTGATTTTTAAAATAAATTATATTTCTGATTGAAGGCTCGTTTCGCCTGTGCTATTCGGCATTTTATATCGCTCCTGCTTCGTCCATCTTTAGTAATTCTACTTCCCAAATAACAAAATTCTTCTACCTCCATAATCTTTTCTCCTCCTATTTTCACATCCAGTGGTCCATCTTTGTTATTTCTACGACATTTCATTACTTTTGTTTTGTTCTTGTTTATTTTCACGCGATAGTTCTTGCGTAGGACTTCATCTATGCCGTTCATTGTTTCTTCTAAATCCTTTTTACTCTCGGCTAGAATTACTATATCATCAGCAAATCGTAGCATCTTTATCTTTTCACCTTGTACTGTTACTCCGAATCTAAATTGTTCTTTAACATCATTAACTGCTAGCTCTATGTAAAGATTAAAAAGTAACGGGGATAGGGAACATCCTTGTCGGACTCCCTTTCTTATTACGGCTTCTTTCTTATGTTCTTCAATTGTTACTGTTGCTGTTTGGTTCCTGTAAATGTTAGCAACTGTTCTTCTATCTCTGTATTTGAAGTATTTACAGTATCGTTGATTTATTAGAATTTATCTGCTGTAGTAGTTCAGTCCGCTTGTCATTTTCCTCCTATATTTAATAGAAATAATAAAATCTGTACTAATAACAGGAGTGGTAAAAGATGGTTGATTAAATGCGTCTTTAGCATCAGAGTCCGTATGTTTATTACCCGGGATTCGCACATGAATAGAGATCCAGTAGAGTCTCACTTCTGTGTTGTGACGGTTCAACTTAGCGATTGCATTAGGAATTTCAGTGATTATAGGATGTCTAGAATACAAATCTTCTAAAACTTTGAGTGCAGTACACGAATCATTATAGATAAGGTTGTGACGGTATTTTGGGTTAGTAATATTTAAAGCCTTATTGAAGGCGTTTAGTTCAGCATTGTAGACCGGACATATAGGTTCTGTCATTTACGATAAAAGTGCACTTAACAATATCATTCAGCTCCGACCCATCTCTGCATACTACTTCGTCTGGGTTTGTCTTGAATAGAAATTGGTAAAAAATTTGCTAAAAGATGATAGGAATTATTGATTTTTTGTTATGTACGATAAGGTAAATATTAAAATTTATGGAGTCAAGTCTCCATGAAGGGTATGAAAAAGGATAGTTTTGGAAAAAAGGGTTGTCAAAATGTTAAAGGTAACCATTAATCGCCTAGTACTGACACCCATTGGTGCTGTACTATTACATTAACCTGTGTAACCGGGAACGTGGCTTCCCTTCACCGGTGGCGGTCGTGATTTGGTAATGCCACGCGAGACACCATGATGGAACCAGGTGGAGGTACTGGGGTTTCCCCGGCTCCTGCATGGACCGGAATGAGGTTGCTTTCCCCTTGTTAGGTGACCTAAATTGGTCGACTTAACTGGGTGCAGGTCTGAATTTCTATGTTGTGTAAAACATAATTTTGATTGGTATAAGTTTAGTACTGATTTAACTTTAAATCGTACTGAGGCACTCACAATCACGAACGGTGTTGTCAAAACTTTCAGTGATTATAGGCGGGGTTCGCGCTTCCGTGGTTTCGGTCATTTAGTTTGGATCATGTTAGATTGGATGTGAAGATGTCCGTTTGAGGCCTACGTAAAGGCGAAATTTGATATGTATTTTACTGATGCAAATGTGTGCCGAGGTATTTACATCGGCGGCATCCCGATCGAGGCCTGGCTGATGACTGTGAGATGTAATCAGTAAGAGAATCTAAAGACGACCTCCGGTAAAGCCCCTCAGGGCTTGGAACGAAGGGGGGCGACCGGTAACATCACAAGGTGGGTATTTTCCCCTTACGGGGTTGGGATGCTGTACTACGTGAATAGATTTCTTATCGTTGTAAATGAGAGTTTGTAAGAATTGCTTAAAAACTGGGTGATTTGGTTTTCGTTTAAGACGGGCAGACTAAGATGCTAGCTGATGATCCAGTCTCTCCCATAGTGATGGATCACAAGGATGTGGTGTATGGTTAGTTAGAAGTTCCAGAGAACACAAACAAGTGCATCGGTCTGATTTATTACGTGTCCCATGCGTAAGATTACTACGCCCTATTCACAAACGCGAAATAATTACTCCCTGTGGTTATTTCGGATTGAAGAACTGCATTTTTCTTTTGTCTTCAGTCATTTGACTGGTTTGATGCAGCTCTCTAAGATTCCCTATCTAGTGCTAGTCGTTTCATTTCAGTATACCCTCTACATCCTACATCCCTAACAATGTGTTTTACATATTCCAAACGTGGCCTCCCTACACAATATTTCCCTTCTACCTGTCCCTCTTAAAGCGACTGTAACAGGATGCCTTAATATGTAGCCTATAAGTCTGTCCCTTCTTTTAACGATATTTATCAAAATGTTTTTTTCTTCATCTATTTGTCGCAACACCTCTTCATTTGTCACTTTGTCCACCCCTCTGATTTTTAAAATAAATTATATTTATGCAACAGGGCTTTGTTTAAACCATTGATTCTTAAACATTTTCGCCCCCCCCCCGCCACATTTAAAATCAAAATTTTTCTAGAACCCCCAAATTTTTAAACATACGACCTGTAAAAAATAATAACTGAATCGCTCTTTTTAAGATGCACTCTTAAAAACAACAATTCAATTATTATATTTAAACGTGGCATATCCTATTTCTGAATTGAAACATACATTTTAAAGAAGAGCAATTAATATGCACCTTTAATCATATTTTTTAAAATTACTTTAAAAAAATTACAGTTGTATCTATATTGTTATATAACAACAATAGTGATAGCATATTCAATTGATCTATTGTTAAGATGAAAGCGGGTGGAACATGTTAAAGGCTCAGTCTTTAAAGATTTCAAGACCTTGGGGCAAAATGAACAAAACTCAAAAACTGCAACGCTACATTAAATTGCTCAAAATTTTTCATTAAAGCTAGATTAGGAGATCTTTTTTTTTTTTGTCTTCAATCATTTGACTGGTTTGATGCAGCTCTCCAAGATTCCCTATCTAGTGCTAGTCGTTTCATTTCAGTATACCCTCTACATCCTACATCCCTAACAATTTGTTTTACGTATTGCAAACGTGGCCTGCCTACACAATTATTTCCTTCTACCTGTCCTTCCAATATTAAAGCGACTATTCCAGGATGCCTTAGTATGTGGCCTATAAGTCTGTCTCTTCTTTTAACTATATTTTTCCAAATGCTTCTTTCTTCATCTATTTGCCGCAAAACCTCTTCATTTGTCACTTTATCCACCCATCTGATTTTTAACATTCTCCTATAGCACCACATTTCAAAAGCTTCTAATCTTTTCTTCTCAGATACTCCGATCGTCCAAGATTCACTTCCATATAAAGCGACGCTCCAAATATATAATTTCAAAAATCTTTTCCTGACATTTAAATTAATTTTTGATGTAAACAAATTACATTTCTTACTGAAGGCTCGTTTAGCTTGTGCTATTCGGCATTTTATATCGCTCCTGCTTCGTCCATCTTTAGTAATTTTAGTTCCCAAATAACAAAATTCTTCTACCTCCATAATCTTTTCTCCTCCTATTTTCACATTCAGCGGTCCATCTTTGTTATTTCTGCTACATTTCATTACTTTTGTTTTGTTCTTGTTTATTTTCATGCGATAGTTCTTGCGTAGGACTTCATCTATGCCGTTCATTGTTTCTTCTAAATCCTTTTTACTCTCGGCTAGAATTACTATATCATCAGCAAATCGTAGCATCTTTATCTTTTCACCTTGTACTGTTACTCCGAATCTAAATTGTTCTTTAACATCATTAACTGCTAGTTCCATGTAAAGATTAAAAAGTAACGGAGATAGGGAACATCCTTGTCGGATTCCCTTTCTTATTACGGCTTCTTTCTTATGTTCTTCAATTTCTTAGGAGATCAATACCATTTAATTTCCATATTTATCTGTATCAATACGTTGCTTAGATCGGTAAATATTGCAGTATTAAATATAAAATTGCTCTTTTCTCTTTAAAATGAAATATTTCGGTTTACAAAAATCTTCGAGACATACAAAAAAAAGAAATTGTAGCTTAACTCTTAAGCTTTTAAATGATTTTAATGAAGTTTACTGAAAAAATTTCGTTTTCCCCATGTTCTCGATCAAACATGAAGAAAAACTTTCAAATTTTTAAAAACGTTTCTTCTTCTATTTAATTTTTTTTTTTAATTTTATGATTTTTGCAATCTAAAGTATATTGTCAAAAAATAGAGTACGCAAGCTTTAATTTTATTTTGATTCGTCTCTCTCTTAGCCTCTTGGTTACAAAGTTAAATTAGTTTGAATACAGTCATTTTCTATCATAAAATATAAGTGTCCATTTAATTTTTTTTTACTAATGTAGTAAGTATTTAATTTTAGTTTAAAATATCAGGAAAACATAATTTTTACCTTTTTTTTAATCAACCGTCGGCCTTTCTAGACCGCCTGAACGCTCTTAATTTTCTGTGGACCTTCTACCGTCTCCCTTGAAGGCCTCCAGCAGCTACAAGGAGGCGAGACGAAAAAAATAGTGGTGTACAGCATCCTGCATCTTAAACATTGTATGACGCGCTGAAGAATACGCGATACAACCGTAATCCCAACGGGAACGAAATAAAGAATAATAAAAATATGATCGATCATGTTCCCACTTGGTATTGCTAAGGACTCGTAGCACATCCAGAATTTTTAAACATTTTGCTTTTAACTGTTTTATATGTTTGACTCACGTAAGATAACATAAAAATTGAATGTCAGGGGAGATGACAATTTGCTCTCCATTAAGAAAGACTTGTGGAATTAAAGGGTCTCATAGGCGAGAATAATTTTAAAATTAAATATTATGATAATTAAAGTAAATAATTTCAGTTGACCGAGCTATTTAATTTGTAATAATGTTGAAAAATATTAATTATTGTGTATTATTATTATTAGTTTTATTTATTAACGTTAAGGCTGTTATTATTAGTATTCTGGTCATTAATGCTAAAAATAATTGTTTAAAATTTGTTATTGGATATTTAATTCTCAAGGTGATACGAAATAAAAAATTCACTACAAGACGTTTTACCTTGTTTTAGTACTACCGCGATCGTTTTTCCAACTCGAAACGAAGGTATTTATCGAGAAAAAGTTTTCACCATATTTTTCTCCAAAAATTTTACATAAAATCTTATGTCAACATTCGTATTTAAAAAAAATCTGATATGGACACCACATAACTTTCTTATACACTTATAAAATTATATATATATATATATACATTTAAACTTATTTCTTTTGAAAGTGAGATACGATCCTCCAGTCCATTAATAAATTGGACACTTACACAATCGATAAAGTATTAGTTATTATCAAAACATCAAATATTTATACAATTATTAATTCAACAATCTTACATGAAATATTAGGATAAAGTAAAAGTCCCTTTATTACTCGTATTACTAGATCGCTGTTATTCGTATCTTCGTGAGTTGCTGGTTAAAAAAAGTTTTAGATTTCTGGTTTGTCGTATAAACAAAAGTTAATAATAATTAAACTATTCCGTTTAGTGAACTCCTGTATACTGGTTACAAATATTCATTTCGACCTTACGATGTAAAATACTCGGATTTTATTATTGGATTATTTGATGAATAATCAAAAATGAAATACAAACAATTATAAAGGAAAAAGAAAAATAACAAGAAATATATCTCAAAAAACGACAAGAAGATAAATATGAAGAGGAAGAAAATATTAAGAACAAGAAAAAGAATAAAAAATTAAGAGAAGATGATAAAAATAAAGAGGAAAAAACGTTAAGATCAAGGAAAAAAATATTTAAAAAATTAATGGAGGATGATGAATATAGAGAGAGAATTTTAAAACTAGAGAACGTGTACATAGTAGTGAACGCGTCTTCCCAAATCAGCTGATTTGGAAGTCAAGAGTTCCAGCGTTCAAGTCCTAGTAAAGCCAGTTATTTTTACACGGATTTGAATACTAGATCGTGGATACCGGTGTTCTTTGATGGTTGGGTTTCAATTAACCACACATCTCAGGAATGGTCAAACTGAGACTGTACAAGACTACACTTCACTTACACTCATACATATCATCCTCTGAAGTATTATCTGAACGGTAGTTACCGGAGGCTAAACAGGAAAAAGAAAGAAGGAGAACGTGTACACAAATTAAGATCAGAAGAATTATATCAAACCAAAGAGCGAGTAAATGATTAGCAAAAAAAATAAAAATAAAATAAATGAAATGATGATCAACTCCGAATTAGGGAGAATATTCTCCGACAATATCAAAGTAACAAACTGAAATATAAGAATTTTTTGCAATTAGGGCGTGTATGCCTCAGTGTATATATTGTTATTGTAAGCGTCTATTTTTCAGTCTCTCTGTAGTTAACTTCATGTAGATAAAATTAAACAGAAATTCTAAAAATAATACGATTCTAAATCATAATTATCAATTAATATTAAATAAGTTGTTTCAAAAAACTATTGGTACTTACGTATTAACGCCACCGTAGCTACAGCTTTAGTTAAAAACAAAGTAGCCAATCGGATTTCGGTGGAAAATGGGCCCATATAGAGTTTAACATAGATTCAAAACAGTCTCTTTATTAATTTTAATTTTTTTTTTTGTCTTCAATCATTTGACTGGTTTCATGCAGTTCTCAAAGATTCCCTATCCAGTGCCAGTCGATTAATTTCGATGTACATCCTACATCCCTTACAATTTGTTTTACATATTCCAAACGTGGCCTGCCTACACAATTTTTTCCTTCTACCTGTCCTTCTAATAATAAAGCGACTATTCCAGGATGCCTTAGTATGTGGCCTATAAGTCTGTCTCTTCTTTTAACTATATTTTTCCAAATGCTTCTTTCTTCATCTATTTGCCGCAATATCTCTTCATTTGTCACTTTATTAAATGGTTATTTAAATTATAAATATAATTTAACCAAACTTAACCTGGCGAGCTTCGATCGCTAACCTTGACTAATTAACACCGTAATATTTTGAGTATTTATTTAATAAATTAAGTAATTATTGCAATTTGATTATTTAAATAATAAATAATTGTAATTAATGAATTTATTTTATAAATACTCAAAAAATTACGGTGTTAATTAGTCAAGGTTAGCGAGCGTAGGTTAAGTTTGGTTACTTTGTTTTTAAATGAAGCTGTAACTGCGGTGGCGTTAATACGTAAGTACCAAACTATAACGTATACAAAATATGTACTTTCAATTAAATTACATTTACACATTTTTAAAAGTACATATAATTTTATTTCACAAATAATATTTTTATTTTTTTTTAACTATCATTAAATTATTATTTATTATAAATATATTTTTACAATAACGGGTTATCAATGATTAAATCAATAAATTTAAATTAAAAAAAAGAAAAGTTAGAAAAGATAAATAAAAAAATGTTGTAAAACAAAAAAAGATGAAGTCTGATTCGAACCGATGTACCTTTCGTTTAAGATCAATATATTTCATTAATTAAAATTTTAATTTTAATTTCGATTGCAATCAAAAAGAGAGGTACACAATAGATGTTACAACAGTGCTCAAACCAAACTTTCAATATCCTACGGGTAATCGTTTTTGAATTATACGAAATATACACCTACGTACCCAGACGTCACACCGCAACTAGTCAAAATGGATTCAAAAATCATAAAAATTGATATTTCCGTTGAAATATAAAAACCGAAATTTTTTGCGATCACAATACTTACTTTACTTCGTACAAGGAAGTAAAAATATTTCAATTCAAGATGGTGGACAAAAATTTCAAACTTATTTTAACGGAATTATTGAATTTTCCATCAAATTAGATCCGTATTTGTTCTACGTCTTGGCATCCCTCTGTTATTGAAATATTATATTTTCATAATCTAATATCACTCTGTATATTTTACTAAACGAGATATTTTGATCTAAATATATGCTATTATATTTTTATAAACGACATATTGTCATTTTATATGTAGTTAGTACAATCTGAACGAATCATATAAGATATCTTGTCTGTTATTAAAGTTTCCGTGCAACGAATCTCTTTTTACAAGGAAAATATGTAAATCGGTTAAATTTCATTGTCAGTTCGTTGAAATATACAATAGAAATGCAATCCCTCGTAAGGTAATTGCAAAATTGTTTTCTAGAAAAATGGATAAAGGAGTTTTTATAATATTTTCATGCAAGGATAAACCATCCATTTTGAAAGTGATTGATAAAATGTTTTTTGAAAACAAAATGATTCAAGATAAAACATTACTGTGAATATGATCGTAAAGGAATTTAATGTTCGTGTGGAAAATATATATATCGTTATAACATGAATGTCTTTAGTATTGAAATATATATACTTATCGCGTGCCTTGTTTATAATCAGATTAGATTTAAAGTACATTTTTAAGTTGGTCTATTTTTTTATTTTATCCTAAGTACAGGATAGAAGTTGCGTGTCTAAAAAAAAATCGTAGGATTTTCTTTTATTACAAGATTTGGGACTTCGTTAATTTAATTGAAGACAAACTAATTTTTTACATTACTGTAGTAGTCAATAATTCCCCTGACGTAAAGTTGTTGCTGATGAATGTTTTTTTATAAATAGCTACCAGACGTGGCAACGCTTTGCTATTGGTAGATTGGTAGATTTGAGTATATATATATATATATATATATGTATAGATTAAATGAACACAATTGAAAGTTTGATAAAACATTAACAAAATGAACATTACGGAACTTCACAAAATTTATCCTTTCTGTTTTTCCCTTTTTTTATTTTTTCTCTTTTTCCCGCTCGTTAATCGGTCCAGTAATTTTTTAATACATAGCGAACACACATTCGAAGACTGCCTTTTATATATATATAGAAGAAGAAAAAGTCTGTTTGTATATTTCGCTGATAAAAAAAATTAGAAAACTGAACTTCACAAATTTTACCTTTCACTTATTCTCTTTCCCCTTTTCCAATTTCTCCCTTTCACCCTTCTTCCTCGACCCTCTTCCAGTTTCCTTTTTACCCTTTCCCGTTTTCCCCTTTTCCCCGCTCGTAAATCGGTCCATTAGTTTTTTGTTCTTTAACGGACACACATACGATCATGCCTTTTATATATATATATATATATATATATATATATATATATATATATATAAATATACAGGGTGTCCCATATAAAACGCAACCCATCAATCATTCATCCATGAAATTTCAAAAGTCAAGCTTACTCCCCTACTCGTTACTGAAATGGACTCGTCCAACACCTGAACATCGCGGCGACGCAGTAGAACACTACTGATAGTAACAACAATGCAATCATAACGTTCAGTGTATTGCTACAGACAAGATGGTGTTTTCGTTAGAGGAACGTGTTTCCATTGTCGAGTCGTACTTCAGTACGAAAACAACGGTTGCAGTGCAAGATTTGTTTCGCCATAAGTACCCAGATAAACCGGCTCCTAACAAAACATCAGTATTAAGGTTAGACGCAAAATTTAGAGACGCCGGTTCTATTAATAACAATGAACACAAAAGATCTGCGTCAGTATTGAATACAGATACAGTCACTGAAATCAAAGACCGATTACTCGCCTCGCCGATTAAATCGATCAGACGTTTGTCTGCTGAAATTACGTTGTCTAAATTAACTGTTCATGGGGCGACCAAACGATTACAATTACGACCTTATCGCATTCATACGGTTCATCGACTTCTTGAGCCCGACAAAGAAAAACGGCTTCAATATTGTCAACGGTTCCGTCGATTTCTGCGTATGGGAATGGATTCGTTATTTTTCACAGATGATGCACGGTTTCATTTGGACGGCTACGTAAACAGCCAAAGCAGTAGAATTTGGAGCGCTGAAAATCCCCACGTTTATCACGAAAAACACCCGTAGAAGTCGGGCGTGTAGTTCGTGATATTGCGGAAGAAAATAATCGGTCCTATTTTTTTCGAGTAAAATATTAATGCAGAACGATATAAAGATATTTCATTTCAGTTCATCGCACCTTGGAAGAGGAAGACAGACACTGCCGGCTACAACATGACGGTGCGACATCGCACTACGCAGGTTCAACTTCTGATTTCGTCGAGGAATTCTTCGGTAATCGTGTTATCGATCGAGACTTGTGGCCACCAAAATCTCCAGATTTGACTGCGGCGGTTTTTTCCTACGGGTTTTCCTCAAAGAAAAAGCCTACAACAAACCACGAACACTTGAACGAGTGAAAGTCAATATTGAACAAGCTGTATTAAACATCCAGCCACAAACTTTGAAAAAAGTTGCAAGAAACCCTGTAAAAAGAATTGAAGCTTGTATTCAAGAAGATGGCGGCCACTTCCAACATTTACTCTAAATGTAGGGTAATGGATGGTAATAATAAAAATTACATTTACATTTACACATTCCTTTTTATTATTTCATTACCTACCAATATAAGGTTGGGTTGCGTTTTATATGGGGCAACCGTTTATATATAGAATAAAAAAGTCTTGTTTGTATATTTGTTTCGTAAATATCTGGATACCGGCGCCACCTAGCGGGTATAGTTATTGCAAAGATTATTTATATACACGTAATTAATATATATTCTGAATATGAGCCAAATCGAACCATAAATAACATTTTCTGAAATATCTCGACCCCAACGCCACCTAGCTGGTCCAAACTAGTTCAGAAACCTTCGCAGGCGTGCTCAAAACTCACCCAAATTTCATAGTAATCGGCTGAATGATATAGGAACGCATACAGTACAAACCTTCATTTTTATATACAGAGTGTTTCTAAAATGGTGGGCTGGATATAATTATTAGGATTCTACTTGTAAAACTAAACAAAAAATATCCTTAGGAAATATGACAATTTCTCCTTCGTTCTTTCCCTGTCCGTCATTTTGTTATTATCATATAAAACTTTTTATCTCAAGTTCGGACAGACGAATCACATTAATATTTGGTAAGCGTCTTGGGAATAGTTTAAAACTAGCAAATAATCAGGACTTAAATACTTTTGCAAATTACAAAATGGTAACCATGTTTATGTTTCAATTTGTTATATATCCACAAATATTAGTTTTATCAAAGTGTTTGTGGTGCTAAAATATTAAACCTTTTATTTTGAACAAAATGACATTTTATTTTTTTAAATCGGTTATTAAATAATCGAGTTATTGGAGAAAATTTATGTTGTAATTTTGTGTCATAATTATTAGGTCTATTATTGTGAAAAAATTATGACTTAATTTGATACTAATTTACAATATTAGAATTAACAATAAATAAATTCAATTAATATTTCATCGAACTGAACCTAAAGTGGAGGACATGAAAACAAACACATAATTACAACATCAATTTTCCCACTACATCGTGACAGTGGTGGCCCCCAGAATCCCGCATTGTCGGGTCGACGTCGGTCGTCCTTCGCCGGCGCGGCCGAGGCGGTTCTCCTCCAGCGATATCACGCTGGGTCGGCTCCTGCTGCTGAGTCCGCCGGCCAGGGCGATTGAACCCTGGCGAGTTGAAGCTGGAGCGGGAAAGTAGCGTCAGCGTCCAGCGGCTCCCTCGGCGGGCCGGCCAGGCCTGCTGCTCCGGCGGGGATGGTCGGTATCCACCGAGAGGTTCCATGTTGAGCCGACCAGGGAACTTGTCTCCTACTCCTCCAGGTGGTGGTCGACGGTGAATTCCAAATTCGGAATGGAATGGAATGCAAAGTTGGCGGGAGTTTATTACTCCCTACTTTATCGCAGAACCTGGACAGAGTCCCTTGCTGCTGGATGATTCTAATCGGGCTTGGTTTTTTTTTTAAAGGGTTATTATATATCTCGGGTCTAATTTTTCAAGTTTTGTCTATTATTATTTTAGTGAATTTAAGACGGATTTAATTGCATTCCAATCCGTTGTTGAACCAGCGTTATCGAACCCATTTTACGGGCCGACCAAGGAAGGCTAGGCTTATAAAACCTGTCTCCCGACGTAATTCCCCTTCAGACCGTCCACTGAAGTCCTTTCGGTGCTAACTCTTTAATAGGCTAGCAGGAATACGCCACAACGGGGCACTACCTGTAAGGAGAGAGCAATGCTTCCCCTTTTCCGGGGGAGTCGCAATTGCTGGGTTATTTTATCTTACTGTAAGTTTTGAAAAGGAGAGGTTGTGTAGAAGCTCTTCATCCGCTTCTGGTATGGCTGCCCTTCAGGACGCATCTCTGCTGGGCTCTGTTCCGGACTCCAGTCCGTGATGTTGAGGCGAGTGGTTGGTCTTCCTTCTTCTTCTCCCTCTTCTTCTTCCGAAGACCCCTTCGTTCTTCTTTGGCCTGCACTTTCCAAGAATTGGTAGTAACCGAAGTTACATACCATTAACCTTGGAATTCCCGAAGCCCCGAAGGGCTGAACGGGGGAAAGTCCAGGTTTCTTCGTTCTTCCGTGCTGTCAGTGGCTGCTGGGCAGGTAGCTGCTGGGCTTGTGACTGCTGGGCTGATGGCTGCTGGGCTCGTTCCCTCTTTCTTCTTTCTTGAAAGGAAAGGAAGGTAATAGGGAACTTACAAATGGTGATACCTATTCGCGATCGCGAATGTTGGGGCGGCGATTTTCTTAGAAGAAGTAAACAGAAATTATTCACTCCACGTAATTATTAACCTTCAGACACACGTGTGTCTGAGAAGGGGTTGGGGGGACCGCGTGGCCGCAGTGATGAAACCATTTGTTTTTGTGGTGGCTTTCCAAATTCACTCTCGTGCACGCTCTTTTATTGGAGCCTGAGAGTGGTGGGGCTGCAGCGCCGCTATGGTGGGAGAACTGCGTGGTCATTTGCGCGACGGTAGTGATGGTTGTTTCAGTGCGTCCGTATACTGTGCGACAGCTCACATCTGAGTTGCTATACGGTGTTCGTCTGCCGATTTTATGTTGGGCATTTATGTGGTATAAACTAGTAGCACAAGTGATCCTAATAAAATACTTTTTTTGGCAATATTGGGGGTCCGGCAGCCATAAAAATTTAAAAATATACATTTTTAAACCTTTTTTTAATCTTTTTCCTGTTTCATTTTTTTTCGATTATATAATAACAAATAACCAAGGTTATCATAATAAATTATGATAAAAGAGAAATCCTCGAAATATTTATTTTTGTTTATGAAAAGTTGTATTATTCATGATCTAAAGAATTATTTATAGCTGGAATCAAACTAAATAATTCTTTTGGTTATTTATTTCTCTATCTCATTTTCAATCCTTTTTATAGATGTTCATTTTTATTTGTTTCTTATTTCGTTTTCTACTTGTATTTTTTTTCGTATTTTTTTTTTACTACTGTCATTTTCGAATCAATTTACAATGATGGAAAAAAAAATAACTTCAGATAGTTTTTATCTTTATCTTCCTGTTTTTTCAAGATTCTTTGTATTTTTATTTTAGCTTTTAAGATTATTGAATACTTATTTAATTCCGATATATTTTTTCCACAAACAATTAAACTTTAATATTTTAAATTTACGAGTATATTGATTTCGTTTTATAAATGTTTTTTTTTTTGTTGTTTTATCATTATTTTAATATTTTTAAAAAAGCTGACTTATATGTGTAATGTAATGTGTCCCGGTAAATGTGTAATCTTGAACAAACTCAGGCCGACCATTCCTGAGATGTGTAATTAACTGAAACCCAACCACTAAAGAAAACCGGTATTCACTATCTAGTATTCAAATCCGATTAAAAGTTACTACCTTTATTAGGAATTGAATCTTTTTTTTTGTCTTCAGTCATTTGACTGGTTTGATGCAGCTCTCCAAGATTCCCTATCTAGTGCTAGTCGTTTCATTTCAGTATACCCTCTACATCCTACATCCCTAACAATTTGTTTTACATATTCCTAACGTGGCCTGCCTACACAATTTTTCCCTTCTACCTGTCCTTCCAATATTAAAGCTACTATTCCAGGATGCCTTAGTATGTGGCCTATAAGTCTGTCTCTTCTTTTAACTATATTTTTCCAATTGCTTCTTTCTTCATCTATTTGCCGCAATACCTCTTCATTTGTCACTTTATCCACCCATCTGATTTTTAACATTCTCCTATAGCACCACATTTCAAAAGCTTCTAATCTTTTCTTCTCAGATACTCCGATCATCCAAGTTTCACTTCCATATAAAGCGACACTCCAAACATACAATTTCAAAAATCTTTTCTTGACATGTGAATTATTTTTGATGTAAACAAATTATATTTCTTACTGAAGGCTCGTTTAGCTTGTGCTATTCGGCATTTTATATCGCTCCTGCTTCGTCCATCATTAGCAATTCTACTTCCCAAATAACAAAATTCTTCTACCTCCATAATCTCTTCTCCTCCTATTTACACATTCGGTGGTCCATCTTCGTTATTTCCACTAGATTTCATTACTTGAATTGAATCTAACAACTTTGTTTTCAAAATCAGCTGATTTATGATGTCGAGTTTACAAACTGTATTAACCTGATGGGTTATTTGCAAATTTAGTTTACTAATTTTTAATATCCGTTTGGATGAAGTCGGCATGGTGAAGTCCTGCACAAGAACTACCGCATGAAAATAAACAAGAACAAATCGAAAGTAATGAAATGTAGTAGAAATAACGAAGATGGGCCACTGAATGTAAAAATAGGAGGAGAAAAGATTATGGAGATAGAAGAATTTTGTTATTTGGGAAGTAGAATTACTAAAGATGGACGAAGCAGGAGCTATATAAAATGCCGAATAGCACAAGCAAAACAAGCCTTCAGTAAGAAATATAATTTGGTTACATCAAAAATAATTCACATGTCAAGAAAAGATTTTTGAAATTGTATGTTTGGAGTGTCGCTTTATATGGAAGTGAAACTTGGATGATCGGAGTATCTGAGAAGAAAAGATTAGAAGCTTTTGAAATGTGGTGCTATAGGAGAATGTTAAAAATCAGATGGGTGGATAAAGTGACAAATGAAGAGGTATTGCGGCAAAACGATATAACTCTTCTTCCCAAAATTCCATCAAAATTCTTCTACATAAACGAGTATGAAGAATACACCAATAAAAAGTCAACGTAACTTCAAATTGAGACTATGTTACCTGTTGTCAACCTTAAATTGAGCGTAACTCAAAAACGACGCAACTAATCTTCATCAAATTTCATATCAACAAATTCAGTTACACTACTAAAGCATATATAAATTTCAATGAAATTGATGGAAAAGTTTTGGAAAGTTTTAAGTCATAAATTTTATAATAGGCATACACGAAAGTTATCTTTAAAGACCGTTTCATTCTAAAAGAAATTATTCTGAAAACTTTATAAATATTTTTTATTTCTCTTAAATTAATTTCGGTCGCTCGTCAAGGTTAGCGAGTGAAGCAAGCGTAGGTTAAGTTTGGTTAGATTGTATTTATAATACCAAAGAAAGCAGGGGCAGATAAATGTGAAGAATACAGAACAATTAGTTTAACTAGTCATGCATCAAAAATCTTAACTAGAATTCTATACAGAAGAATTGAGAGGAGAGTGGAAGAAGTGTTAGGAGAAGACCAATTTGGTTTCAGGAAAAGTATAGGGACAAGGGAAGCAATTTTAGGCCTCAGATTACAGAGATAGAAGAACAATTACTAACATGTACAGGAACCAAACAGCAACAGTAACAATTGAAGAACATAAGAAAGAAGCCGTAATAAGAAACGGAGTCCGACAAGGATGTTCCCTATCTCCGTTACTTTTTAATCTTTACAAGGAACTAGCAGCTAATGATGTTATAGAATAATTTAGATACGGAGTAACAGTACAAGGTGAAAAGATAAAGATGCTACGATTTTCTGATGATATAGTAATTCTAGCCGAGAGTAAAAAGGATTTAGAAGAAACAATGAACGGCATAGATGAAGTCCTACGTAAGAACTATCGCATGAAAATAAACAAGAACAAAACAAAAGTAATGAAATGTAGTAGAAATAACAAAGATGGACCACTGGATGTGAAAATAGGAGGAGAAAAGATCACGGAGGTAGAAGAATTTTGTTATTTGGGAAGTTGAATTGCTAAAGATGGGCGAAGCAGGAGCGATATAAAATGCTGAATAGCACAAGCTAAACGAGCCATCAGTAAGAAATATAATTTGTTTACATCAAAAATTAATTTAAACGTCAGGAAAAGATTTTTGAAAGTGTATGTTTGGAGTGTCGCTTAATATGGAAGTGAAACTTGGACGATCGGAGTATCTGAGAAGAAAAGATTAGAAGCTTTTTAAATGCGGAACTACAGAAGAATGTTAAAAATCAGATGGGTGGATAAAGTGACAAATGAAGAGGTATTGCGGCAAATAGATGAAGAAAGAAGCATTTGGAAAAATATTGTTTATATAGGCCACATACTAAGGCATCCTGGAATAGTCGCTTTAATATTGAAAGGACAGGTAGAAGGGAAAAATTGTGTAAGCAGGCCACGTTTGGAATATGTAAAAGAAATTATTAGGGATGTAGGATGTAGAGGGTATACTGAAATGAAACGACTAGCACTAGATAGGGAATCTTAGAGAGCTGCATCAAACCAGTCAAATGACTGAAAACAAAAAAAAAAAATTTATTTCTTTTCTTTTTGACGTCATATTATTGACGGTTTTTATATTGACGGATTTTGACGTCATATTATTGATATTGAGTCTAAAGAACAATTTCAAACATTCACTATTAATATTTGCATGGAATCACATTTCATATAACCAGTTTTGTTTTTGTTATAACAAGTTGGTTACTTCCACATTTAAAAATTTGTTAAAATCATCCTGTAATAAACTATTAAAATAAAATATTTAAAATTTCGTTAACGAAGATAAAAACAATTGGGCTTAGGTAACTTCCTTGTGTCACTCCATAATTACAATAATAAAAATGGTTTATTCGTCCTTTTAATTCTTAATAAAACAAAAAGAAATCATTAGAGTTAAAACCAAACGTTTCATCGTAATTAAGATTTTGAAATAAATCATCTTTATATCTTTTTTCTTGAAATGATAATCTTGCTTTCAAGCACATTCATTGTTTTTCTTAGACACAACTTAGAAAGCAAGAGAAATAGATTACTACTTTCCTTAATGAAACTTATCTTTCTTTGTCTTTAATTCTTGTTGTTACAAACAGTTCTTGTACAGATAATAAATAACTTATCTCTTTTTTGTTATTTGTTTTTTGTTTTCAATTTTAAAACGAAATACATTAAAAAAACTTTTATTTAACAATGACGTTTATATACGTCAATACAAAAAACCCGTTGTTTTATTGTCAAATTGGTCACGTCTGGACCACGTGAACAAACATTATTTTACGTGTGAGACTTTAATCTTTTACAGTTTATCTACTTCTCTTAATCTTTCTTCGTGTTCTGTAATTCTCTTGTTGTTTTCTCTTCCATCTTGAGCAAATTTAAATGATTTAAAATCATTTAGTATAATTTTCTTACCTAGAATTTCTTTTAATTTTCTGAGGAATGTAACAGAATAGTTTTATTAAAGGTTATGGTGATCATGTCAAAAATAGGGTATCGGGTTTTTTCTAAATGTTTACGTTTTAGGGTTCAACTAGTCCATCTAGATAAAAAAATATATCTATGTATGTGTACAGTACATACGTATATCGCATTGAATTCGGTCTTATATTTCAAGATTGACCGAATTTATTTTCTTCAAATTTAGCAAACAACTAGGGCCCCATTTTGGCGTATTCCTGCTAGCCTATGAAGCGCTAGCACCGAAAGGACTTCTGCGGACGGTTTGAATGGGAATTACGTCGGGAGCACAGGTTTTAAAAGACTAGTATCCCGCGGTCGTACCCAGTAATGGGTTTGAGAACGCTGGTCCAAAACGGATATGGAACGCTAATCATAAATCCGTCCATAAAATATAACAAAACTTGAAACTTAGACCCGACATTAAAATAAACTTTTGAAACACGCCCGATTACAGAATCATACAGCAGCAACGGACACTGTCCAGGCTCTGCGATTCGAAGGGAGAATTTTTGAAACTCCCGCCACTTTTGCGTTCCGTTCAAATTTAGCTCAAATATTTCTACGTATGAAGCAGTGGTCACATTATTTTTAAGTGGTATTGGAGATATCGTGTAATAACCAATTTCGATTTTCTTCAGAGAATAAATTATTCAACCAACTTTGTTACTCTTAATGCGCATATATAAATAATCGAAAACAGTTTTTTTTTTAAATCAACCGTCACCTCTTAAAATTTAAATTTTTTATTCTTTTCCTTAGATTCTTTTCGGTTAAATAATTTTCAAAAGTTTTTTTGAAAGTTTATACTTTATATATAGAGCTATCAAAAAATATGTAACATTTTTTTTAAAATGATAGATCTCGGTTGAAAAAACATTTTATTGATTTTTTTTTTTATTTTAAGCCTTTAGTACACAGTCAATTTGTATTTTTATTTGAAAATCCTTACCTACCGATTGATGTTTTTTCCATATGTTAGGGATGATGAGGGAAGCTTAACTCCAGATATTTAACATCCCCCTCCCTTAGATTTTTCAAAAACTCAAAAGGTTTTTGAAATGCGTTTTTCTCTGAATCTATGCATTTTAGAGAAACGTTTTTCAAACAAAAAATGTAGAGAATAATTTTCCTCTACAATTAATGTATTTAAAGTTATGCCGTATAATTTGAAATTGAAATACTAGGTGGCACTGAAGTTGTAAAAAACGGTTTTTTCAATTGTTTTTCCGGTGAAAAAACCGGATAATAAATGATCTACTACGATAGAAGAAATAATAATCAAGATCTAAACAGTAGTAACTGAAATTCCTATTGAAATGTTGCATCAAACTTGGTAGGGTTTCATTACGAGAATAAAGTAATGTTTATGCAACCCACCGGGTTGGTCTAGTGGTGACGCGTCTTCCCAAATCAGCTGATTTAAAGTCTCGAGAGTTCCAGCGTTCAAGTCCTAGTAAAGGCAGTTACTTTTATACGGATTTGAATACTAGATCGTGGATACCGGTGTTCTTTTGTGGTTGGGTTTCAATTAAACACACATCCTCAGGAATAATCGACTTGAGACTATAGAAGACTACACTCATTCATCCTCTGAAGTAGTAATACCTGAACTGTAATTCTCGGAGGCTAAACAGATAAAAGAAAGACGAAAGAAAAGAAACGGAATATTTAAGCAGAGATGGACCTCGAATGAAAGCTCTTCAAAAAAAAAATTGAATATATTCATAAATTAATCCAGTTTTACTTTCTTGTGAGAAGTAAAGAAAGTATTGTAATAACGAGAAATTTCAGATTTCAACGGAAATATCCATTTTGATCATCCCAGAATCCATTTTGACTAGTTTCGGCGTGACGTTTGTATGTACGTACGTATGCACATAACTCAAAACCTTTTCTTTTTATGTTCAGTCATTTGACTGGTTTGATGCAGCTCTCCAAGATTCCCTATCTAGTACTAGTCGTTTCATTTCAGTATACCCTGTACATCCTACATCCCTAACAATTTGTTTTACTATATCTACGTTTACCCTATCCATTTCCCTTTTTAAATTTTCTACCCTACCAACCTTTTTTAAGCTTCTAACATTCCACGCTCCGACTCGTGGTATGTTATTTTTTCTTTTCTGGTGACCCCTTCCTTAGTAGTCCCCACCCGGAGATCCGAACGGGGGACTATTTTACCTCCGGAATATTTTACCAAGGAAGGCGCCTCCATTATTGCTTTTGAAAATGCAGAGCCACATTTTCTTGGAAAAAAAAACAGCTGTAGTTTTCCATTGCTTTCAGCTGCGCAGTACTCAGAGGACTGAGTGATGTTGATATGGCCGTTTAAGTCATTGTGACTCACGCCCCTAACAACTACTGAAAGAGCTGCTGCCCTCTTTCAGGAATCATTCCTTAGTCTGGCTCTCAACAGATACCTCTCCGATATGGTTGCACCTTCGGTCCAGCTACTCTGTATCCCTGAGCACTCAAGCCCCCTCACCAACGGCAAGGTCTCATGATTCATAGAGGAGGACTCAAAAACTATTAGCCGTAAAATGCTGAAATTTTGGATTTAGGACCTGTTGTAACGTCTAGTTGTGCACTTCCCCTTTTCATTGCAATTAACTGGAACAAAAAGCCCAAAATCCAATTTTTTTGGAATTCTGGACTTCTTTTTAACTGCAGTAATAATTCACCGAGAAATTTTCAACGATATATCATAAGTGGTACTTTTTTCATTAGTTTTAGAGTTATAGCCAAATAAAATTTTAATTAATGAAATTTGTGGATCTTACAAGGGGAAGGCACATCGGTTCGAATCAGACTTCATATAAATTTTTTTTTTAACTTTTTTTTTGTTTAAGTATATTCATTTATTAATAAATATTAATATCTGATAGTAAAAAAAAATTACAATAAATAATAATTAAATTATAACAATAAAAAATAAATAAAATAAAACATGAAAAATATGTGAATTTATGAAAGAAATCAAATCTTATGTAATTTTCCTTTTAATTCAAAAATTTTTATAGAGGTTAATAATTAATTATTAATAAATCAATATATTTAAATTAAAAAAAAGTAGTTAAAAAAAATGTATATGTTTATGAAATGGGATCCGAAGCAATGTGTCCATAGTTACGATTCCGACACGTGCTTACTTACACCACATAATTACTTGAACGATATGAACAAAAAATTATCTATAAACTAATATAAAATTCTGATACGGACACCACAAACAATGTGATGCAATGTGGTCTCCACCACAACTGTATAACTGTCCACTTTATTAAATAATTGGAGGATCGTATCTCACTTTTAAATGAAATAAGTTTAAATGAAATGTACAAAAGAATGTGTATATATAATTTAATAGGCGTACAAGGAAGTCATGTGGTGTACACATCAGATTCTCTTTTCTATTTAAATGTGATAAATAAATTTATTTAATATTTTTTAAAAATTATTAATTTTCAAACTTTCTGATTTACCTGAATCATTGTACAGTCATTCACGGGAACCGGATGTTTTTGAAGTGGGTTGTACTCGGGCGATCGTGGTGGGAGGGGCACATGGCTGGTGTCTGACGTTTCCTTTGTTTATAGCATTTACATTTTTAGTCGTTGAGATGGAGCCGTGGACGCTAGACCAACGCCTGTACGCGTATGACAGTTTTGTGCGAAATGACGAATCCGTAACTGCCGTTCAGCGAGATTTCCGCCGTCAGTTTAATATCCATCGTAATGCAAGCTTCTCGTAACACAATATTGCGACGGGTAAACAACCTTCGAACAAGCGGTTCAATATTGAAGAAAAAACCACCGGGTCCCCGATGAACTGCTAGCAATCCGGAGAACATCGAACGAGTAAGGGAAGCCGTTGTCAGAAGCCCACGCCGCTCTATTCAGAGGCATTCGGCAGCGCTTCAAATGAGCACAAGTACGGTAAGACGAATTCTGCATACAGACCTGCATTTCCATCCTTACAATATAGCCGTCGTGCAGCGGTTAAACGAGCAAGATTTTACGCAGCGATTACAATTTTGTCGACAAATGCTTACCGTTTTTGAAGAAAATGAAAATTTGTTAATGTTAATGTTAATGTTAATGAGTTAAGCCCATTTACATTTGAATTGCTTCGTCAACAAACAGAATTGCCGGTATCGGGCAGAAAGAAACCCACATTAGCTTTACGTGAGACCACTTCATAGCCGAAAGGTGACCGTCTGGTGTGCAATACAAAAGGTCGGTGTTATTGGAACGTATTTTTTTGAAGAAAATGACGCTGCCGTAACTGTAACAGCTGATCGTTACATTGCGATGTCGAATACGTTTTTCATCCCTGTGTTACGAAACCGGGGAATCGATTTTCAAAACGTGTTATTTCAGCAGGATGGAGCTACAGCGCACACAGCGATGGCTTTTCTCTGTAACTTGTTTCCGGGAAGGACTTGTTTCCAGATTCGGCAACATTCCTTGGCCCCCTCGGTCCCCCGATTTAAGTAGTTGTGATTTTTTTCTGCGGGAGTTTCTGAAATCGCGTGTGTACGGCGATAAACCGCGTACATTGGAGGACCTAAAGATCGCAATTTGTCATCAGGTCACCCAGATTGATGTAGACATGCTAAAAAGAATTGAGGCCGGTTACCGTTAAAGGCTACAACAATATTGCCCAAAATGGACATCACTTGCCGGACATAATTTTTTGTTCATGAGTAAGTAACAAATGCTTTGATTTAACAAGTGTTTTAGTACCAATAAAACTTTTTTAAAGTAAATATTCAATTTTTTATGATTATTTTAAAAACATCCGGTTCCCGTGAATAGATATCTTTTATCAGGAAACGTAATTTATCAAATTTTTTCTTCTATTTTCTTTTACCTACCTATCCGCACTGTTATCATTTATTCTTTCTCCTACCTATTTAAAACTAGAATCCATCAGCGTATGATTTCAGAATTCTGTGCCAATTTTTTATGATTATTTTTAAAACATCCGGTTCTTGTGAATGACCCTGTATAATTAAATGCCATTAAATGTTTTTTTTTAAAGGTTAAATCAATTTGAAAAATCGTCTATTTATTGGGTTGTATATTATTTTTATTTATAAATTAGAAATTTTTAAATAAAATTAAATTGCATATAAAATTAAAATGTTGTTTACATTAATACATAGATAGTTCAACGGTAATGAATCTTTCCCTTATTATATTATTCTAAAATAGACAAAATGTTGTTAAATTTAGTTTGAATTTAAGATTTATATATATATATATATATATATATATAAAACAAAAGAGAATTGTTGTTGAATAGTGTGTTTTCAGAAATTCCGTACTTAGAGTAGCTGTAAGATGTAAAAACATTACTATAGAGAAAATCGTACATTCTTGGGGTTGCTCATTTGTTATATAAACAATACAACCCACGCTATTATAGTACTTCCTTCATCCTTAATTTTAGTGATGGACCGTTACATTGATGTATTATGAACGGCCCATTTTTTTCAATTATTCATATTTAGTCTAAAAAAAAAAAATAATTTTTTTTTCTTAAGGTTTATTTCTTTTGTTTTTTGTTTATTTTCTCTTTTATTAATTTTGTAAAAGTAAAATCATAAATTTTTGAAGATTTTATTTACGAAACATTTAAACTACAAATAAAAATTCTCATGTGGATACCACATGACTTCCTTGTACGTCTATTAAATTATATATATACACATTTTTTAAAATGAATGGTACATAAAATTTTATTACATTAATAACTTCTATTTTTTTTTTGTTTTTATTAAATTTTTAGTTATTATAAAATTGTTTTAAATTCAGATATTAATAATTACTAATAAATAAATATATTTAAATTTAAAAAAAAAAGTAAAAAAAAGGAGATAAGTCTGATTCGAACCGATGGGCCTTCCCTTTGTAAGATCCAAATTTATTACGGTATAAAAGTCATCACACGAATAGAGCACCGGATTATAGATTTTTATAACGAAGGAATTGCATACTGTTTACCCAAGTTAAAGAAAATAATGTACGTAATATTTTTAAAATAATAACGATAATAATTTAAAAAATGAACTCAATTTTTTTTAATACTAAAATATAAAAATCTGATGTAGACACCACATGACTTCCTTGTTAAATTACATATACACATTTTTTGAAGTGAAAAATACATAAAATTTTATTTTATTAACTTTATATATATATATATATATATATATATATATATATATATATATATGTTTTTTATTATTTAATTATTCATCGTAATTTTTTTTTTTTACAATGAGAAGTTAATAATTATTAATATATCAATATATTAAAATTTTATTTGGCTATAACTATGGAACCGATGAAAATAAGTACCACTTACGAAGTGTGATCAAAAAATACGGTGAATAATTTTTTATTAAAAAAAGTAATAAGGTTACATAGAATTCGATTTAATCTCCTTCAAAGTACTGTTTTGGCTAGCAATGCACTTATCCCAACATTGACTCCATGACTGGAAGCATTTCTGGAAGGGTTTTTAAGCTGCTCGGTTGTGGCCCTCTCAATGTCAGCAATGGTGTCAAAACGTTTTCCTTTAAGCACAGTTTTAATTTTTGGTAAGAGCCAAAAGTCGCACGGTGCTAAATCCAGTGAGTATAGCGGATGTGGACAGATAGGAACACTTTTTTCGGCCAAAAACTCGCGAATGAGAAGCGAGGTGTGACACGGCGCGTTGTCGAGGTGAAGAAGGATTGATCCATTTTTCTGGTCGCTTTCTTCGTACGTCGTTTCGCAAATGTTGCAGTACACCCTTATAAAATTCAGAGTTTACAGTTTTTCCCCTTGGAACGAACTCTGATCACACTATGCCCTCACTATCGAAAAAAACAACGAGCATAACCTTGATATTGGATTTTGACAGACGTGCCTTTTAGGGCGAGGAAATGAACCGGTTTTCCATTGGGAACTCTGCATTTTGGTCTCAGGGTCATAGCCATAGACCCAACTTTCATCTCCAGTTACAATTTTGGCCATGAAGTCCGGATCTGCATGAAGACGACCCTTCAACTCCGTGTAAATTACACACGATTTTCCTTCTGTTCATCACTCAAAAGTCTGGGAACAAATTTTGCACTTACTCGTCTCATTTGCAATTAGTTAAAATGCTTTGAACGGATCCGTACGAGATGTTAAGGTCTTCTGATAGCTCTCGAATAGTCATTCGCCTGTTTGAACGAACCATTGTTTCCACTTTTTGCATATTTTCAACTGTTTTTGAGGTTACTGGACGTCCCGCACGCTGCTTGTCTTCAACAGACTCATTTCCGTTTTTAAATCGGTCGTACCACTTTTACACAGTCTTCAAAATTACCGCATTATCGCCGTACACCGATTCTAACATTTCGTGAGCTTCTTTGACACTCTTTTGCGACTTAAAACAAAACTTAATGTTAATGCGTTGTTCAAAATCCATGTTGCGCGACAGACACGATAAACACAACCTCACTCTAGCGGCTCTGGCAGCTGACCGGCAAGCTCGAACGTGTTACAACTTTTCCCTGCCTTTCTCAGTTGATCGCGCTCTTGGACAAATTACAGCGTATGGATGTAGCGTCGGCAGTTGCCGCTATAAAAATTCATTCACCGTATTTTTTTATCACACTTCGTATAACATATCGTTCAAAAGCTCTCAATGAGGACTTATTACTGCAGTTAAGAAAACATCCAAAATCCAATTTTCTTTTTTGGATTTTGGGCTTTTTTGGACACTTTTAGTCCAGTCGATTGCAATCAAAAAGGGAGGTGCAAAACTAGATGTTAGAACAGTTCTAAATCAAAAATTTTCACATCCTACGGCTAATCGTTATTGAATCATGCGAGATACATACATACGTATGTACAGACGTTACGCCAAAACTAGTCAAAATGGATTCAGAGATGATCAAAACGAATATTCCGTTGAAATCTGAAAACAGACATTTTTCGCGATCACAATACTTTCTTTACTTTGTAGAAGGAATTAAAAATACATTTTTTTATAAATGACTTACTTTAGATTATTATTTATTTAATTTATATATATAATCATCCAATAATCTTCCATCTATATACATAAAAATGTTAAGTTCGTTTATGTACGCTTCAAAAACTCAAAATGTTCTGCACCGATTGAGCTCAAAGTTTAGCACGGTATATAACCCGCATCAAAGATTGTTTTCATCTATTATTAATAAATCTATTTATCTATTTTTAATTTGTACAGTTTTTTAATAAATAAAAGGCTAATAAATCAGATGGAAATGTAAACAAAGTATAAACCAATCAGATCAATGCAAGATGACCGCTGTCAAACACAACGACCAATCACAAAGAGCCCGTATGGCCGTTGCCAATGTAAACAAAATCACAACTAATTAAGTAAAAAATTTCTTTGAATTATATTTAACAGCTAAAACATCTGTATTTTATTTTTTAAAAAAACACCAAAACAAAAAGAAAAGCCACCAAGAAGGATGACTTAAAGTAAATAAATTAAAACACCCAACTTTCTTATAGCCCAGATAGACTTAAGACTATGCAAACAAAAAAAGTGGAAATAACCAAATACACAGAAAATAATATCCCAACATAATGACCAAAAAAATCCTTTGTTAGTTTAAATAATCACTTTTGTCTGAATTTACAACGAAGCATTGATAAATATTAAAGACAAGTGCTTAGCTAATGCAAATAAAGTTCTTAGTCAATTGGGAATGCCAGCACCCACCCGAGCTGCGATTGCTTCATTTGATGTGGATTTACGCCGTGAACAGAGTTACAACATCGGTGATCTTCAGTCATATGTCCGAACAAACATTCCCAAATTAACGCGTGAACAGAAAGGCATTTACGATCGTATAATGTAAATGATAAATGAAGTTGGGGGGACCTTCTTCTTAGATGCGCCAGGAGAAACAGGGAAAACATTCCTCATTAGATTGATTCTACCAACGGTTTGATCAAAAAATGACAATTATCCTGTTGCGGAATATTAATCGGCCAAAACTCTGCAACGGCACGCGACTTGCAGTTAAGAAATTAACGAATAACGTAGTGGAAGCAACGATTTTAACGGGGCCTTTCAAAGGTGAAGATGTTCTCATTTCTCGAATACCCATAATCCCGATCGATACACCATTTCAATTTAAAAGATTGTAATTCCCAATTCGATTGGGATTTGCAATCGCAATCGATAAAGCTCAAGGTCAATGTTTAGAATTGTGTGGTTTAGATTTAGATGCGGATTGATTCTCATATGGGCAACTGTATGTTGCGTGTTCCCGAGTCGGCAAACCAGATAGCCTTTATATCTACGCAGACAGTGGAAAAACAAAAAAATATTGTATATCCACAAGTATTGCAAAAGTAAACTTCTATGAAACGTATGCTTCGTTTTGTTTCTCATTTCTCATCCATGCAACCACAATGTGCCACAGCGAAGCGTGGCGGGTACAGCTAGTATTTTTATAAAATTTTATAAGTTTATTAAAAATGTACAAATTATAAAAATAAAATAATAAATTTATGTATTAAATGATCTGTTTTAAAAGCATAAAAAATAGTATACCTTTTATAAATTATTGTTAATTTCATTGAAAATAATTCTTTACAAAAACAATTCCTTTAATTTTTTCTTAATAAAAAATTTTAGCTTCTCTTCAAATAACAAAATGATTCATAAATATATTTTCGTGATGATTTTTTTTTTATAAGAATTGTGTTTATTACGGTTGTCGATAAAAATCAATCGTTTCGTTACATTTGAAGACAATTTTGGTAGTAAATAAATTTTAAGAGTTTTCGTATTCATAAAAAGAAAGTATTTTAAATAAAAAGTATTCCGTTTATTAGTAATTTCAGTAAAACGTTTTTTTTCTTTTTTAGATTATCTTACTCTCTCTTTTCTCTTTATCCTGTTTAACCTCCGGTAATTATCGTTCAGATAATACTTCAGAGGATGAATGAGGATGATATGTATGAGTGTAAATGAAGTGTAATCTTGTACATTCTCAGTTCGACCATTCCTGAGATGTGTGGTTAATTGAAACCCAACCACCAAAGAACACGGGTATCCACGATACCGTTATTCAAATCCATATAAAAGTATCTGACTTTAATTTAATCATAATACACTTTGTTTTTCTCTTTAGCCATCGGAACCACCGTCAGGATTACTGCAGAGGATGATATATATGAGTTTAATTGAAATGTAGTCTTGTACTGTCTCAGGTTAACCAGATTATGCTACCACTACAACAGGGCATTTGTATGTGTGTGTGTCTGTATATCCGCCCCCTTAACTTAGCACCGGAATGTACCGATTACTAGCGGAAATTCCCGATTCGTTACATATCTTCTGATGGTCAGCTTACTATTTATTATATATCGATCTATTACATATACAGGGTGTCCCATATAAAACGCAACCCATCAATCACTCGTCCATGAAATTTGAAAAGTCAAGCTTACTCCCCTACTCGTTACTGAAATGGACTCGTCCAACATCTGAACATCTCGGCGACGCAGTAGAACACTACCGATAGTAACAACAATGCAATCATAACGTTCAGTGTATTGCTAGAGACAAGATGGTGTATTCGCTTAATGAACGTGTTTTCATTGTCGAGTCGTACTTCAGTACGAAATCAGCGGTTGCAGTGCAAGATTTGTTTCGCCATAAATACCCAGATAAACCGGCTCCTAACAAAACATCAGTATTAAGGTCAGTCGCAAAATTGAAAGAGACGACCGGTTCTGTTAATAACAAGGAACACGAAAGATCTGCGTCGGTGTTGAATACAGATACAGTCGCTGAAATCAAAGACTGATTACTCGCCTCGCCAAATAAATCGATCAGGCGTTTGTCTGCTGAAATTAATTTATCTAAATCGACTGTTCATCGGGCGACCAAACGATATTACAATTACGACCTTATCGCATTCAAACGGTTCATCGACTTCTTGAGCCCGACAAAGAAAAACGGCTACAATATTGTCAACGGTTCCGTCGATTTCTGCGTGAGGGAATTAACGTTATGGATTCGTTATTTTTCATAGATGAAGCACGGTTTCATTTGGATGGCTACGTAAACAGCCAAAACAGTAGAATTTGGAGCGCTGAAAATCCCCATGTTTATCACGCAAAACAATCACATCCGCGGAAGTTGTGCGTGTGGTGCACGATATCGCGGAAGAAAATAATCGATCCTATTTTTTTCGAGTACACTATTAATGCAGAACGATATAAGGATATTTTATTTCGGTTCATCGCACTCTTGGAAGAGGAAGACAGACACTGCTGGCTACAACATGACGGTGCGATATCGCACTACGCAGGTTCAACTTTTGATTTCGTCGAGGAATTTTTCGGTAATGTGTTATCGATCGAGACTTGTGGCCACCAAAATCTCCAGATTTGACTGCGGCGGTTTTTTTCTACGGGTTTTCCTCAAAGAAAAAGCCTACAACAAACCACGAACACTTGAACGATTGAAAGTCAATATTGAACAAGCTGTATTAAATATCCAGCCACAAACTTTGAAAAAAGTTGCAAGAAACGCTGTAAAAAGAATTGCAGCTTGTATTCAAGAAGATGGCGGCCACTTCCAACATTTACTCTAAATGTAAGGTAATGGATGGTAATAATAAAAATTACATTTACATTTCCACATGTCATTTTATTATTTCAATACCTACTAATATACGGTTGAGTTGCATTTTATATGGGACACCCTGTAAATTGATATTTTACGAAATATATATTTATATAAATAAAAAAGTAAAGTTCGTTCGTCCAAAATTTTAAATCTCCGAAAGTTCTGCACCGATTGCTTTGAAATTTTGACCCAACTTTGCATTTGAATATGCGCGTGTTTTTATATACCTACTATTTATGTAACTAAGAAGTCACACATGTTACAGGTAAAAATATGCTTTTTTTTAAAAAACAGCGCAATCTGTTGGACGTAAAAGTAACACACGCTATACTAAATATTTTATGATTTTATTTCAATGTTCTGATATATTTCAATGTATCCACTATAGAGTAAAAAAACTACTGGAAAGATTTACGCGCGGGGAAAAAGGAAAATTTTACAAAAGAGAAAGAGGGAAAAATCGGTAAAGGGAAAAATCTAAAAAGATAAAAGGGAAGAAAGGGAAAATGGAAAATAAAGGAAATGGGGAAAAGTAAAAAAACGGGAAAAGGAAATGGAAAGGGGAAATGAGATAAGAGAATAGGGGAAAGGAAGGAAAGAGAAGAAGAAAGGAGAAGTAAGGGAAAGAATGCTGGAATGAGGGGAAAGGACAGGAAATGGGAAAAGTGAATGGAAAATTTGAAAAATTGGGGAAATTAAATATTGGGAATGGGGAAAAGTAAAGGGATAAAGAGGAAACTGTAAAAGGGAGAAAAGGTAAAAGGGAAAGATTAAATTTTGTGAAGTTCCGTAATGTTGATTTTCTTAATGTTTTATCTAACTTTCAATTGTATTCATTTAATCTATAAATATATATATATATATATATATATATACTTAAATCTAACAATATATGATGCATTGCCGGGTCTGCAAGTTAATAATATATTTTTTTATTTATGTGATTGTATTTCTTCATCAAATAATGAACTATAAGAAAAAAGTAGGCACCGGAATTTACCGATCACTAGCGGAAAATCCCGATTCGTAAGTATCAATTTCTAGAGTTAAATTTCTAATTTAACTTTCGTTATATCAATTTTTATCACTCAAAAAAAAAAATTTACACAAGAGGTAATCAATTTTGGACACCTAATAAATCCCATTCCGAAACGCCGCCCGGTAGGGCAACCAGCCCGAAGGGCCTAGCTATGGAGGGCGTTCCTACGGCACGACTCTGCAGCTTGTTATTTTATACATTTTATTTATAAATTATATTTTATTTATTTAAATTTTGTCGTAGAAATAAAAACTATTTTTTTTTTTTTATTAAAAAAATTGCTTTGACGAAAAATATTTATCAAAAAAATTTCAATTATAACAAAAAACATTTTGTAATTAATAAAATAATAATTTTAATTAAAAATTTTATATAATTATTTTTAAAAAATAAGTATGAATTCTTTATTAAAAAAATTGTTTATAAACAGAAAAATTTATAACATTTATTAAAGAAAAAAATTTAAGCTCTTCATTCAATTCGAAAAAAGATACATTTTTTGCGATAATAAATTAAAATAAAATTCCTTCGTTCAAGAAAAAAAATTAACCTATTTGCATGAAAAACTTAATAGGAATGATTGAATTCTTTTAGAATTGTAAAATTGATCAGCTTTCTTATGAAGGAATGAATTATACACGGAAACACGTATAATTTCGTTCAACAAAACGCGCATTTAACAAACAAACCACATTTAATAAAGAATAATCATTTAATTAACATCCTTGAACAATACAATAATTTTCAAAACAAATTAATTACCCTGATTAACCCTTTCATACAAATACAAGAAAATCTTAACAGAAATATATTTTTTTCAATATATATTTATTGTAATAGTTTAACAAATAAAACACTAAACAAAGGGAAATAAAATCATTTTCATATTTACTAAATCTTTTCATTAAAAAAAATATATTTTTCTTAGAATATAAACTTTAAGAAAACAGCCTCATTTATAAAATATTTACAATTAAATAAATGTTTTTAATACAAAAATAGTAGAAGGAAGATTAAAGAAAAACAAACCAACATACTTGGCGTTTATAGACCTACAAAAGGCGTTCGATAACGTAGACTGGAATAAAATGTTCAGCATTTAAAAAAAAATTAGGGTTCAAATACAGAGATAGATGAACACTTGCTAACATGTACAGGAACCAAACAGCAACAGTAACAATTGAAGAACATAAGAAAGAAGACGTAATAAGAAAGGGAGTCCGACAAGGATGTTCCCTATCTCCGTTACTTTTTAATCTTTACATATAACTAGCAGTTAATGATGTTAAAGAACAATTTAGATTCGGAGTAACAGTACAAGGGAAAAGATAAAGATGCTACCATTTGCTGATGATATAGTAATTCTAGCCGAGAGTAAAAAGCATTTAGAAGAAACAATGAACGGCATAGATGAAGTCCTACGCAAGAACCATCGCGTGAAAATAAACAAGAAGAAAACAAAAGTAATGAAATGTAGTAGAAATAACAAAGATGGACCGCTGAATGTGAAAATAGGAGGAGAAAAGATTATGGAGGTAGAAGAATTTTGTTATTTGGGAAGTAGAATTACTAAAGATGGACGAAGCAGGAGCGATATAAAATGCCGAATAGCACAAGCTAAACGAGCCTTCAGTAAGAAATATAATTTGTTTGCATCAAAAATTAATTTAAATGTCAGGAAAAGATTTTTGAAAGTGTATGTTTGGAGTGTTGCTTTATATGGAAGTGAAACTTGGACGATCGGAGTATCTGAGAAGAAAAGATTAGAAGCTTTTGAAATGCGGTGCTATAGGAGAATGTTAAAAATCAGATGGGTGGATAAAGTGACAAATGAAGAGGTATTGCGGCAAATAGATGAAGAAAGAAGCATTTGGAAAAATATAGTTAAAAGAAGAGAAAGACTTATAGGCCACATACTAAGGCATCCTGGAATAGTCGCTTTAATATTGGAAGGACAGGTAGAAGGGAAAAATTGTGTAGGCAGGCCACGTTTGGAATATGTAAAACAAATTGTTAGGGATGTAGGCTGTAGAGGGTATACTGAAATGAAACGACTAGCACTAGATAGGGAATCTTGGAGAGCTGCATCAAATGACTGGAGACAAAAAAAAAATACAAAAATAATGTTTGTTTTTTTAAGTTTTATTTATTTATTGATTAAACAACAGGTTGATACCGTTTTGATTATCGATGAATTTTGCAGCGTATAAAAATACGACACCTTGATCTAGAATCGAATTCGGGAACCTTCGGATTAAAAAACACAGATGTTACCACTACGGCGAGAATATTAAAATTTATAAACTTCCAATACTGAGATAATTTTTTTTTTAAATTTTTGACTTAAAAAATATGAATAATTATGATGAAGCTACGTTAAGTAACCCCCTTCAAAATGGTTTTAGATTAATTATTTATTATTCGTCGAGGGATACGTACTGGTGTATATAATTAATAATAAAAAAATATTGATGAATTGAAGGTAAGTAATTAACCCATGCTCCTCTCATCTAGTTTTCAACTTAAAATAAAAATATAAAATAAATAAGTTTGTAATTGTTTCATATTGATTTAAGCAAATCCTGAAATGATTAATTAATTTTAACCCGTAAAAAATGTATCTACGAAATTCCTTTTTTTTTCTTTTCCTATTTGAGAAGCCAAAGAGCTTTTATCTTTTCTAAGATTTATTATGTATTTGTGAAAATGTAATATTTTTTGTTTATAAGCGTCTGGAAGTCGTTGAGAAACGGTCGTCTTTTGTCTTATCGACAAATCATTTCGTGCAAAAATTCGTGTTTACATCCACGACCTGCTTTAAAATCAACTTTATTCAACGATTTAGCGATTTCACGAGCATATGATCGACACATTTCTGTAGTAACAGCATAACCGCATTTCCTTTTTTCCATAACAAAATCATACAATTTTTTTTCTACGTCTGTGTATTTTGCTTTTAAGCCACGAAAAGCCCTTTTAATACAAGTGCCTTTCACTTGAAGATGTTTCTTCTTACGCCAGTCTCGAATGCAGCTTTCATCTACGTCAAATTTTCTTCCTGCCGCCCGATTTCCAATTTTTTCAGGCTCTTCTATAACCCGCAGTTTTTCATTAACTGTAAAAGATCGTACACGCTGTCCTTTTGTACTCATTTTAATGCCGTGATTAAAATAAATCACCGTATTAAACTTTACAAGATAAAATGCACGAAACCGTCCATATACAGAAACAGTACAATGACTATGGCGAATAGACAAGACGACGATGGGTAACTGATACTGTAACTGTAGTGTCATTAGAACCGGATGTAGCCTATACAGAACGAATCGGTTTTATAAAAATACCTTAACTTCGTTCCTATCGATAATATGAACAGGATGTTAATAATTAAGGATGTATTCTTTATAAGCGGCATCCGGTATTGATAAACGAAAGCCAAATAAATTAAATTTATGCGATTGAATTTATGTACTTCTAAGAAAACGTTTACTTTACATAAATTATCCCGGCTAAAGGCAATGTTTCAAGTAAGCCCCGCACCCTTATTTTTTTCTCTCAAATTACAAGAAAAAAGTGCGGGGGGTACTCAAATAAAACGGTATTTAACTTAAGAAAAATTCAGTATTAAATAATAATTTTTTTTTTTTTTGTCTTCAGTCATTTGACTGGTTTGATGCAGCTCTCCAAGATTCCCTATCTAGTGCTAGTCGTTTCATTTCAGTATACCCTCTACATCCTACATCCCCAACAATTTGTTTTACATACTCCAAACGTGGCTTGCCTACACAATTTTTCCCTTCTACCTGTCCTTCCAATATTAAAGCGACTATTCCAGGATGCCTTAATATGTGGCCTATAAGTCTGTCTCTTCTTTTAACTATATTTTTCCAAATGCTTCTTTCTTCAACTATTTGCCGCAATACCTCTTCATTTGTCACTTTATCCACCCATCTGATTTTTAACATTCTCCTATAGCACCACATTTCAAAAGCTTCTAATCTTTTCTTCTCAGATACTCCGATCGTCCAAGTTTCACTTCCATATAAAGCGACACTCCAAACATACACTTTCAAAAATCTTTTCCTGACATTTAAATTAATTTTTGATGTAAACAAATTATATTTCTTACTGAAGGCTCGTTTAGCTTGTGCTATTCGGCATTTTATATCGCTCCTGCTTCGTCCATCTTTAGTAATTTTACTTCCCAAATAACAAAATTCTTCTACCTCCATAATCTTTTCTCCTCCTATTTTCACATTCAGCGGTCCATCTTTGTTATTTCTACTACATTTCATTACTTTTGTTTTGTTCTTGTTTATTTTCATGCGATAGTTCTTGCGTAGGACTTCATCTATGCCGTTCAATGTTTCTTCTAAATCCTTTTTACTCTCGGCTAGAATTACTATATCATCAGCAAATCGTAGCATCTTTATCTTTTCACCTTGTACTGTTACTCCGAATCTAAATTGTTCTTTAACATCATTAACTGCTAGTTCCATGTAAAGATTAAAAAGTAACGGAGATAGGGAACATCCTTGTCGGACTCCCTTTCTTATTAGGGCTTCTTTCTTATGTTCTTCAATTGTTATTGTTGCTGTTTGGTTCCTGTACATGTTAGCAATTGTTCTTCTATCTCTGTATTTGAACCCTAATTTTTTTAAAATGCTGAACATTTTATTCCATTCTACGTTATCGAAAGCCTTTTCTAGGTCTATAAACGCCAAGTATGTTGGTTTGTTTTTCTTTAATCTTCCTTCTACTATTAATCTCAGGCCTAAAATTGCTTCCCTTGTCCCTATACTTTTCCTGAAACCAAATTGGTCTTCTCCTAACACTTCTTCCACTCTCCTCTCAATTCTTCTGTATAAAATTCTAGTTAAGATTTTTGATGCATGACTAGTTAAACTAATTGTTCTGTATTCTTCACATTTATCTGCCCCTGCTTTCTTTGGTATTATAACTATAACACTTTTTATGAAGTCTGATGGGAATTCCCCATTTTCATAAATATTACACACCAGTTTGTATAATCTATCAATCGCTTCCTCACCTGCACTGCGCAGTAATTCTACAGGTATTCCGTCTATTCCAGGAGCCTTTCTGCCATAATAATAATAGAAAAAATAATAAAAGAAAACACGAATTTATAAGGTGAATTAAAACATCAGTATTAATAATAATAATAATGTGTTAGCAGTTACTTTTTTTAAATTAAAATGAATATTCTACGAATAATCAGTATGAAAATTAAATGAAAAGAGAAGTAATAGTTTTCCAATTTTATCTTGTTTAATTTGAGTAATTACTTTTTGGTTATAATTGATTATTTTACGAAGAAAAACAGTGACATAAATAAATAAAAATATTTTATTAATATATATTTCGCATATATATCGATATATAATAATATAACAAGTACACACCTGACCACCACGAAACATGTATTAACCAATCGGGATTTTCCGCTAGTGATCGGTACATTCCGATGCCTGTTATCTGAGCAATGGGACACACACACGCACAAATCCCCTTTAGTAGGGTAGGATTTACATTCGCTTGCTTATTTATCTAACGGCTGCAATTATTCCAGTTGCTTATTGTATACATTAGCTAGAGCATTGTATATAAAAAACCTTAAAGTTTTAGAAGGTGTCTAGAGAGGGGGAGAGGAAGCGAGCCAGTGGGTGTGTATGTGTGAACAAGGGAGAGGGAATGACAGAATGAAATAGCTGAATAGGATAACAGACTGATTTAATTATGATTCAATGTCTTTAAAATTGTAGTTATACAGAAAAACAAAGCTATTTAAAATTCACTTCTAATTAAGTTTAAACAGTTTACTTCTTCTGCAGATAAATGGCATTGTTTCGACTTAAAGTAATTTAAGACAATTTATTTAACCTAAAATTCCTTAGGTGTAGTTCAAATACAAATTCAGTGTTTTGTTATTAACCGTAGGCTTACTGTATAAATTTGTTCACTACTAGTAAAATTGTTAACCATTTTTCTACTTTCTTGGGCGATTATATACATATATATACTAATTTTTGTTAATGAAATCTACATTTAAGTAATTTAATTTTATGTTAAAAAAATAAATAAAATAAAAAATAATTTTTATGAAAAGTTTTTTTGTTTACTAATTGAAAACTTAATTTTTAGTTAAAAAATAGTTCATTTTTCAATATTTATTCAACATTTTATAATTTTTTTTTTTTTTAATCAGAGAGGTTCTGAGTTCGATTCCCAATCAGGATTGATATATTTCTTATGTAATAAAAATTTTTTCTATAACTTTTTTGTTTCATTCGTAGTTAATAAAGAAATATTTTTTTAATTATAAATTTGTAGAATAATTAAAAATAATTATTTATTTACGTGCACTAGAATATAATTATTTGACCGATATATAAAGGAAAAGTAATTTTCGTTTGTTTCTTTCCAATAATTTTATACAGAGAGATTGACGAATAATATAATAAATAATTCTTCAGGACATTTTCTACGAATGAAAATATAGAAGAAAATTTACATAAACATAGGTTTGGTAACGCTTTGTAAGCAAGTATCGGCTGGCGAAAGATTTCGCCCTATTTCATTACCTTGACAATAATTTTTTAGACCCAAATTAAGGAGTAAATTTAATGGTTTTATATGAAATCTGATCTATAAAATTGGTCCTAAATTATATTTTTAGTAGTTTTTGAAAAATCTAGGTTGAATTACAAAATATACGGGTTCGGAAAACACAACCCACCGGGTTGGTCTAGTGGTTAACGCGTCTTCCCAAATCAGCTGATTTGGAAGTCGAGAGTTACAGTGTTCAAGTCCTAGTAAAGCCAGATATTTTTACACGGATTTGAATACTAGATCGTGGATACCGGTGTTCTTTGGTGGTTGGGTTTCAATTAACCACACATCTCAGGAACGGTCTAACTGAGAATGTACAAGACTAACACTTCATTTACACTCATACATATCATCCTCATTCATCCTCTGAAGAATTATCTAAACGGTAGTTACCGGAGGCTAAACAGGAAAAAGAAGGGTTCGGAAAACACAGTATTTTATGTTTAGCGGAAAATAATTTTGTTAAATTGGAAAAAAAACATACAAAAGTTATTAAACAAAACTTGTAGAAAATTTAATTATGAATAAAATGATACGAATAAATTCCACAGAAAAAAATACAACTGTAATAATTTCAGCTATTATTTAATAATTTTTTAAGGTGTTTTAATTTGTTGTGTTTATACGCGTATTTGTTTTTTTTTTTTACTTTTCCTCTAGATAGGGCTATAACAAAGCTATAGCTTTAAAAGGGGAAGTATTATAATTGGTCTAATTTGGACAAGTGCGGTTTTCACCGGATCTTGAAGTTTTAATACTTAAGGAACCCAAAAAAACCGGATAGAAATTTTCCGGAAGTTCGTTTCTGCCCTTTAAATCACCTTAAAATATGTAGAACTACTGGACCGATTTTTTACCAAACTTAGTCAGATTACTTCTACATATGGTGCGTTAATAGCATTAAATTTTCAAATTAAAAGGTCAACGGGGTGAAGCTGTACGGTAAGGAAACCCTCAGTATCTCGAGATTTTCCCTAATTAAAGTCTTATTTTTCTTACGTACATTTGTTAACAATTAAAAAATAATATTGTTTCCAAAAATAATTTTAAATCCCACCCCCACCCCAAAAAAATGTACTAAATTGGTGATATGTTGTGGCGTCACAGATGAACGGTATAATTAAATAAATTAATAATATTTAAAGAAATATAATTAGGTTTGGCTGGGCAAATTAGAATTCCCGGTTGACTCGGTACCTGGTGTGTTAAGGCTCGAAGCTACACCAGTCTGCCGACCGTACAAGCAAAACTTGTTCTTTGTAAGTTGTGAAATTACATTAGTTTAGTTAGTAAACCGTCGCCGGTAGTATGCGAATTACCACACCTACGCGAATTAAATACAGTATTAATGCGCGCTTTAGTTAATATCATTGAATTAAATAATCGGAAAATGATTAAAAATCATAAGTATTTTAAATTGATTGTGGACTCGTGCATCAGAAACATCCCACAGTTGTAGGAATTTCCTATAACGCAACTAAAGCGGAACGCCGCTCTAGTTGCGTGACGAGAAGGTCCTAAAACTGTTTGGTAGGTTATTTCTAAAATATTTAATTGTCTTGTTTCATAATATTGAAAATTTTGTTTCGTTTAAATATCTGGTTAAAATCTGCCACATTTTGATTTTATTTTATTTTCAATAAAATTCAAAATTATTATTTTGTATCCCCCCCCCCTTACATACCTGAGCCGGAGATCCAATTAAGTATACTCAGCTCGGGGACGTGTCCTAGTCGAGTTTACTTAATTGGATTGCCGGCTCGGGGATGTTGGGGGGGAAAAAAAATTATTTTTTATTTAATTTCTCAAAATTAACTCAAACCATTTTACCCAGAATCAAATTTTCTATTAGTTTCGTTTAAAATATTTATATGTTATTTTTACCCAATAATAAGGTGATTTTATGCCAAACCCAAAATAATGTGTTTTTAGGTCAAAATCTTATCTTTTCATCACCAGATTTCTTAAAAAATACAAAAAAAAAAAACAGTTCTACAACTAATTTTTTCAATTCTTCTGATCAAATTTTATATAAAATCTCTAAATTTAGCTTCGAAGAATTCCAAGTCTGGCTTTATTTAAACAAAAGGCGAAGAAATCACAACGAAATTTTTCGCCACTTAAAAAAGCGTTTTTGAACATATGTTTATATTAATATATTCGTTATTTTACTTGTAGAAAATGTCCTGAAATTTCATGTTTCAAGCTATTTTTCAATTTTTTTACCCCAAAAATCTCGTAAACTACTAAAAAAAATCTGATGTGGACACTACATGACTTCCTTTTTCGCCTATTAAGTTACATATACACATTTTGAAAAGTACATAAAATTCTAATTCATTAATAAGTTCTGATTTTTTTTTTTTTTTTATTATTATAATTGAATTATTATTTATTGTAAAACCCTTTTTACAATCAGAGGTTAATAATTATTAATATATCAATATATTTAAATAAAATTTAAAAAAATTAAATACATATGTATGAAGTCTGATTCGAATAGATGTGCCTTCCCCTTGTAAAATCCAAATATTTCATAAATTAAAATACATTTGGCTGTAACTTTGGAACCAATGAAAATAAGTATCACTCATGATATATCGTTGAAAAGTTCTCAATCAGGAATTATTACTGCAGTTAAGAAAACGACCAAAATCCAATTTTTTTTTGGTTTTGTGCTTCGTTGGACATTTTTGTTCCAGTTGGTTGCAATCAAAAGGGGAAGGTGGACAACTAGATTTTACAACAGTCCCAAATCCAAAATTTCAAAATTCTACGGCTAATCGTTTTTTGAGTTATGCGAAATACATATGTTCGTATAGACGTCACGCCAAAATTAGTCAAAATGGATATTTCCGTTGAAATCTGAAAACCGAAATTTTTTGCGATTATAATACTTCCTTTATTTCGTAAAAGGAAGTAAAAACAGTTCTGTGACCTACTTTTTTCAGGGTAAATTTAAAATAAAGTTACCCCTTAATTCTGCTTCAAAGAATTATAAATGACTTAATTTTACGAAAGGCGGTGAAATTAAGGTGAAATCTTGTGCCATCTGACACCCGTTAAGAAGCCGTTTCCGTTGTTATGATTGTATAAACTTTCTTCTTTATTTATCGCAGTAGAGCGATCTTGAACATTTTTTACGTTTTTATTAATCACTCTTTATAATTAACACTAGTAGAAAGTAATTAAATATCTAATAAATATTATAATAGATATTTAATATCTTAATAACTTATATTTAATAACTTTTCTGGAACAAGAAAAGCAGACCGAACTGGTTATACGAAGTACAGAAAGACGTGGAGGAATTAGACGTAACCCGTGAAAACCTAAAAACGAAAACCGGAAACTATGAGAAATTAAAAAAATAAAGAAACAAGATTCCTATCAAAACCCAAGAAAATAATAAGCCGGGTGTACTCTGAACAAGAAAGGGCAAGAAGATATGAAACCCTTAGAAATTACTGGCAAAAAAAAAGCTGAAAAACAACAAATCAGCATGAAAAGAAAGTGCCAAAAAAAAAAATGAACTAAAGTGATCCATCATGGTCTTCAAGTAAAAAAAAAAAAAAAAAAAAAAAAATTATTATATTAATTTTTTTTTAAATTTGATTTTAATAAAAACGGGTTTTTTTACATTTATATTACAATAAACAAATAACATTTTTACGTAAAAAGAACCAATTTTCCCTTTTAACAATCAATCTTGTTATTCTTCTATATTTTTTTCATTTTTATTCCTCCATTTTATTTAAACATGGGTTCTCCAAATGTACCTGAGAGAGGTCCAATATAAGCATTATTGATTACAATTATAAATATAATCAAATCAAACTCAACCTCCTCTCGTTTCGCTCTCTAAACTTGACTAGCGAGCAAAGTGAGCGAAGGTTTGATTATATTTATAATTTCTCTGTAAATACCTCCAAATTCTCACCGATTTGAAAATAAAAATGAAAAAAAATCTGTTTATCGAAAAATGTTCCGAAAAAATATTTGTGTTTAAAAGTAAAAAAAACAGGGTTATTCTAATGATAAACTTTTCTTCGTAAATCAACGGATTTCGAAGTATAAGTTCTAAGGTTTGAATCCTAATAAAGGTAGTTGCTTTATTCGGATTTGAGTACAAGATCGTGAGTACCGGTGTTTTTTGGTGGTTGGGTTTCAATTAACCATACATCTCAGGAATGGTCTTCCAGAGTTTATTTAAAACTATATATTTATCAATACAGTTACACATTATACTGATAAGTCATTCAAAATAATAATTTAATTATTAATGCGCATATTATTAAAAAAATGCGCATACACAAAAAAAGAAACCATTTTTATTCAATTATATTATTACATATTTTTTATTATTACATTTAATTTAATAATCAAAGATTACTGAGATAGACTTTTGTAGTTTAAAAAAAAGTAAATTAATGCACGTCATCATTATATAATACCTAATTATCTAAACAAGAGATCAAAGTATATCTGTTCAATATAGTGATATTATCCATTGGGCATACACGTTAGAGAATTACGACGTGACATCAAACCGATATACTATACGCTAAACCAAACACCAAACACAAAGAATATATCATGATAACAATTATGTCACAATGATAATTTCCAATACCGATATCATATCTTTAATGTGTGACAGTTTGTTATCCTTAACATTTGATCATAGTGTTTTCATCAACTGACGTTTCCATTACACTGAGTTTAATCAAAACTGATATAATGCTTTGTAAAAGCCGAATAATTTTTTACTTCTCTTACAGTAAGTAATATGTGTTTTTATTCATAAATAGTAATTAGTCAAAAGAAATATATATATATATTATACATTTTTTTTAGTGTTTGAGTCATGATACCAAAGAAAGCAGGGACAGATAAATGTGAATAATACAGAACAATTTAACTAGTCACGCATCAAAAATCTTAACTAGAATTCTATACAGAAGAATTGAGAGGAAAGTGGAAGGAGAAGACCAATTTGGTTTCAGGAAAAGTGTAGCGACAAGGGAAGCAATTTTAGGCCTCAGATTAATAGTAGAAGGAAGATTAAAGAAAAACAAACCAACATAGACCTAGAAAAGGCATTCGATAACGTAGACTGGAATAAAATGTTCAGCATTTTTAAAAAATTAGGGTTCAAATACAGAGATAGAAGTACAATTGCTAACATTTACAGGAACCAAACAGCAACAGTAACAATCGAAGAACATAAGAAAGAAGACGTAATAAGAAACGGAGTCCGACAAGGATGTTCCCTATCTCCGTTACTTTTAATTCTTTACATGGAACTAGCAGTTAATGATGTTAAAGAACAATTTAGATTCGGAGTAACAGTACAAGGTGAAAAGATAAAGATGCTACGATTTGCTGATGAATTAAAACTGTCATATGAAACATTTATTGTTATGATTTGAAAATCTTTGTCAGCTGTCAAAGAAAGAAAATGACGTCAATTGATGCGGTTTGACGGTAACTACATTGATAGCTAGGGACATCTATGGGCAAATTCCGGTTTCATCTTTACACATCGTAGGTTTAGTCAGTCCTACAAATATTTAATTTCAGTAGTTATATCATGAAACAACATCCAGAGAAACCGATCATTAATAATTATAACTTTCAAGGAAGTATATTACCACGAATTTTTTTTTTCTTTTTTGTTCACAAGGTATCCAATGAAAGACCGATAAAATTATATGTTTATCGAAAAAAAGTGTAAGATTAAAAATTAAGTAATGTTCTAAGAAAGACACAGTATTATATAATAATAGTAAAACAATCTAAAAAGTTTAAAAATTGAGTAAAATATAAAACAATGAAGTATCTAATATTTAACCGTTAAAAAACTGGTTGATGAAAGGCGTAAATTCCTTAATTAGTTGTAATGTAAGGGTCGCGTTAAAAAAGCAGAAGAGGAACTATATATCCTGTAAGCAATGGCCTTACAAGGAAACTTCGTCCTCCATTATATCTGTTCATCACACTACTGAAGGAAGTTGAGGAGGATGAAATGGGAGAAACAATACTGAGATCTGAATTTAACAGAGCATTAAAAGATTTAAATGGCAGAAAGGCTCCTGGAATAGACAGAACACCTGTAGAATTACTGCGCTGTGCAGGTGAGGAAGCGATTGATAGATTATACAAACTGGTGTGTAATATTTATGAAAATGGGGAATTTCCATCAGACTTCAAAAAAGTGTTATAGTTATGATACCAAAGAAAGCAGGGGAAGAAAAATGTAAAGAATACAGAACAATTAGTTTAACTAGTCATGCATCAAAAATCTTAACTAGAATTCTATACAGAAGAATTGAGAGGAGAGTGGAAGAAGTGTTAGGAGAAGACCAATTTGGTTTCAGGAAAAGTATAGGGACAAGGGGGGAGCAATTTTAGGCCTCAGATTAATAGTAGAAGGAAGATTAAAGAAAAACAAACCAACATACTTGGCGTTTATAGACCTACAAAAGGCATTCGATAACGTAGACTGGAATAAAATGTTCAGCATTTAAAAAAAATTAGGATTCAAATACAGAGATAGAAGAACAATTGCTAACATGTACAGGAACCAAACAGCAACAATAACAATTGAAGAACATAAGAAAGAAGCCCTAATAAGAAAGGGAGTCCGACAAGGATGTTCCCTATCTCCGTTACTTTTAATTCTTTACATGGAACTAGCAGTTAATGATGTTAAAGAACAATTTAGATTGGGAGTAACAGTACAAGGTGAAAAGATAAAAATTCTACGATTTGCTGATGATGTAGTAATTCTAGCCGAGAGTAAAAAGGATTTAGAAGAAACAATGAACGGCATAGATGAAGTCCTACGCAAGAACTATCGCATGAAAATAAACAAGAACAAAACAAAAGTAATGAAATGTAGTAGAAATAACAAAGATGGACCGCTGAATGTGAAAATAGGAGGAGAAAATATTACGGAGGTAGAAGAATTTTGTTATTTGGGAAGTAAAATTACTAAAGATGGACGAAGCAGGAGCGATGTAAAATGCCGAATAGCACAAGCTAAACGAGCCTTCAGTAAGAAATATATTTTGTTTACATCAAAAATTAATTTAAATGTCAGGAAAAGATTTTTGAAAGTGTATGTTTGGAGTGTCGCTTTATATGGAAGTGAAACTTGGACGATCAGAGTATCTGAGAAGAAAAGATTAGAAGCTTTTGAAATGCGGTGCTATAGGAGAATGTTAAAAATCAGACGGGTGGATAAAGTGACAAATGAAGAGGTATTGCGGCAAATAGATGAAGAAAGAAGCATTTGGAAAAATATAGTTAAAAGAAGAGACAGACTTATAGGCCACATACTAAGGCATCCTGGAATAGTCGCTTTAATATTGGAGGGACAGGTAGAAGGAAAAAATTGTGTAGGCAGGCCACGATTGGAATATGTAAAACAAATTGTTAGGGATGTAGGATGTAGAGGGTATACTGAAATGAAACGACTAGCACTAGATAGGGAATCTTGGAGAGCTGCATCAAACCAGTCAAATGACTGAAGACAAAAAAAAAAAAACACACTACTAATATATTTTATAAACGAAATATTTTATGAAAAATAATTTTATTTATGTCATTATTTTACAGCGAGGATACTGAAAAATAAAGAAAATAAAAATGAAATAAAAAATAATAATAAAAATGTAAAACGTATTATTACTTCGCAAAACCTAAATGTAGGTCGAATGCTAAAAGAAGTTACTACCATCTCTCGATCAGTAAATTTAATGTTCTTTTAAAAAATTAAATTTATTAAGATAAATAATTCATAAAAAAAAACGATGTATTTATGTAATGTAAACCTCAATTTTTTTATCGGTCGATTCATAAGATATACGAGTAGGATAACATTTTTCCTTCTAGATACGACAGTATAACTTATTCATAAAGGACAAACTGCCATTTATTGTATTAAAGATAATCTTACAATCCGATATTTATATCATTTCCTTTTTATCTTCATTCTTATCTAATAAATGATATATGTAACTTTTTATAAATATATTATTGGTTCATTTTTATCAAGTCGTTTACAATAATATAGTTTTACATACTCATTTTTTTTTTCACTATTAAATTCTAACATCCTTAAATTTAAATTAATTTTTTCCTTGATTATTTATCCTGAAAAATCTATTAATAAATATAAGATTATTACTAATATAGAAATTTAAACAATTTAAAAAGAAATATGCGTGGTCTGTTCAAAAAATATCCGAACATTTTTAATCACGCGCCAACGGAGATATTTAGTGACGTGCGGTTGGCAGTATTGTGTTCCGCATACCACACGTTTTTGGATTGTTGATACCCAAAAAGAAAAATCTTAGGTAACTTTTTTTCACGTGTAATTATTTTTCTACTATATAGGAATTAAAAAATAACCAATGCCATTAAATTATTACAACTTTGTCGGTTGTCAAGTTTTTATAATTGAGAAAATTGACTTTTAGTCATTTTAAACATAAAGTTAGTTTAACATAACACACACATATATATATATATATATATATATATATATATATATATATATATTTTACTAATATTCACTTATATCTCTTCATAAGAGACATAACAATTATCTATAGTAACATTACGTCAGTTCGTTTAACATGACATGTGTGTTCATTTTGTGTGCCTTAAAGCTGTGAAGTTTAACATATTATTATGCTTGTTTAACGATCCCTTTCTCTGAATATATATTTCTCGCTCTTACCCATTCACTGTCTTTATCAATTTCCACATTTTCCTCTATTCTCATTGTAAACATTTTAATTTGAATTCATACACAGGCTTGTGCATTTTCTCCTACCATAAAATCGTATTCTATCATATCTTACTAACACATGTAAGTACAAGGATATAAATTAAAGTTATAACAGATCTTTCAGAGTAATATGTATAATGGGTTTAACCATGCAACTACTGGATCAAAGGGTTTATAAAATATATTATGCTCGTATATGCAAATATACATAAATAGAAAACAGTGTATTAATTAATTATGGTTTATATGATTTTTAAAATAAGAAATTAAAGTTTTGAGTCAATTTTATATATTGTTTAATACCGGTTGATTCAGAAAGGACTTGACAACTTTAAAATCATTTAAAAATATCGCATTTAAATTGCAATATTTAAATGCAAAGAACTAGCAGTTAATAATGTTAAAGAACAATTTAGATTCGGAGTAACAGTAGAAGGTGAAAAGATAAAGATGCTACGATTTGCTGATGATATAGTAATTCTAGCCGAGAGTAAAAAGGATTTAGAAGAAACAATGAACGGCATAGATGAAGTCCTACGCAAGAACTATCGAAAGAAAATAAACAAGAAGAAAACAAAAGTAATGAAATGTAGTAGAAATAACAAAGATGGACCGCTGAATGTGAAAATAGGAGGAGAAAAGATTATGGAGGTAGAAGAATTTTGTTATTTGGGAAGTAAAATTACTAAAGATGGACGAAGCAGGAGCGATATAAAATGCCGAATAGCACAAGCAAAACAAGCCTTCAGTAAGAAATATAATTTGGTTACATCAAAAATTAATTTAAATGTCAGGAAAAGATTTTTGAAAGTGTATGTGTGGAGTGTCGCTTTATATGGAAGTAAAACTTGGACAATCGGAGTATCTGAGAAGAAAAGATGAGAAGCTTTTGAAATGTGGTGCTATAGGAGAATGTTAAAAATCAGATGGGTGGATAAAGTGACAAATGAATAGGTACTGCGACAAATAGATGAAGAAAGAAGCATTTGGAAAAATATAGTTAAAAGAAGAGACAGACTTATAGGCCACTCACTAAGGCATCCTGGAATAGTCGCTTTAATATTGGAAGGACAGGTAGAAGGAAAAATTGTGTAGGCAGGCCACGTTTGGAATATGTAAAACAAATTGTTAGGGATGTAGGATGTAGAGGGTATACTGAAATGAAACGACTAGCACTAGATAGGGAATCTTGGAGAGCTGCATCAAACCAGTCAAATGACTGAAAACAAAAAAAAAAAAATGCGAAGAGTCAATTCAGTCTTATTTCATAGTAAAACACAATACGTTTTGAGTAATGTAGTTCATTAGTACCAAATTTTGCTACCAGAGATGACACTAGTGTTATTAAAAATGAATTCTGGTGTAAAACGTGCTCGCTGTATGTTCTAATTTCAAGATTTGCAGTCAGAAACTGCTGTTAAAATTAATTTTCGTAGAGTAACGAAGGAAGGATCATAGTAGGCATACAATTTACTCTTGATACCAAACCTTCGTTGAAACGGGTTGTTCTGTTAAACTACAAAATCACCAAGATTCCCACGCATTCTTGAAGCTGCAAAATTTTTTGGGGTCACTTAGGAGTCACATTCCCAAACAAAATTTTTTGGGGTCAGTTGCACTAATACTATGAATAGAAAGAAATAGTGTAAAAATTCAATTTTTTTTAATTTTTAGCATACAATAAATAAAAAATAACAACTTTTTAGATCTTTCGGGAGGGGGATTTGTGGGGCAATTTTTTTTTTTTTAATTGTAAGATAAGCATGCTTAAATAAAGTAGGGTTATTTTTGTGACCCACCGGGTTGGTCTAGTGGTAAACGCGTCTTCCCAAATCAGCTGATTTGGAAGTAGATAGATCCAACGTTTAAATCCTAGTAAAGGCAGTTATTTTTATACCGATTTGAATACTAAATCGTAATTACTGGTGTTCTTTAGTGGTTGGGTTCCAATTAACCACACATCTCAGGAATGGTCGACCTGAGAATGTACAAGACTACACTTTATTTACATATCATCCTCTGGAGTAATACCTTAACGGTAATTACTGGAGTAAAACAGGAAAAAGAAAGAAAGGGTTATTTTTGTAAAATTTTTAGAAAATCAAAACTCGAGATACTGACTTCAGAATTTTATCTATAAATTTCTCGTTGTATACAAATCTTTGTAACAAAGCTCATCAAAATCGAGTTATCTAGTCAAAAGTTATTTAACCTAATATACGTACGAAATTTTTTTTTTTTGTTTTTGGAAGTTCCTGGATCATGTAACGTCGAGAGAAATCCATATCACATTTTTTGACTGATTACTAAAGTTTCCTTCTTGCAGTATTGACTTTTTACTAGGAATAGCAAAATGCTCAAATATATACGTATGTTGCTTTTGATATACCAGGGTGTCCCATATAAAACGCAACCCATCAATCACTCATCCATGAAATTTAAAAAGTCAAGCTTACACCCCTACTCGTTACTGAAATGGAATCGTCCAACACCTGAACATCGCGGCGACGCAGTAGAACACTACCGATAGTAACAACAATGCGATCATAACGTTCAGTGTATTGGTAGACACAACATGGTGGTCGCTAGATGAACGTGTTTTCATTGTTGAGTCGTACTTCAGTACGAAATCAGTGGCGGAAATCATAGGAGCTGGTTTATCCGGGTACTGGATAAACCAGCTCCTAACAAAACATCAATATTAAGGTTAATTGCAAAATTTAGAGAGACGGTTCTGTTAATAAGAAGGAACACAAAAGATCTCCGTCAGAGTTGAATACAGATACAGTCGCTGAAATCAAAGACCGATTACTCGCCTCGCCAAATAAATCGATCAGACGTTTGTCTGCTGAAATTAATTTGTGTAAATCAACTGTTAATCGGGTGACCAAACGATTACAATTATGAGCTTGTCGCATTCAAACGGTTCATCGACTTCTTGAGCCCGACAAAGAAAAACGGCTACAATATTGTCAACGGTTCCGTCGATTTCTGCGTGAGGTAATTAACGTTGTGGATTCGTTATTTTTTACAGATGAAGCACGGTTTCATTTGGGTGGCTACGGAAACAGCCGAAACAGTAGAATTTGGAGTACTGAAAATCCCCACCGAAAACAATTGTTTTATCACGAAAAACAATTACACCCGCAGATGTTGGGCGTGTGGTGCGCGATATCGCGGAAGAAAATAATCGGTCCTATTTTTTTCGAGTAACCATTAATGTAGAACGATATCAGGATATTTTATTTGAGTTCATTGCACTCTTGGTGCGACATCGCACTACGCAGGTTCAACTTCTGATTTCATTGAGGAATTATTTGGTAATCGTGTTATCGGTCGAGGCTTGTGGCTACCAAGATCTTCAGATTTGACTGCGGCGGATTTTTTTCTGTGGGGTTACCTGAAAGAAAAAGCTTACAGCAACAAACCACGAACACTTTAACGATTGAAAGTCAATATTGAACAAGCTGTATTAAATATCCAGCCACAAACTTTAAAAAAAGTTGCAAGAAACGCTGTAAAAAGAATTGAATCTTGTATTCAAGAAGATGGCGGCCACTTTCAACGTTTACTCTAAATTTAAGGTAATGGATGGTAATAATAAAAATTACATTTACATTTACACATGCCTTTTTATTATTTCAATACCTACCAATATAAGGTTGGGTTGCGTTTAATATGGGACACTCTGTCCCATATTATGTCTTTATGATATGTCTTTCTGATTTTGGGCTAATTCCCTGTTTCTTGGGGCCTTATTGTAATATGTAGTATTTTGTATTTACTACAATCTGTTAGGATTAGCTGTTTGGCTACAGATTTTTACTACTGTCCGATGTATGCATTTTTAGTGTTGTGTTGTTGCACTGATCGTGTAGTACTAATGATTGTTTCTTTTCAGGAGTATTTTTGTGTTCTTGCTGTATTGGTTTTGATGGGTTTTTTAATATGATGTTTATATTGTTGTGAGAGTTGTTTTCTTGAGTTTTTCTTCTCTTGTATTTGCATATATTGTATGACTTATTTCTTTGTATGTAGTTTCATAATCTGTTTTCTGTTGTTTTGCTGTGACTGATGTTTTTGTTGATATTCTTATTATAATGCGATTGCAGTATTACGTATGAGTGTGTGAGTAGTAGACCCCCTTCTCAGGTACCCGCACACCAAGGCGTACAGGCCCTCCATGGAGTGACTGTCCGCCCTACCCTACTGTTTATACTCCCATTCTTCTTTCTTCATCCTCTTTGGCCCGCAGGACCTCCCCGGCGAACCTGCGGAACCATTCCCAGTTCTCATTGTTGTACCCCAACCGGTTTATGAGATTTTCTGGTGTAAGACCATTAATTACTATTTGACCTCTGTTAACAGCCCATCTTGGACATATGAACAACGTATGTTCGGCATCGTCGTTCTCTGGACAATAGATGCACTGCGGGGTGGCTCTCTTCCCGATCCTATACAGATACTGACCGAAAGAGCCGTGCCCCGACAGTAACTGTGTCATGTAAAAATTGACATCTCCGAGTCTATTGTTATTCCAGGTTTTCATATTAGGGATTAGGCGTCTGGTCCATTCTCCCACTCTGGACCCTGCCCACTCTTCTTGCCATTCTTGTTCTATAATCCCTTCCATCTCTTCTTTCGATATACCGCTGTGTCTGAGGGTTCTGGCTTTTACCTGAAGGTCTATGGGTAGGACCCCGGTCAGTACGCACAGCGCGTAATACGATACCGTACAGTAACTAGCAGCTACACGCAGCAATGCCAGTCTATGGACACTTCTCAACTTCTTTTTATTTCGCTGTATGTTCATTGCCGCCCCCCATATGGGAGCCGCATACAGTACCGCCGAAGTGATAGCCGCGGTTATCAATCTTCGAATAACCATTTTAGGTGTGCCGTGGTTTTGAAATAATCCTCTTAATCCCTTTACAGTAGGAGTAACTCTCCCACAAATCATATCAATATGCTTGCTGAACCTTAAACTTTTGTCCAGAAGTACCCCCAAGTATTTTGTTTCTTTTACTTCATCGATTCACTGTCCTCTGATATTTAGATTCACACTTCTTAATGGTCTTCTACCCGAGAGGACCAGGCAACAGGATTTATTAGGAGCTATTTCTAATTTGTTATCCTCCATCCATTCATCTCAGTGCGCAGGTTTACATACGCATATAATAACATCTTAAGACACCTGTTAGCGAGCCCGACACTATTTAGGCGTCCGTAAATGGGATTCCCCACCTCTTTAACAACAAAAAGGAGTAAAAATGCCAGGAAAGTAATGCGTCTACTTAGGAAGAAATTTAAGTGAAAATAAAATCCTCTCATGAAAATTTGTACGCATTAAATACAAAAAAATATAGAAATCTAATTATGCTTGTCATACCAGGAAAAAAATTATAATGAAGATAATTTTTTTTAAATCTATTTTAATTTTTAAATCTAGGGGAAATTTTAATTTTAAAAATCAATATAATAAATTTAAATGCCTTCCTCACAATAAAATAAATTTAATTTTTAGAAAATATACTTTATATTTAAATGAGTAAAATTTTAACATAATTATTTTATTTTTTATCAGCTGATGCGATTTATTTTAATAGAAGGGTGGAAATGATTTTATTAAATTTTGATCGAAATATAAAATAACCAAAAATAAATTAATAATTCATATTATTTATTTTTATTAAGCAGTGAGATACCGCCTACTCACGTTTATATTTGAATTCTTTGCTGATTATAATGCCTTCTAAAAATTAAATTCCTCAACTTAAAGTTTTAATTTTATTTTTTTCCGTGGATTTTAAATATTAATATAATAAACATTTAAAGAAACGTTCTTTTTTTAAGTGTTATAATTCATCACTGATAAATTTATTAAAAAATGAATTTTTGAAAAATGTTCCAGATATTTCAGTTTTATTAAAATTGAGATATATATATATATATATATATATATATATATATATATTTTAATAGAAATAGATATATTAATTTATAAAAATAGAAAGAGAAAAGGTTACGGAGGTAGAAGAATTTTGTTATTTGGGAAGTACAATTACTAAAGATGGACAAAGCAGGAGCGATATAGATGCCGAATAGAACAGGCGAAACGAGCCTTCGGTCAGAAATATAATTTAACATCAAAAATTAATTTAAACATCAGGAAAACATTCTTAAAAGTATATATTTGGAGCGTAGTTTTATATGGAAGTGAAACTTAGACGATCGGAGTATCTGAGAAGAAAAGATTAGAAACGTTTGAAATGTGATGCTATAGGAGAATGTTAAAAATCAGATGGGTGGATAAAGTGACAAATGAAGAGGTGATGAAGAGAGAAGCATTTGGAAAAATATAGTTAAAAGAAGATTTGATATGCATGGAATTTCCCCCGCCACAACCCCATTCGGTCACCCTAAAGCATAAGACCGAATGTCTGTGCCACAAAAGGCTACTGAACCTCGAATCAGTTTAGCGTCCAGTCTCCTAACTAGCTCCTAGAGCTGACTTAATTACGTGAACGAACTAAGAATGGTGCCACACACCAGTTGCTTTGTGTCCCACCACTCCTCACTAGGCGTGGCAGCAATTGGCTGCCACGCCTAGGTCGTTGAATGCCAGCAAATAGCTGTCCACCAATATTAAAGCGCTTGGAGCTTTAATTGGCTGATCAGCCAGTTCTCGGGTAGCTTCCCACAGCAGCGAGGTAGGAGTCTTTCCTTTAAATAAATTACTAAAACCGGTTGAACAATGCAACGGTATCAAGGAACACCCACACGGACCGACAATGCGGCTCACGCCACATTGACCCACCGTTTATGAGTACCCAATTTTCCCCTTGACCTCTAAGTTCCAGGGTGTCCTGCGTTAAAAGAAGAGACAGTCTTATAGGCCACATATTAAGGCATCCTGGAATAGTCGTTTTAATATTGGAGGGACAAATAAATGAGAAATGTTTTGGAGGCAGGCAACGTTTAGAATATGTAAAAAAAAGATTAATGATTTAGGGGGTATATCAAAATAAAACTACTGGCACTAGATAGGGAATCTTGGAAAACTGTATTAAACCAGTCAAATTAGTGAAGACAGAAAAAAATATATATATATGTTTTTTAATTTTATTATTATTAATTAATATTAAATTATTTAATAATTTGTATCACTGGTCTTTATTGTGCGATATAATAAGGCTTTGAGGTTCTATTATATAAAATAAACACAAATAAAAGCCTGTTATTATTATTTATCTAGAGAATACTTTGTATAAGTTTATTTTTCACTTTGGTATTATTTTTTTTCTTCCTTATATTCTACATTGTAATACAATAAAATACTCAAAAATCACTGCCGTACAACCTTTTCCAATATCAGTAAATCCAATCTATATTTCGTATAATATTACAAAAAGCCTATACATTGAAAAAAAAAAAGTAAAATATATTCGGAAATTTTTACATCTCATTTTCCATCGAATATTGTTTTTTTTTTTATCTTGCATTCTGTTGTTACCTGTTTTTATTGTTTTTGCTTTCCTTTTTTTAGTTCTTAGTTTATATTCGTTTTCTTTTACGATATGAGTTTCTTTATTTTAAGGTTTATAAAAAAACACTTTTATTTTATTTCCTAATTTTTTTTTATATATTTTTTTTATTTATTGATGGTATAGTATAAAATAAAGAAATCGAATAAATTTTGTCTAAATTAATAAATATACAGGGGTGTTTTTAACGTAAGATCGATTTTTAAATAAAAACAAGATTGAAAAATATAAACAAATTTTACGACTTACGCATAAAAACGATATTTTTTTACCACTTTTTTATATAGCTGCCTTCAACTTTAACACATTTTCTATAGTATTTCCTTGGCTTATTCATTTCATATTTTTCAAGAAATTTCACCGCCAGTGACTAACATAGCGATGCTATTTTTCAGTTTATAGTTATCGTCGAATCTTTATGATAAAATCCACTGTTTAAAGTATAGAGAAATAAATTAATCATTGCAGCCTGAATACAAGTCGAAAAGACAGAATTCATATTCGTGGAAGATCGTAATACTATTGTTTTATTTGCCTATAGACAGAGATATAACACAACAGTACAGTCTGGGCTTAGTAATACTGAGCAAAGTGACAAGCTTGTCAATCTGTTCTAAATAAGAAATGTGTTGTCCGTTTAAAAAGTTTACTGGATTTTTTGGAATCTGTAATTTCTTTCTGATTAGAGTAATAATATAATTACAGAAAGGAACACACTGGTGGCCAAGGTGGAAATAAACAGACTGTTCCCACCTCAGGAACATGAAGAGAATATGGTTACTTCGATCAAAAGTGTCAGACAGGCCCAGCAGTACTGTAATATCAAAACTACGAGCCTAAGAAGAAAGGATAGGAAAGGAAGAGCGACGATGATGCCTTGGCGCTAAGGTCTAGGAACTTCCGAACTTCGAGATTCCCGGGTTGCTGGAATCGTCCCGGAATTATGAAATAGGTAGCACTCCCGGTAATGACATATCCAATGATGGCGGCCGTAGATAATCACACCTCACAATAAGAAAGTCGCTTCTCCTCGGAAATAATTTCTTGCGACGGTTCCAGGAAGTTGGATCGTGGGGTGGTAGTTCAGTCGGCATGGGCAGGAACACATAAGCACTAAGTAACGTCAAGCGGAACCAATTGTGAGTCCGAAATGCTCTATCGGAGTGTCCGTAATTCGATTCCCCACCTCAAAAAAAAAAAAAAAAAAAAGGTAACACAATTTAAAAAATTTACATTACTGTGATCATAAATTAAATAAATTTAACCTGATATTAATTACACAAATTTAATTAAGTAAACCGTATTATTACAACGGTATCATAGTTCACAACATTACTATATACTAATAATTTGAACATAAGGCTTATTGAATCGGAATAAGTTGGATATAGCTGCGGAATAAAAAAAAATAATAATATTTTTTTTATTAATTTACTACATAATTAAACGATCAATATTACCTTAAAACAGTCTTTAACCAGTTTCATCTTCAGTTTCCGTAGAAGAGTTTTAGGTAGATTTCATAGAAAAGCGACGTTTTGTAATACGTACCAAAATTCGACTTCCGTAAAATTTCGACATATCTTCGCGTTTCCCATCCCTCAGACCCCAAAACCACCTTCAGTACAAATGTTTATACATATATATGTATATATCACTTTTTTATGACCACAATAACTCCCGTAATTTTATGCCAATCACTTTTAAATTGATACATGAAATTTTTTTTTGTTGTCTTCAGTCAAATGACTGATTTGATGCAGCTTTCCAAGACTATACCTATCTATTTCTAGTCGTTTCATTTCGGTATACCCCCTACATCCTACATCCCATATTCCAAATGTGGCCTGCCTACACAATTTTTTCCTTCTACCTGACCTTCCAATATTAAAGCGACTATTCCAGGATGCCTTAGTATGTGACCTATAAGTCTGTCTCTTCTTTTAACTATATTTTTCCAAATGCTTCTTTCTTCATCTATTTGCCGCAATACCTCTTCATTTGTCACTTTATCCACCTATCTGATTTTTAACATTCTCCTATAGCACCGCATTTCAAAAGCTTCTAATCTTTTCTACTCAGGAACTCCGATCGTCCAAGTTTCACTTCCATTTAAAGCGACGCTCCAAACATATACTTTCAAAAATCTTTTCCTGACGTTTAAATTAATTTTTGATGTAACCAAATTATATTTCTGACTGAAGGCTGGCTCGTTTCGCCTGAGCTATTCGGCATTTTATATAGCTCCTGCTTCGTCCATCTTTAGTAATTCAACTTCCCAAATAACAAAATTCTTCTACCTCCATAATCTTTTCTCCTCCTATTTTCACATTCAGTGGTCCATCTTTGTTATTTCTACTACATTTCATTACTTTTGTTTTCTTCTTGTTTATTTTCACGCGATAGTTCTTGCGTAGGACTTCATCTATGCCGTTCATTGTTTCTTCTAAATCCTTTTTTTCCTCTCGGCTAGAATTACTATATCATCAGCAAATCGTAGCATCTATATATTTTTTCACCTTGTACTGTTACTCCCAATCTAAATTGTTCTTTAACATCATTAACTGCTAATTCCATGTAAAGATTAAAAAGTAACGGAGATAGAGAACATCCTTGTCAGACTCCCTTTCTTATTACGGCTTCTTTCTTATGTTCTTCAATTATTACTGTTGCTGTTTGGTTCCTGTACATGTTAGCAATTGTTCTTCTATCATATAATCATGTGTAACTTGTTTATATAGAAACCATTGTCATATAACAAAAAGTTATTTTTATTTTCTAGTAATTAACAATAACAGAGTAATTAATTTTTAAGCAAGATTTGTTTTGGGAATTAAACCCCTAACTTTCTTTTTATGTAATACTAGCAGGTCAATTTCTGTATTATTCGTCAAATTAATTTTTTATATTTTATTTTATAATATATTTACTAAATTATACATCTAAGTATTTATATATTTATATACACATGTTTTTTTTTTAATTAATTTTATATATATATGTTTATAATCAATTTATTATATGTTTACAGGATGTGTTTAACGTATTAATTCCAAGCTAGAATGGAAAATAAACCACTCAATGAATCATCATGGGCAGAGGTAAATTCAACAATATTTTTAAACTAATTTAAAAAATTACTAAAGTAATTTTTTAGATTTTAAATTAGATTACTTAGATTTTTAAATTTAGTAATTACTAATTACTAAATTTTTTTTTTGTTGTGAAAGAACGAGTATCAGTAGCAATTATCCCGGTAGAAATTAGTAGCATATTAAGAGATGGCATGTTTAACCGGGATTCGAACCCGGTACCTCCACATAAAATGCCGAGACGCTACCTACTTAGCCACATAGGTCGGCTTAGTATAGGAAATATACTAATTTTATCTTTTTATTTATAAAATAATAGTAATAATAATAATAAATAAAACAGTAACTAAATACAAGAGAATTCAAAATAAAACATGAAAAGGATAGAAATATACGAAAAGCTTATTGTAATTTAAGGAAAAGCTTTAGTTTTAGTGCAAGGTAAGTAATTTCAGCGTTTAAGCTCTAAGATTAATCTTGGCAGGATACAAGAAAAAAAATTACTACTAAATCTACTGAAATTCCACACTTAAATCTTTTAAAAGGTTTTTCTTTTTTTTTGTCTACATATATATATATATATATATATATAGTGTGTGTGTGTTTACGTAACTAAAATTTTTGTGCTGTCTTTTCGGATTTTAATTCTCAAAATGAACAAAAAATTTTGATTTCCTCTTCGTTTTCCATCTGTCCATCATTTTGTGTTTACTAATGAAAAATTTATACCTCAAGATAGAATTGTACAATCGCAGTAATATTTGGTATTAACATATACACCAACATTAAATTAATAAATAAAAAAATTAAAGTTCAGAAATACACATTAAATTCAAAATGGCGTCTATGTCAACTTTTCAGTCTTTTATATTTGGGGTGCAAAGATTTGTACTTTAAACGAGCACCCTACTCTTTTGGCCATTCATCACGCATATGAAAAAAATGGCAAAAACCTGAAAATTCTAATTTGAAACTAAGACTTTCACATAATCTTACATATGAGCTTCAAAGCTTGTTGTTAAGTCCATTCTTAAATACGTAGTAAAATTATTTTTTACCTTTTAGTGCGTTTAATTTAAGAGTTGTTTTAATTTTTTTTTTTATATTTTATTTTCTACGCTTTGGTGCATATAATACAGGATTATCATAAAAGAATGGTGCGGTTTTGAACATGGTTTAAATTAAAACAGAATTACTTACAGTTTATGTTTTTAATTTTTCAAATTTGTCGTCTCAAACATTTTTTTACATAATTAATAAATTTCAATATGTGCGCCCTTAGTCGCTCGACAAATGTCCAAACGATACTCGACTTCTCTCCAAACATTAGTTAACATTTCTTCGTTAACGGATGTCATCGCTTCATTAATCCTGTTTTTTAAGCGGTTTAGGTCGCGAATTTTTTGCGTATAAACAACGCTTTTGATGTACCCCCACAAGAAAAAATCGCAAGGTGTCAGGTCTGGACTCCTTGGAGGCCAAAGTATAGGTCCTTCCAGGCCTATCCATCGATCTCCAAATTTTTCGTTCAAAGCGTCTGTGACCGATGCATTGAAGTGCGGGAGAGCACCACCTTGTTGGAAATGAAGTGGATGAATGTCTTCGAGTTCATTGGCTGAGGAAAGCAATAATCGGTTAACATGTCAAGATACATAACTCCATTAATTGTTTTTTCAGCAAAGAAGAAAGGTCCTATTACACGATTTTTCATCACACCACACCAAACATTAACTTTAGGCGAATCGCGTTGTTTCTCAGTAACTGCGTGTAGGTTTTCAGAGCCCCGTATTCGTGAATTGTGTCTGTTAACGCATCCATTCACATGGAATGTGGCTTCGTTTGTAAAAATTATATTCTAAAAATAGACATTTCCTACATCTAAAATCCGACATTTCAACAGAAATGTACCAATGTTCAACGCGAAATTGTAACGTTTTACACCATCATCTGGTTTTAATTCCTGCAGTATCTGGATTTTATAAGCGTGTAATTTCAGTTTTTTACGTAAAACTTTGTGAACTGTTGATTTTGGAATATCTAAACAATTAGCTCTCGACCTACTGATACATACGCCGTTTGAATCGTGAAAATCGGACGAGCGGTTGTTGAGATATTCCGGTAGCACCTCATCGCACCCCCTCACAAATTTCTGAATGGCACCTCGGGGCACTTGAAAATATTATCGTCTGACGGGTACCACTGAAAGTGGATGGAACGTGGTCGAGGAGGGTTTAACAAATTTTTCAGAGCGCTAGGACCTACCATTTATTTGCGATTTTCGTCCGAAAATTCGGATCCCGTTAAAAGTACTAAATTTTCCCAAAATTTCGATCGTTTCTGTACTGAATTGCCAGTAGCCAGTGTATACCCTAATACATATCTTACTTGTTTATTAAACTAATAACGTGTTATCATTTAGCTCCCGTCGGTACTTCAAACGTGTGCGAATTTTACATCCAAACTTACCGAAACAGGCTAGGTTATTTTTCACTAAGAAAATATGCATGTAAACGAGGTTACGTAAGTTCAAGGGGTATTTTTTTTTAAGTTACTAACTTTTGGGCATCTTAGCTACTTGAAAATGTTGCTAAAATGTGTATCTGTATGTAAAATTTCAGAGTGAATGGATAAGCGGAAGTGCTTCAAAATTCGACTGAAACGTTCCGTACCACGAATCTGACATACATAGTCCAACAGCGAGTTAATATAAGTAGTAATAATAGAAACCATGAAATTTTTCCTTATACAGGATGTTCCACATAAAACGCAACCCAACCTTATATTGGTAGGTATTGAAATAATAAAAAGGCATGTGTAAATGTAATTTTAATTTTTATTATTACCATCCATACCTTACATTTAGAGTAAATGTTGGAAGTGGCCGCCATCTTCTTAAATACAAGCTTCAATTCTTTTTACAGCGTTTCTTGCAACTTTTTTCAAAGTTTGTGGCTGGATATTTAATACAGCGTGTTCAATATCGACTTTCAATCGTTCAAGTGTTCGTGGTTTGTTGCTGTAGGCTTTTTCGTTAAGGAAAACCCCGTAGAAAAAAATCCGCCGCAGTCAAATCTGGAGATCTTGGTGGCCACAAGCCTCGACCGATAATCGTTGACAATATTGTAGCCGTTTTTCTTTGTCGGGCTCAAGAAGTCGATGAACCGTTTGAATGCGATAAGCTCGTAATTGTAATCGTTTGGTCGCCCGATGAACAGTTAATTTAGACAAATTAATTTCAGCAGACAAACGTCTGATCGATTTATTTGGCGAGGCGAATAATCGGTTTTTGATTTCAGCGACTGTATCTGTATTCAACACCGACGCAGATCTTTTGTGTTCCTTGTTATTAACAGAACCGGTCTCTCTAAATTTTGCGACTAACCTTAATACTGATGTTTTGTTAGGAGCCGGTTTATCTGGGTACTTATGGCGAAACAAATCTTGCACGGCAACCGCTAATTTCGTACTGAAGTACGACTCGACAATGAAAACACGTTCGTCTAGCGAAAACACCATCTTGTCTCTAGCAATACACTGAACGTTATGATTGCATTGTTGTTACTATCGGTAGTGTTCTACTGCGTCGCCGCGATGTTCAGTTGTTGGTCGAGTCCATTTCAGTAACGAGTAGGGAAGTAAATTTGACTTTTAAAATTTCATGGATGAGTGATTGATGGGTTGCGTTTTATATGGGACACTCTGTATAACGCTTTAAAAATTTCTCGTTTCACAGGGGGAACTGATATCCGGGCGAAATTTTTCGCTAGTCGTACCTTGTAAACAAACCATTTTCGGACATATTTTGATAAATATTTTTTTTCTTATTTTCAAATTCTTTTTTTCCTCCTGAATTATTCTGAATATAGAATTTTCAAATGTATTATGATATTACTGTTCTTAGAAAAAATGTAGAAAAACAGACATATCTTTAAAATCGATTTTTTACCCTATCAGGAAAGTCTCTCTCTCTCTCTCTCTAGAGAGAATTGTATCAGATATGAATTCATGAAATATTCGGTTAATGATTCTATAAATGAAATTTTAGGTCAATGAATGATACCTTTCTTTTGATATAACGTACAGCAATAAAAATAAATAAAACAACCAAGGAAAAAATCACTGTAAAATAACGGAAATAAATGAAAAAACTTATAAAGAAAGAATTTTTTCCACATTCTTTTATCTTTTCGTTCGCTTTGTTTGGTATGTATTTTGAGGTTTCTATTCGTTCTACGATAAACACTTTTTCTTTTTTTCACTATGTTTTTGTCTTTTTCTCTCATTTATTTACCTTTTATTTTTTCTCTCTTTCCTATTATCTGTTTTTTACTTATTTTCTTCATCTTTTTAATATTCAACTACCCATTTTTTACTTTTTTTTTTATCTTTTATTTTTTCTCTTCTATTTATATAATTCTTTATTATTATTTTTTATTAATCTTCTTAACCTATTTTGTTTTAAAATTACGAACCTTGTAAATTAAAAAAAAAAAGAATTATAGTTGTGCGTGCACACTCACGAGAACACAAAATATTATCAGGTGTTTTCTCCACCTCCTTTATGTCGTTATGATTTATAACAGGCATATCTTAAAGTTTCCTTATGACCATCTTCAGACAAGGAAATCTAGAATGAATAATTTCCACAATATATCTTAACGTATAACTTAGAAAATTTTTACATTATTTTAACGAATTTTCCGCTGATATGTAACAAAAGTATATATGGGGGAAAAAAAGATAAATGAAAAATTATATTTTTTATAAAAAATGTGTTGTCAATCTCATATGACTTTTTTTTATCATTATAATATAAAATTTTTCTAAATTAAATTACGTTACGTCTTTTTCATTTTCTTTACTTATTATCTTTATCTTTTTTGTTTTATATATATATCAATAAGTTTCTTTCTGTTATATTCTACAATCCGTTCGGAAAGTTTCTGTTCACTGGAATTACTGAAATGTAATGATGAAACTTTCTTAATTATGATTTTTTATCTTTATTTCATTATTTTATAAAAACGGATATTAAAATAACTGGTATAGTTTATAAAAGGTGTTGAATATGACCCCCTCAAACATCAATACGACACTGCAAATGTTTCAATTTGTTTTCAAACACTATAACCAATTTATATACTGGAATGTCTCGTACGTATGCCATTACTTTGGTTTTTAGTTCGTCAATCGTGCGTGGTCTGTTGCGAGACACTGTTTGTTTCGCTACCCCACATAGAAACTAATCCGGGGGAAATCAGATCAAGCAATCGTGCTGATCACAAACCCCTAAAAATGGTTTTTTCACCAAAACAATTCGTAAAAATATCATTGACCTGAGTTCTGTGTAGCCTGTCTCCATCTTGTTGGAATAAACTGTTTATTGATTTCCACTTCTCTTAATTGACTAATGAAATTTGTTAAAACAGCACAATAACGGTCACTATTAACTTTATTTTCAAAAAAGATTACACCTACAATTGCGCATTCAACTCACAATCCAGTTTTCGCTTCGTGTAAGATGTTCAAAGTTGAGAATTCTAAAGTTCGAGTCCTTGTAAAGGCAGTTGCCTTTATATCATTTAAGTTGGTGTTTTTTCTTTTCCCATCCCCCTAGGCCCGAACCCACCCCTAAAGCACACTCGGTACTATGGGTACCATTGCCTATAACCTTCCCGGCGACTATGCCGGAGCCGGCTATGTCATCCCCGGGATGGGATACCACCGGGTCAGCCGGGACAAGGTTCTCTCAATCGCTTGGCTCAAATCAGGGATCCCCTAATACCTGGACTCGGTCTTTAATTGCCTTCCTCAAATCAGAAGTCCCCAAACAGGAAACCTCCGACCGGAAGTCTTTACGCTTTCCCGTCCTATTCATCCCAGGAGTCCCTGTTCACTCATCGAAAGTGCGACACCTCAGCATCGTACTCCTCATGATCAGGGCTATACAGCCGTACCCCACACTACCCCGCTAAGTATTATCCTCTTTCTCTTCTACTTCTTCCATCGCCTTCCTTTTCAAAATGTTACCCACTATCCTACCAATTAGGTTTCAGTTCCTACGGCTATGCAACATTGCCTCTATTACATTATCCGGTGTTATTGCACCAACAGTAGCCAGCTATTCCCTCCTTTTTTTTTTTTTTTTTTTTTCTTTCCTGTTTAGCCTCCGGTAACTACCGTTTAGATAATACTTCAGAGGATGAATGAGGATGATATGTATGAGTGTAAATGAAGTGTAGTCTTGTACATTCTCAGTTCGACCAAATCCTGATATGTGTGGTTAATTGAAACCCAACCACCAAAAGAACACCGGTATCCACGATCTAGCATTCAAATCCATGTAAAAATAACTGGCTTTACTAGGATTTGAACGCTGGAACTCTCGGCTTACAAATCAGCTGATTTGGGAAGACGCGTTCACCACTAGACCAACCCGGTGGGTTAGCTATTCCCTCCTAGCCACCTACCATCTAAAACTGTTAAACACCATGTGTTTTATGCGGTCGGGTTTTAATTAACCACATGTCTCAGTAGTGGTCCATCTGAGTCTGTTCAAGACTTCACATTTACCGGTACATTTAAATTTATATACCAGACTGCGCACAGATGCCTTAGCATTTCTACAGAGTACTGTTCACACCATGTCGCTGTGCTGTTACTCTGTAACCTGATATACATAAATTAAATTAAATAAATTCATAGGGGTTAGTTGTCGACCACAGTCGTGTATTTTGTGAATTAATATACCTCTTCAGATGAAACCACGTTTAGTCTTAAAAACATAATTTCGACGATACTTACGCAATTTTGGTCGATAAAACGTTTAAACCATATTAATTTAGTCTTTTGGCATGATCTATAGGTATCAGTTCTTGAACACACATTACTTTGTAGGGGAAAAGTACAGTTCTTTCTTACAGCTTTTGATGCGGTAGCAAGTACAAAATTTTACTTTTTTTCTAACTTACCCATTGTCTTTGAATGAATTTCCGACCAATGTATCGGAAATATCCAGCAGCTTCTGTTCGTTTGGTTTATGGATCTTCCACTTCGATCAGTATGTTCGAAAAAGCCTGTTGACTGAAATTTTCTGACAAGTTTTTGAACTGCACTGCAATAAGGTACAAGAATATTTAGAAACTTTTCAGAAAACTTATGCTTCACTAAATCAAGACCTGTTGTTTTTTTTTATACCCCCTCCCATGAGCTGGACCCACAGTTATGTATAATGCAGTCCAAGGGAGTGTTCTTTAATTCTAAAGGGCATTCCCGGCCACCAGCTGAACATCCGGCAAGGCAGGTGACCCGCCGATTGACTCTTTTATGCCTTCCTCTAACCCCCAGCGAGGAGACTCCAGATTCAGCAATGCCGTAACCTTCATCCACACTCCAGGAGCCGGGTCTCGTCTTTTGAGTGCCTTACGCTTCAAATGGGGAGTCCCCAAGGGGATCCCCCACCAGGACTTTGGTTTCAAGACCCGTTCAACAAGAATAAAGCGTTCCTCTACCGAAATAAACACGACATTTCTCATAACTGTTAATTCCGATAAACGATGAAACAAAAATAAGCACGTTTAATCATAACTTAATAACTGATGTCTTGGTTTATTACTGACAACGCCCAACGTACTCACAGGGTATTCAACCTAACGCCGAAAGAACAGAATGTATTATACAGAGTTATCATAAAAGAATGGTGCGGTTTCAGTAATTCATAGGAAGATTGTAGGGAAATTTCTAGATGTTATATTGGTATCCCTAAAAGCCTCCAACCCAAAAGTTTGCACTGACTTCCCGAACATACTGTATAATTGATAGGTCTAGTAAAACCGTATTTCAGTGTTACTTAGATTACAAAGATTAACAAAGTGAAACTTTGAAAAATTTTATGTCTCTAGCTTATAAAATACAACTTAAAATTCCGTATTTCTTCGATAACAAAAATTCATTATAAAATTTTTAATTTTTTAACCATAGATTTTTTTAATGATTAATATATAAAATTTGATTTTTTTTCTTATATTCTTTCAGAAAATTACACCAATTAATTAAAATCAAGATATTTTAAACAAGAAATTCTTGAATTTTAATGTTATATTTATTTTTAATTTAATTGCTTTATTATAAATGAAATGTAATAATATATTTTATTTTTCCATTATATTTTATTCCTTTTTTTATATTATATTTAAATAAAATATTTTATTACTAAAAAAATAATGTTTTAAATTTTAATAGGTACGATAATTTTATTTAATAGAGTTGGTAGACCTGTAATACGATTTAATATAATAGTTTTTACGATCAAGCACTTTTTTTTTCATATAAGTTTTGTATTAAAATAATCCATTACTCTTTTATGATAATTTTTATTACGTATCCTAAAAATGTAATGAATTATTACGATAATGACATAAAAATAATATATTTTTTTTATTTTATTTTATAGTTTTATTAGGTTATTTTGTTTTGCGTATCTATTGTTTTATAGATTTTTATTTATATTCAAAAGAAGAATCATTCTTCTTCTTTTTTTTTTTAATGAATACTTTTAATTCATTACTTTACTTCTCAAGGGAGCTAGGACCTCGGCATGTGGCTTAAAATCTTCCCTGGGATAACGCGAATATATTCTAAAAATTTAAAAGCAATCGGTCGATTTTTTTCTCGCATGATGCATTAACAAACAAACAGACAAATTTTTGACTTTATATATTAGATTAATGTTTACATTTATTTAATTAAAATGAAGGTTTTGTAATACTAGTGAAGAAAACTCCCGTGGGTATTGTCACTTAATTTTGTAGAAACGAGAACAAAAGGATTTAAATTGCTGTGCATGCTGTCCTTGGTAATGGTTTCCTTCGATTTTATAATAATTAAATCTCTTATCTTTAAATTTATAAAAAACTAAATAATACATATTCCTCTCTAAAGCTCTCTCTCTCTCTCTCTCTCTCTCTTTAATTATATTTCATTTAATAGTATAATTTTTTTTTAATTCATGAATTGTTATGATTTACATATTTTATTATAAATTAATAATATTATTCCTAAATTACAGGTATTTTTTTTTTTTTTAATTAGACCATACGGTCTGAGTTATATACAGAGTGATTCACGATTAATGTTACAAATTTTCAATACATGTTCTACAGATTCGAATAAATAAATAAATATATATAAACATAGGTTCGAAAAAAAAATTTGTTAGCGAGAGTAAACTGGCGAAAAATTTCGCTCTGATTTCAATGTCTTTTGTATAATTAAGGTAAAATGTAATTCTTGAGATTTAAAATAACGGGTAAATGCATGCTTTTATATATAAAATCTAATCTAAAAAATTGAAAAAAAAAGGTTTTAAACGGTAAATCTTATTAAAAAAATTAGGTCCTAAACTGTATCTTTAGAGGTTTTTGAGAAATTTGGTAAAAAAACAAAATATTGGCGTCAAAATACATCCTATCGTTTGTTTAGCATAAAATAATTTAGTTAAATGGCTAATAAACAAATAAAATTTTTATATAAAACTTGTAGACAATTTGATTCTGATTAAATTGGTATGAATAAAATCCACCGAAATTAATAGAGTAAGAATTACAAAGTTTATACAGAAAAAAATTGGCAGATTTTACTAGGCATTAAACAGAACATAATTTTCAATATTACAAAACAAAAAAATTAAATAATTTACAAAAACAAAAACGTTTCTGAATTTATGTTTTGATAAACCTTTTTATTTCACTTGTACAGGGGGATTTTTTAGTCCTGTTACCCAATTGTTAATGTCTGGTAATTTTTTTCTAAGAAAGGGAAATTTTGTTTTGTGACACGAAGTTAATAGCGCGAATCAACCGGTATAGATACGGCAATGTGAGTTGATTCTTCTTGAGCTGTGTAAACGATTGTGCCCTTTTCCGGTCGTGTTACGAACAGAATGTCTTTTACCATAGAACAACGAGTTTTCATTCTTGAACAGTATTTTGCTATGAAATAGTACTCGAGTGTAAAATAATCATTTCAAATTAAATCTGTTGGTGTTCCTCCGCCAGAAAAAATGTCAATTTCTAGGCTAGTAGACCGATTTCGAGAGACAGGTAGTGTTTGCCACAGAAAACGTAGCGGTTGACCGAATCGCTTGACAGATAACGTTTTAGAGATTGTGAAAACATGATCGCTGAATACTCCATGGAAAAGTTTACGAAAACTTTCCACGCAAGTCGGTTTGTCGTATTCGAGTGTTCAGAAAGCCGCTAAAAAATTGAAATTGTATCCGTATCGCGTACGATTAGTCCAAGAAGTTCAGCCTCCAGATTTAAACAAGCGATTACAATATTGCCGTCGTTTTAGGTCTCTCGTAAACGATAAAGGAATCGAATTTTTAAACACAATGTTCTTTCTGAAGCTTGTATCCACCTCGACGGTTATGTGAAAAGTCAAAACTGTCGAATTTGGGCGGTTGAAAATTCTAACGCTTTACAAGCCAAATCTTTTCAGCCTGAAAAAATTCTTGTGTGGTTTGCGATACCTCGTCATCGTATAGTCGGACCGACTGTAAACGGTGAAGTATACAGGAATATCGTGTGCCAATTTGTGTCCTTCCTGGAACCTCAAGAACGGTATTGCCGGTTTCAGCAAGACGGCGCTACATGCTACACGTCTCGAGAAACCTTCCTCCGAGTAAATTAAAGTTTTTCTGAAATTCTGTGAAGGTCAGTTAAGGGGCAAATTCAATTGTTTCTTATGGTTTTTAAGCTGGAAATCGAAAAAAAATAGATCCCAGAACTGTATCTCTCTTAGTTGCTAATATTTTCCATATAAAACGCCAAATATAGGGTCAAAAAACACGGTGGCATCTTTGAAAGTATTTAAACCACATGAAATACTACTTGTAAGGAGCATTTTATCATTTTCATAAAAAAAAAACAGTAAGTATTCTTTGTTCCTCCAGTTATTTTCTACTGTACATAACGAAAAAGTTTTGTTTTGTTGTTAATAAATGTAAAAAATACAGAACAATTAGTTTAATTAGTCATGCATCAAAAATCTTAACTAGAATTCTATACAAGATACTATATATAATTCTATATAAGAATTGAGAGGAGAGTGGAAGAAGTGTTAGGAGAAGACCAATTTGGTTTCAGGAAAAGTATAGGGACAAGGGAAGCAATTTTAGGCCTCAGATTAATAGTAGAAGGAAGATTAAAGAAAAACAAACCAACATATTTGGCGTTTATAGACCTAGAAAAGGCATTCGATAACGTAGACTGGAATAAAATGTTCAGCATTTAAAAAAAATTAGGGTTCAAATACAGAGATAGAAGAACAATTGCTAACATTTACAGGAACCAAACAGCAACAGTAACAATTGAAGAACATAAGAAAGATGCCGTAATAAGAAAGGGAGTCCGACAAGGATGTTCATGGATGTACATGGAACTAGCAGTTAATGATCTTAAAGAACAATTTAGATTCGGAGTAACAGTACAAGGTGAAACGATAAAGATGCTACGATTTGCTGATGATATAGTAATTCTAGCCCGGACTAAAAAGAATTTAGAAGTAACAATGAACGGCATAGATGAAGTCCTACACAAGAACTATCGCATGAAAATAAACAAGAACAAAACAAAAGTAATGAAATGTAGTAGAAATAACAAAGATGGACCTCTGAATGTGAAAATAGGAGGAGAAAAGATTATGGAGGTAGAAGAATTTTGTTATTTGGGAAGTAGAATTCCTAAAGATGGACGAAGCAGGAGCGATATAAAATGCCGAATAGCACAAGCTAAACGAGCCTTCAGTAAGAAATATAATTTGTTTACATCAAAAATTAATTTAAAGGTCAGGAAAAGATTTTTGAAAGTGTATGTTTGGAGTGTCGCTTTATATGGAAGTGAAACTTGGAAACTTGGAGAGCTGCATCAAACCAGTCAAATGACTGAAGACAAAAAAAAAAAGTTAATAAGAGTCGAAATGTTTAAAATTTTATTTGTAGTTTTTACATCAATTTTATTTTATCAATTTAATTATCAATTATTTACATCAATCTTCTTACAATTAAATTCTCTACAATTTATTTTAAAAAATGTATGATTTATTGCCAATTTAACAACGTTATTGTACGTCAAACGTAAAAAAAATTGGTTTTTTGATGCTATATTTGGCGCTTTACATGAAATATCTTAGCAAATAAGAGAGATACAATCCTATTTTTTTCGATTTCCCAGCTCAAAGACCATAAAAACAATTGAAGTTGCTCCTTAATTGACCTTTCTAGAATTTCAGAAAGCCTTAATTTACCCGGAGGAACTGAAATTGGGGCGAAATATTTCATCCTGTATAACTCGCTAACAAAGCGTTTTCGGACCAATGTTATATGAACTTTTTTCTTATTTTTAGCCTCTACCCTCCTGAATCATTCTGTATATATATTTAGTATGTTTTTAAATAATATATCATCTTTAAAAATTTTATGTTCATTAATTAAATTTGTATTATTACAGTAAAAATGATATTTTACTAAATTATAATATACATATTAGAAATTTGTCTTTTAACTAAATTGAAAGATCGAAAGTTTATCTCTCAATGTGCTGGTAAGGTGAAGTTTATTAATTTTAAATATTATTTAATTAATTAACATAACAGCGGTACCCTGTTAGAGAAATTAAAAATTATTTTATATGAATTATACTTTCAAAACAGAATAAAAATTAACATAAATTAAAAAAAAGTAATAAAGGAAAAAGTTTATTTTAATTATAATCTTTTGTAATATAATATCATTAATTATAACAACAGTATATATGTATATATACTACTATACTCACACGCAATGTTAGGATAATTTCACGCGTAATAATTAATCCCGAAAATACGTTTCTTTACAAAATATAATTATTAAATTTCAATTAAGTATCATTATTATTATTATGAAATGTTTCGTACATGATATTTTGCACAAGTGAATGCTTTAATTTATACATGTATGTGTGTGTGTTCGCGCGCGCGCACGGGCTTAGTAACAGTTCATCCGTAAAACTATTTTAATACATTGTCACGAGAGATGAATTTCATTTTCCCCTTTTATTATGAAAGATATTTTGATGGTTTTCTCATTAAACATTCCTAAAATTTTTCTCTCTGAAAATTCTTTCTTTCCATTTTTATTATTATTATTCCAATCTGCGCGTGCACAAATTGTATATTTTTTTTTTATTAGAAATCATGTGGTAAATTTTCTAAATAAATTAATCTTTATAATAATTATAATTGATTTTAATAACTACATCTCGTATGTAACTTAATAAAATAAAAAGTACATCTTTAGATTTGACGTTCCTTTGTTAATTTCCAATAAAAAAATAAAATTAATATATATCCTAATGAGTATGTTGCAATCTGTTCAACTTACTGAACAATAAGCAACCCCCCCCCTCACGACCCAATGAGATGAGAATATGTATGAAGTGTAAATGAGACTCAGACCGACCATTCCTGAGACATGTAGTTAATTGAACCCCAACCAGCAAATTACACAATTGTCTAGTTTTTTTTTGCCTTCAGTCATTTGACTGGTTTGATGCAGCTCTCCAAGATTCCCTACATAGTGCTAGTCGTTTCATTTCAGTATACCTTCTACATCCTACATCCCTAACAATTTGTTTTACATATTCCAAACGTGGCCTGCCTACACAATTTTTTCCTTCTACCTGTCCTTCCAATATTAAAGTGACTATTCCAGGATGTTTTAGTATGTGGCATATAAGGCTGTCTCTTCTTTTAACTATATTTTTCCAAACGCTTCTTTCTTCATCTATTTGCCGCAATACCTCTTCATTTGTCACTTTATCCACCCATCTGATTTTTAACATTCACCTACAGCACCGCATTTCAAAAGCTCCTAATCTTTTATTCTCAGATACTCCGATCGTCCAAGTTTCACTTCCATATAAAGCGACACTCCAAACATACACTTTCAAAAATCTTTTCCTTACATTTAAATTAATTTTTGATTTAAAAAAATTATATTTCTTACTGAAGGCTCGTTTCGCTTGTGCTATTCGGCATTTTATATCGCTCCTGCTTCGTCCATCTTTAGTAATTCAACTTCCCAAATAACAAAATTCTTCTACCTCCGTAATCTTTTCTCCTCCTATTTTCACATTCAGTGGTCCATCTTTGTTATTTCTACTACATTTCATTACTTTTGTTTTGTTCTTGTTTATTTTCATGCGATACTTCTTGCGTAGGACTTCATCTATGCCGTTCATTGTTTCTTCTAAATCCTTTTTACTCTCGGCTAGAATTACTATATCATCGGCAAATCGTAGCATCTTTATCTTTTCACCTTGTACCATTACACCGAATCTAAATCGTTCTTTAACATCGTTAACTGCTAGTTCCATGTAAAGATTAAAAAGTAACGGAGATAGGGAACATCCTTGTCGGACTCCCTTTCTTATTACGGCTTCTTTCTTATGTTCTTCAATTGTTACTGTTGCTGTTTGGTTCCTGTACATGTTAGCAATTGTTCTTCTATCTCTGTATTTGAACCCTAATTGTTTTTAAATGCTTAACATTTTATTCCAGTCTACGTTATCGAATGCCTTTTCTAGGTCTAGAAACGTATGTTGGTTTGTTTTTCTTTAATCTTCCTTCTACTATTAATCTGAGTCCTAAAATTGCTTCCCTTGTCCATATACTTTTCCTGAAACCAAATTGGTCTTCTCCTAACACTTCTTCCACTCTCCTCTCAATTCTTCTGTATAGAATTCTAGTTAATATTTTTGATGCATGACTAGTTAAACTAATTTTTCTGTATTCTTCACATTTATCTGCCCCTGCTTTCTTTGGTATTATGACTATAACACTTTTTTTTTTGTCTAGTATTTTGTACATTGTCTTGTATTTAAATCCATATAAAAGCAATCAATTTGTGGTATTTTTGATTCGAATCTCAGAACTATCGACTTCGAAAATCAGCTGTTAAACAACTGATTTCCGACGATAAGTACCACTGGACAAGTCTGGCGGACTAAATTTTTCTTAGCGGTATTAAGACATAATTGAAAATTCTCCTTTATTTAACAAAATAAATAAAATATTGAGTAAAAACTTTGTAGAGAATTTAATATTTTTTAAATTTATATAAAACTGTCATCTGAAAAAAACTGAAAAATCGCTTTCGGCACGCCGGAAGGCGGAGGTAGATTTCACCGTTGCTAAATAGGGGATAAAAAATATTTCCACCTTAAATGTAAGAAAAACTTCAAATTTACTCAATACGACAATGGTTGCATGAGAAAAAAGTTTCACATGTTTAGCATACGACAAAAAAAAAAAAAAAAAAAAAAAAACCCATCTTCTTACAATTCCAGCAACATTTTGGTCATCCTTTGCCGTAAGGGTTGGTCATATCAAAAATTGTTACAGACAAAAGTTTTACGTAATGTTTAGAGGACTAATGACCACTTTAAAGTGATTCGATATTGTGCCTATTAAGGGAAGTATGATATGTTTTGGCTTTAAAACCCCTTTTTTGCACCCTTGGGCCAATGGTTAGTGATATGAAAAAAACTTTACTTAGATAAGTATTAAGTCTTTATCCAAAAGAATAGTAGGAACTTTAAAAGAATTCCATATTTTAATCAATAAGAAAGTTATAGCGATAATTTTGTGTTCGAAAAAGCCGCCCCATTTCCAACCCTATGGTCCGATTTTGCCCATTAAAGTACTCTACTGAGATTTTGAGTCCTTATACTTTATGTATCATTTTGAAAGTGATTGGCGCAAAATTACGGCAGTTATCGTGTCCACAAGAAAGTGAAATATATATATATATATATATACTAGCAGACAATGCTTCGCATTTGCTATATATATATATATATATATATATATATAGAGAGAGAGAGAGAGAGAGAGAGAGAGAGAGAGAGAGAGAGCGAGAGAGAGAGAGAGTGGGAGAGAATGAGTTTAAATGAACACAATCGAAAATTTTATAAAAAAATTAAAAAACTGAACTTCACAAATTTTTCCTTTCACTTATTCTTCTTCTCGTTTTCCCTTTCCCCCTTCTCCCTTCCCCAATCCCAGATTCCTTTTTATCCTTTGCTGTTTTCCCCTTTTCTCTTTGCACCTTTTCCCCTTTTCACCGTTTTCCATTTTCCCCTTTTTCTCTTTTGCCCGCGCGTAAATCGGTCTATTAGTTTTTTGGTCTTTAGCGGACACACATACGAACATGCCTTTTATATATATAGAATAAAAAAGTCTGTTTGTATATTTGTTTCGTAAATATCTCGGCACCGGCCTCAGTGTATAGTTTTTGCAAAAATATTTCTTTTCACATAACTAATATTCATATTCTAAATATAAACAAAATCGGACCATAAATACAATTTTTCGAAATATCTCAACCCAGCGCCATCTAGCGGGTTCTTTTTTTGTAGATATAATTCTTTCCATGTAAGTAACATGTGTTCTGGATATGAGCCAAATCGGACAATAAATACATTTTTTTGGAAATATATCAACCTCAGCGCCACCAAGCAGGGTCCAAACTAATTCAGAAACCTTCCCAGGCATGCGTCCAACCATTCCCCAAAGTTTCATCGCTATCGGATGAACGGTTTAGGTAGGCATAAGAGACATACAGACAGACAAACATTCATTTTTAAATATATATATATATATATATATAAAGTTTTGAACTGACGGTGGTTTTGGGGTCTGGGGAAGGTGAAACGCGAAGATATGTCTATATTTTCCTAAATTCGAATCGTGGTACCCATTACAACAAACCGATACTTGACAAAAAAAAATACTGTATTATAATTTTAAATTAAAACAAGTATTTAAATGTTGTGAAAATATCTAAAAACAAAATTATCAATTATTAAAAATAAATTAATATAGATAATCTAAATTACTATTAACTATGTTTTATTTTTCTTGCCTGGCATCATACATCTAGAGTTATGCTGTATGAGATATGGTGATCAATCGAAAAATTTGGCATGATTTTTCTGCATTTCTCGATATTTTACCACCTAGAAACTAAAAAAAAAGAGTAGGGGTAATATTAGTGAGTACAAATACATTCGTACGTACGTATTTACTTATGTCGGCGTATTTGAATTTAATAATTATTGACTGTGTAAACTGATTTTGATGAAATTTCACACAGAGACACATATGTATATGGGATAATTTGTTGGTAAAGGTTTGGGATCAATATCTCCAGGTGGTGGGGTAGATAGTTTCTTTGGGATCAATTTTCTCAAAATTTTAAAAACATAACCCCCACTTTATATTAAACTACGTATATATACTTATCTTACCATTTTTTTTAAAAATCCTTTCCCAAATTTCTCCCCTTCCCGCAAAATCGAGAAAATTTTATTTATTGTATATTTTTAACAGATTTTTTTTTTTTCATGTCTTCGTAGGCATAGTAGTAGTGTAAACGACCCAAAACAAAAAAATTATTTGTGGGCAATATTGGATTTGAGAGAGCCAATAAAATTTTAAAAATATCGATTATTTTAATTTTTTAAACCTTTTTACTCCTTGTATGAAGTAAAGGAAGTATTGTGATCGCAAAAAATTTCGGTTTTCAGATTTCAACGGAAATATCTATTTTGATTATCCCTGGATCCATTTTTACTAGTTTCGGCGTGACGTCTCTTCGTTCGTACGTATATATCTCGTGTAACTCGAAAACGATTAGTCGTAGGATGTTGGAATTTTAGATTTACGACTGTTGTAACATGTAGTTGTACACCTCCTCTTTTAATTGCAATCGATTGGATCAAAAGTGTCCAAAAAAGTCCAAAATCCAAAGAAAAATTGGATTTTGCACTGTTTTATAACTGCAGTAATAAGCCCTCATTGAGAGCTTTTCAACCATATGTCATAAGTGGTACTTATTTTCATTAGTTCCAGAGTTTTTGCCAAATAAATTTTAATTAATGAAATAATTCGATCTTACAAGGGGAAGGCACATTAGTTCGATCAGATTTCATCTCATTTCTTGTTGTTAATTTTTTTTTTTTCATTTAAATATATTGATTTATTAATAATTAATTAATTAATTAATTAATTAATTAATTAATTAATTAATTAATTAATTAATTAATGAAATATTTGGATCTTTCAAGGGGAAGGCACATCGGCTTGAATCAGACTTCATCTCCTTTTTTTAAATTTAAATATATTGATTTATTAATAATTATTAAACTCTGATTGTAAAAAAAGTTTTACCACAAGTAATAAATTAATAATAAAAAAAAGAAAAAATATCAAAAATAATTAATGAAATAAAATTTTATTTACGATTCATTAAAAAAAAAGAAAAAAAGTGTATATATAATTTAATAGTGGTAAAAGGAAGTCATATGGTACCTTAAACAAATTTTTTTAGAAAATTTTATCTGCGAGACTTACCGTACGGTTCACCTTTTCATTGTAATTGTTTTTGGATATCACTACGTTTTTTAAGATTATTCTTTTATTTTTTATTTTTTTTTTGTAAATTACTGATTAATATCTTATGGATTTATTAATAAAATTTATTAATTTGTCCTTTCTAGAACAAACAAATATACATTCTTTGAATTTCTAGGTCAACGTTTTTTGTTGATAGTCATATCGTTTACTTCGTACCATTTTTTTTCCTTTCTAATAAAACTAGTATAATGATGACCTTCAGGAATCGAAGATACGTGATGTAATATTGCACTTATTACTTTGTAAGTGTAACCCTCGACTTTCATCATATCCGTGGACACACTTTTTATATTATTATTATTATACGAACTTTTTTTATTTCTCCATCGATAAGTTTAAATAGTTCTAATTGTAGAATAAAACTTTTTGCCGATCGAATTTATTTTTGTTTTTTGTAAAAAATCTTTGTTGCTATATTTGGAACATTTTCCTACCTTTCGTGTTTTTTTTTGTGTTTTATTAGCAGCTATAATCTCTTATAAACTAATACTTTTATTTTTTTTTAACGAATTGATGAGAATTAAAAAAATTGTTTCATTTTCAGTACTTTCATTTACATAAGAGCATTTACTATTAAAACAATCTGTAGTATACTTTCTTTTAAATTTTAAGATTTCAAGTAGATTATCAAGTTTTTGTACGCTACCTAGTACTATCAAGTACTGCTACCTAACGGTACGATTCGTAAACCCAGCTTTTTCAAGAGAAAATGACGTATCGAGTCCCGCGGTACATCAAATGAAAGAAAAAACGTTGTCTAACGAAATTCAAGGTATTTTTTTGAAAGTATTCTTTATTACAAATCTAATTGAACTGAAATATAACGTTTTAATACTTATTTTTTTTATTTTTTCCCCCACTTTCATTTCAATTTTAGGTTAGATCATGTTTAGAACTGTAACCATAGTTCGTTCACTTCGCCGTGCTGTAAAGTTCTGCGAAAACTTACCGGCGATGTTTTAATAAACTTCTACATAAACTTCTATTTAAAAAATATTTTATTGTATTAATATCTTTCAGTAGTTGTTAGGGGCGTGAGTCAGAATGACTTAAACGGCCATATCAACATTAATCAGTCCTCTGAGTACTGCGCAGCTGAAAACAATGGAAAACTACAGCTGCTTTTTTTCCAAGAAAATGTGGCTCTCTACATTTTCATATAACAATGATGGAGGCGCCTTCCTTGGTAAAATATTCCGGAGGTAAACTATTCCCAAGTTCGGATCTCCGGGTGGGGACTACTAAGGAAGGGGTCACCAGAAAATTAAAAAATAACATTCTACGAGTCGGAGCGTGGAATGTTAGAAGTTTAAAAAAGGTTGGTAGGCTAGAAAATTTAAAAAGGGAAATGGATAGGATAAATGTAGATGAAAAAAATAACCTAGTAGGAATTAGTGAGGTTCGGTGGGAAGACGAAGGCGACTTTTGGTCAGGTGATTTTAGATTAATTAACTCAGCTTCAAATAATGGGCAGGCAGGAGTAGGTTTCATAACGAACAAGAAGATAGGGAAGAGAGTAGAGTATTTCAAAACGCATAGCGATAGAATCATTGTAATAAGGATAAAATCAAAACCTAAACCGACAACGATTGTTAACGTCTATATGCCTACAAGCGCCCATGATGATGATGAGGTACAGTGTGTATACGAAGAGATTGATGAAGCAATTAAGCACGTAAAAGGAGATGAAAATTTAATAATAGTTGGAGATTGGAATGCAAGCATTGGAAAAGGCAAGGAAAGAAATATAGTGGGTGAATACGGGCTGGGCAAAAGGAATGAAAGAGGGGACCGACTTATAGAGTTTTGCACGAAGTATAATTTAGTAATTGCCAACACCCGATTTAAAAATCATAATAGAAGAATATACACTTGGAAAAAGCCAGGCGATACTGCAAGGTATCAGATAGATTATATCATGGTTAAGCAAAGATTTAGAAATCAACTCGTTGACTGCAAAACTTACCCTGGAGCAGACATTGATAGTGACCATAGTTTGGTGCACGAAAGAACTGAACTGAACTGAACATGAAAATAAACAAGAAGAAAACAAAAGTAATGAAATGTAGTAGAAATAACAAAGATGGACCACTGAATGTGAAAATAGGAGGAGAAAAGATTACGGAGGTAGAAGAATTATGTTATTTGGGAAGTAGAATTACTAAAGATGGACGAAGCAGGAGCAATATAAAATGCCGAATAGCACAAGCTAAACGAGCCTTCAGTAAGAAATATAATTTGTTTACGTCAAAAATTAATTTAAATGTCAGGAAAAAGTTTTTGTAGGTACATGTTTGGAGCGTCGCTTTATATGGAAGTGAAACTTGGACGATCGGAGTTCCTGAGTAGAAAAGATTAGAAGCTTTTGAAATGCGGTGCTATAGAAGAATGTTAAAAATCAGACGGGTGGATAAAGTGACAAATAAAGAGGTATTGCGGCAAATAGATGAAGAAAGAAGCGTTTGGAAAAATATAGTTAAAAGAAGAGACAGACTTATAGGCCACATACTGGAATAGTCGCTTTAATATTGGAAGGACAGGTAGAAGGAAAAAATTGTGTAGGCAGGCCACGTTTGGAATATGTAAAACAAATTGTTAGGGATGTAGGATGTAGAGGGTATACTGAAATGAAACGACTAGCACTAGATAGGTAATCTTGGAGAGCTGCATCAAACCAGTCAAATGACTGAAACAAAAAAAAAAACCTAAAATCTATCGTTTAAATAAATAAAAATTTGATTGATTTAAAGAAATTTTAAATTAATACTCGTAAATAATTTTTTTTATATTGATTTCACAATGATTTTTGGTAAGTAAATCGTATGTATCTAAAAAAAAAAGACGCGACTTACTACACAAATTCTGATGATAGTTTTGAATTCAGCACTCCAAAATTAGTTAAAAATACCATGTACTATTACAGATACACGAAAAAATCTTGTTTTGCTGACCATTGATAATTAAATTTATAATTAGAATTATTTGTTTCTAACATTTAAAAAAATACTAACTCGTATTTCTATCAATGTAATTATATCATCCTTTCCCTGTTTATAACGGACTCATCGAACAGCATTCCCGTATTTAACCATAGTCAAGAACACTACTCTAAAACGGAATACTCTAGTGACTCCCTGTTTGCTCCTACGTTCGACTCTGCTATATTGTAAACTCAGTTTGAATGTTTTCACACTCAGACCTCGCATTTATGGCACACTGAAATCGGTTTTCGCTAGTCCACGTTCGTATTTATACCTCCGGGGTTAGTGAATGATCTTTAAATAACAGCAATCAAGTTACCCTTTTATTTGTTTAAGTGTAATGATTTCCGAAATGTCTGCACTGCTCTAGAAATTCTTTCTAAAAATAATTTCTGTGTTGTTTCTTCTTGATTTTTTTTTTTCACTCTGTCTGTGTCGATTTTTTTTTTCTTTATATTTTCTTTGTTATTTCCTTGACTAAAACGTATACCTGTAACGGAAAGTATCGATCAAATTTTTTTTTTTTTTTAAATTCGTCTTTCTATACTTTTTCTGCTTTAAGGAAACATTTAAAAAGAGCGTAAGAAATAAAGATTTCAATAAACTGAAACGATAATCTGCAAAAAAAATTTGTTTCAAAGCTTCTAATTTAAAAAAAAAAAAAATTTTTATTCAAACCGTTTGTGCGTGTATTGGATTTGGTTCCTATAATTTGGTCTTATAATTCTGGATCCCGTTGACTAATTTTCTTCAAACTTGATACACAGTTACTATCTTGAAGGGAAAAGAATTTATTAAATTTTTTGCAAAAAAATATGAAAAAGTTGAGAAGTGTTTCGACCGAAATAAAATTTCAAATATTTGTTGGGGAACTTATCAAAAAAACTAATTATTGTTTAAAAAAAAATGAAGAACTTTTTTATTAAGAACAGAAACTATCAAAATTTTTTTTTAATATTCACCTTCAAAAAATCTTTTTTATATATTTTAATTTTGACTTTCCCGTATAGATAGCGCTATAGCTCCAGAAGGGGAATCGTATTGTAATCGGTCCTACTTGGACACATGCGGTTTTCACCGGTTCTTGACGATTTGTTATCTAAGGAACCCATAAATCCGGATGGAATTTTTCCGGACGTCAATGTTCGTTCCGGACGTGAGTTCAGTGTTGGCCTGCAAATCACCTTATATCTCTAGAACTATTGGACCGATTTTGACCAAACTTGGACAGATTACTTATGTATGTGGGATATTGATGGCATTATATTTTCAAATTTAAAGGTCAAACGGGTGAGGTTATAGTTTAAGGTTACCCTCAATATCTCGATATTTCTCCTAATTAAAGTCATATTTTTCTTAGGCACATTTATTGACGATTAAAAAATAAAAATATTTTTTTTTAAATCTTTTAAAATCGCACTTCCACCTCAAAAAAAAAACTCTAAGCTACTGATGTGTTGTGACGTCACAGGTGAGCGGTAGAAATAAATAAATTAATAATATTTAAAGTGTAAAAAAGTAACTCGGGCTGGTTGGGTGTAGAATTCGATCGCCCGGTTGACTCGGTACCTAGTGCGTTAAGCCTTGCGGTTATACCAATCTGCCGACCGTACAGGTGAAATTTGTTCTATAAGTTCTGAAATTAAATTAGTTTAGTTAGTGCCAGCAGTCACCGCTAACCCACCGGGTTGGTCTAGTGGTGAACGCGTCTTCCCAAATCAGTTGATTTGGAAGTCGAAAGTTCCAGCGTTCAAGTCCTAGTAAAGTCAGTTATTTTTACACGGATTTGAATACTAGATCGTGGATACCGGTGTTCTTTGGCGGTTGGGTTTCAATTAACCACACATTTCAGAATCGATCGAACTGAGAATGTACAAGACTACACTTCATTTACACTCACACATATCATCCTCTGAAGTATTAAATAAACGGTAGTTACCGGAGGCTAAACAGGAAAAAGAATAAAGCCGTCACCGCTAGTACCGCCACACCCGCGCGAATTAAATACGGTATCCGTGCGTGATTCATTGTATTAAATTAACGAAAAAATATTATATTTATATAAAATGAAAATATCTTAAATTAACCCGTGCATCAGAAATAACTCACATTTGTAGGAGTTTCCCGGAACGCGGCTTTAGCCGTGTGACGGCTGTGTTGTCAATTTTTTAGCTGTACATTGCTTCAGAAAAGAAAGTTAATGGAAGTCTTTTGTATCTATATTTTTTACATAAATCTGCCTTCAAACTACAGTAAAAAGTTTTTCCTCATTACATTCCAATGATATGTGGTAACAAAATACTATATGTTTTTAATTTTTTTTTAAATATATATATTATAGTCTTTAAAATGTAAAACTTAATATTTTTGATTGCTCTTACAATTTGGTGTTAATGAAAAAAAAATTTAGCCAAAAATTGTCATCCCTTCCTAAAAAAAATTAAAACCTTATTTGTTTATAATTATAGCTGGGCGGAATCTTTGTATTTTTTAATATATTATGGATTATTTTCTTAATAATTAATTTTACTCTAGTGTTTCCCTTTAAGTATGGGATCCACCAAAATTAAAAAAAACCTTTTTCTCAATTTCAAATTTTTAATGCTCAAAACATATTTTGTTTAAAAAAAAATTTGTTGAAATAACTTAACATCCTTCCCCCTAATGTAAACCCACTTCCCGACCAATCCGATTGCCTGGATTTTGGTTACATTCATTATTTTATGAACATATAAAATCACATAAATAAGAAAAATTGATGTGTACACCAATTAGAACTTACTTCTATGCCTATTAAATTACATACACACTTTTTTTTTTTTTTAATGAAAAGTACATAAAATTTTATTTCATTAATAACTTGTGATTTTTTATTATTATTGAATTATTACTTTTGTAAGATTTTTTTTTTACAATCAGAGGTTAATAATTATTAATAAATCAATGTATTAAAATTAAAAAAAAAACAAAAGTTAAAAAAAGGAAAAAATTTTGATTCGAACCGATGTGCCTTGTAAGTGGTGGCATTTCTTCCGCCACCACCCCATTCGGTCGCCCTAAAGCATAACACCGAATGTCTGTGACACAAACGGCTACTGAGCCTCAAAGATACTTTAGCGACCAATAATCTAATAGCTCCTAGTGAGCTTACCTAACAGGATGAGCGGACTAAGCGCGGTGCCATACATCACCGGCTTACGTGTCCCAACCGCTCACTTGTCATATATTTCCTAAAATGGGTAGGCGCACTACGTCAACTACTAAAAATATATATGACATCCATAACAAAAATTATTTCGTTTAGGCAACAATTCGCTTCAAAACAGGTGTTAATTACTTCGCTTCATTACAGTCTAGGTTCTCTATAATCCGGTACCCAACTTTTATATCCACAATTACGGGTAGCAGTAATTTTTCATGATAATATTTCCTTGATTTTAATGAATTAGTACAACAACTCACGTCCGATTTTCATATGTTACTGGTCTTCAACTGTAAGATTTATTATTAATAGAAGTTTTTACTGTCTTAAACTAATTGATCTAATTGCTAATAATGCTTACGATTATTCTTGGTTATCCCATACCCTGTAGAAGTATCTTGGTAGACCATGAATGTCTGCAACTTATAAATCCCTTTTTTTCGAAATTTCCCTGTTTGGTAAAATGATTGATATCTGTTTATATTTCATATTTATTGTTTAAATTTTTTTTTTTTAATTTGAAAAGATTTTATTGGTTTGTGACGAGATTACTCTCTCTCTCTCTCTCTCTCTTTCTTTATCTGTTTAGCCTCCGGAACTACCGTAAGGTATTACTTCTGAGGATGAATGTGGATAATATATATATGAATGTAAATGACGTGTAGTCTTGTACAGTCTCATATCGACCGTTCCTGAGATGTGTAATTAATTGAAACCCAACCACCAAAAAACACCGGTATTCAATATCTAGTATTGGAATCCGTATAAAAGTTTAATCCTAGTAAAGACCTTTACTAAGATTTGAACCTTAGAATTCTTGACTTCGAAATCAGCTGATTTACGATGATGAGTTCACCACTAGACCAAACCGGTGGTTTAAAAAAAAGAGGAGAGACTACTCTCTCTCTCTCTCTCTCTCTCTCACTCTCTCTCTCTCTCTCTCTCTCTCTCTCTCTCTCTCTCTCTCTCTCTCTCTCTCTCTCTCTCTCTCTCTCTCTCTCTCTCTCTCTCTCTCTCTCTCTCTCTCTCTCTCTCTCTCTCTCTCTCTCTTAGTAGTATGAATTTCAGACATCAATAATACAGAACAACAGGCTTTACTTTCAGTATAACATATTATTAAACCCCTCTGGACGCCTTCGTTATCCTCATGGTTGTAAGAACATTAGGTTTTTTACAAATATTCAATAGAATGGTAGCGTCTCTACTATCTTTCATCTGGAGGTCCCCCGGTTCGAATCTCTGTTAGGTATGGTGATTTTCATACATTACAAAAATCTCCATTTCATATTCCCATGCACAAGCGTCTAGTTTATACGGTAAATTAATAATCCAAAATAAAATAAAATATAAATAAATTAATAAAGAGTTTAGTCATGTTATTTCATTATATTTCTTTCGCCATGCTGACAGAACTATAATAATGAAGTAAAAGAGTTATTTTCTATTTCTTTAATATTTTAACCCCCAATAAGGCTGTAGCCTCGATCTATGGCTTAAATATATCCCTGGTATAACACGAATCTATCCTGAAAGTTTTAAAGCAATCGTTCGGTTGGTTCTCACGCGATTCTTTTGCAAAAAAAGAGAGACAAACTTTCACATTTATATGTAAGTCGCTTCAATAAAATTGTTTGTGTTTATTGTTGTTTAATCTATATAAATAAGAATGTAAATGTTCGTTTGTTCAAAATCTTAAATCTCCGAAAGTTCTTCACCGATTGCTTTGAAATATTGACACAACGTCGTCGCATTTGAATACGCGCGTGTTTTTATATACCAAGATGTCACACTTGTGACAAGTAAAAACATGTTTTTTTTTTTTAAGGAAAACGCTATCTGTGGGACGTAAAAGCAACAAACGCTATACTAAATAGTTTACAATTCCAT